>NW_006267350.1:55230-241030 GCF_000300575.1 Agaricus bisporus var. bisporus H97
TCGATACGAAAAATCATATATATTCAATTTGCCACGTGGCTTATTGTGACACCGGCCCAGTGTATATATTCGATAAGTCAGCTGATTTATTGAAATTGTTTTGAGTTAATGACCAAGATAAGGCTTCAATAACTCACGCGTATTATGATGAACAAATTTTGAAATTATTTGTTTACACATGTGCTTAATAAAGCTTAGATAATAACTTAATAAGACAAGCGTACGATTATTTACAGATTGTGACTAACGTCACAATACAGTCACAATAGTTCGGCTGACTTATTTGGATCCAACGCTTGATATTTATTCAATATTAATTCAATAAGACACATGCCTTATTGTTTCTCCGGCCTAGTGTAAAGAAAAGAAAAGAAAGGAAAGGAAATGGTGATTACTAAGCCTATGCTCTACACATTCCCACGAGCTACTTCAGGTCTACGACGCTTGTGATGTTGAACCCGTTCGCTAGGAGATGCCCAGTGTTTGGTCATGTTTCCGGAATCTGTCCAATCCAATCCGAACAGCGAGTTATTAGTTCCGAGCTATAACCCTCCGCCGCTTTCATTCCTCCCGTATACTTATAACATTCGTATGGCATTTACTTATCACAGCTTGGATAATCATCTCACCTTTGCCACCAACACCATCTCCCGCCAGAGATGCTTCTTCTTCTCCCTAGTTAAATCTATCCTCGTATGCAAGCAGGGCGACCACTGCATCTCTCATATCAAAATCAGTTGAAATTCTATACCTCGTCCAGCTGCTATTATTGGATCAGGTGGACAATCCTTCCCGACAAAGCCGATTTTCTGAACAATGTAGAAGCTGAATCGAGGAGGGAAAGAAGAGGAAAGAAGTTTGTATGGAGTATACGACCATTGATGTGGGCTTGGGTGTGTATGAGAGTGACCTTCTCGCGCTTATAACCATGTGATGATAGTCTGCATCTGCAATATTCGAATTCGTCTTATTGGATCTCATTCTGAAGACAATTTCATTACAACGAGCAAACAACATCGCATCGACCACCTTTCCGACATTCGCCTGCATTTCTATCAAGTTTCGACAACACTACTCCACCCGGAAGCTCAGCGACCGACATTATTGGAGTGGGGTCGCCCCACGGCAGTTGGGATCGAGAATATTGGGAACAACTTCGTTCTTATTCTCGCATTCAGCAATAGCCACCATAAACCAGACGATCGTATCTTTATATATGACTGGTGTCCTCGACATGGTAATGAAGCGTATTCATATTTGCTATAGCAACTCCTTACCTTGTCTTTAGAGCTTCAGCGCGCCGTATCAGACTTATTCAAGCCTGAATTTCGCAACGCAAGACATTTTTCTGACTCCTCATTCCAACATATTGGGGTGTCTCGAAAGAGCAGCTTGATGCGCCTAGCCTGCCTTTTTTCAAATTAGCGCTCCCGCCGCTTTGCCCAGAGGATAACGTTGGCATCGATACTATTGAATCCCGAGCCACGCCTAGTCCGACCAGCGGCTTCCGTTATTCACAAAAGCGAATTTATCCTGATCCCTACTGCGCTATAGCCATCTTCAACATCCGTATCCCTTCACCTAAATTCCATGTTATTCCCAACATTCCTCATCCCATATAACATACCCGTCATTTATTTCTCTTCGTTCATCGCAGCTCCCTTGTTGAATGCCTCAATCGGTTCGTGGACTTCATTTCATATCATGAGGATCCAAGTCCTGTTCCATACGATGACGGGGGACGAGACGTCTGTAGATGGCTACCTGCTGACGGTCCTCCACTCAATGGTTAACGACGACCATGGGAACAAAAATGTGCTTTGTTTCCCGAGATGGATCACTCTGATCCCAATTCCGCCTCAGAGTCAATTACCATGCTTGATTTCAATCGAATGAAGGTGGCGAGGGTTTTGGCAATGGAAGAACATTCCGGTTCACCCTCAGGAATCTAGGGTTGAAAATGTTTACTATGGCGAATGAACTTCATCGGTGAACCAGCCCGACTTCGACAGAAAATAACACCCCATCCACTATCTGCTACGGGGAACTTGGAGACTTTGATGAGCCCTCCAGGCCTGCGATGCCTACTATTGGAGAGGCATGACCGCCATCACATTACCTTTGTCTCCCGCCCCCAGCTCCAGTCTTCACCCACAACGGTCACGCAGCTTCTGCGCCAGTTGCCTTTCACAAACCCCTCCATACACCGTCCACACTGTTTTCTCCCAAGACTTCATCGCCCCGATCACCTCCAACGTCGTCCCCTGTGCCACCTACCTTGCTGATCTCTGCAACGTCTACGCCCACCTCGGCACGCCCGAGTTTTTTGTCAACTTTATGAAGCTGAGCATAAAAATGTCGACAGTTCAGCGAGCTTGGAACGAATATAGATTTGGAACACTTTGTATGTAGAAGTCAACTTTTTTTTTCCATCTAACTCTCACTAACCGCCGTGGCATACGTTGACAGCCGCTCTAGAGTCAGTGGACCCTCCGGAAGGTGTCGAACGACATTGGTCGCGTAAGCGAGGATTATCCCCCGATGGCAACAGTCGTAAATCGCGATTTACGACTGTTAATCGTCACTATGATAATTTTTAACCCCAATTAGTATATATATATAATCATGATTATATTTATTATCCGGAACCCAGACTGGTGATTTTGTCAGGCGTAGAAAAGAATGTTTAATCACGATTATAATCGTGATTATAATCTTGTAATCTTATCTTAAACTATAATCATGATTATATTTGTAATCTTATCTACTGTGCGATAATCGTAATCGTGATTATAATCTAATAATCATTTCTACTACGTATATAATTAACTACCATGGGAAATACACTACAAACTCTCAACTACTTATATTAGATTGAAGATAGAATATAGATGTCAGTACACACTGGAAATTTGGCGGTCGGCACCACCGGGAATTGAACTGAAGCCTTCTGGACTGGGACTCAGAACAATGCACCAGTTGTGCCGTTACGCCAGGCGTCCAAGCAAAGGTGTAAAACACTTATGCAATATAGGGCATCACAAAAGCAGCATTACACCCTTATAGATTGATAACTGTTGAAACAATAAATGTTTCACATGGTGTAATGGTAAAATTTCGTAGAGCTATGGTTCTGTCGCGAACGCTTTGGTTCGAGCCCCGCTGAAGCCATCTCCGATGAAATTGATTAAGTAAGTTGCAATCATTGGTCAATTAAGGCTATGTTTATTAAACGTAAATTATTTGTAGATTAGATCTATGGCTGCTCATGATCAAAATAGTAATCATGATAATATTAATCATGATTATTACGATTATCAGTCGCAAAAATCGTGGTTCTAACACAATAATAATATATAAGTACAACAGTAATCATGATATTGCGATTATCAGTCACAAATCGTGATTAACGGCTGTTGCAATGGACGCTTATCCTGGCTTACGCGGTCCCTGCGAACGAATAGATACCGGCAGGAGATGACTGGTGGGATGTGGAAGTTGCGATAAGGCCTATTTGATTTCCTTCTGGCCATACGACGTCTGTGAACAACCGTGTGAGTCCTGGTAGACAAGATTGGAACGCTTGGCGAGAGATACGCACCACTCTGATATCCTGAGTCCACGTCAATATCTCCTGCCACAGTTTGGTCGAAAAGAGACTGGGCGGTGTAGGTCGTTGTTTTGGGAGCCTGGAGAGTATCTGTAATTATACCGTCTCTCGTGTTCTTGCCTTGCCATCCTCACATTATCTGAATCTGAGTCAACCATGGAGAAGTCCCAGATTATTGAACCACAGACTGTTGAAATGAATACCTTGAGTCTTACACTCGGTATGACGTATGAATGACTCCTGTTTCGAATACATGCATTATACACATTATTACTGTGCTTCCATGCATTATCCTCTCGTAGACTACGCCCGCAGGGCACTATGATTTCATGAGTTCTTTTAGCTATACCCTAAACCCTATATCGTTGTAGTATATAAAGACACTGTAGTCTACCGATAATATTAAGTTTCCTATCGCTCTCAACTCTTAGCCTAACCAGCTACATTTACTCTCAAACACCACTTCGCCTTACTATCAAGCTATCTCCAAAATGTAAGTCGGTTTATCACTAGCGTAGATTATGCGCTGCTTTCGCAACAGGTTATGGGCCCCGGTTGGTGCATCTATAGATGATCGTTTGATCTCTAGACCAACCGCTTTTGGATGGACATTCTCTAGCCCATTTAGAATAGCCTATAGATAGCATGTCATACCCTAGATCAGAGACTTACTGACCGATCTGGGTTGCAGGGCAAATATTGGTACCAACTCCAATGCTCTCCCCAAGCTCTCCGGCGCCAAGAACTATGATACTTGGGCCCGACGCGTCAAAAACGCCTTGATCCTTATCCAACAGAAGGACTCCACCCTGACCGCATGGGATGTTAGCGGCAGTACTTACTCGCTCCCCACCTTGCCTACCGACCCTACCGAGTTGGCAAAGGAAAATGCAATCAGGATGACTCTCAAATTGCAGGCAACTGCGTTGATCGAGTCTACCCTCCCGGACCACATGATCCAGGAGGAATTCAACAGCCCAAGTGACCTCTGGGCTAAGATGAAGTTGAATTACGGAGTCCGAGGACCGACTTTCGTCTATGAAAGGCTCCAGGCCCTCACAAACTTTAAGGTTCAAGACACCCAGGATCCATCTGGACAAATCGCTGAGTTCGTCGCGATCTGTTCACAGATCACTGCCACTGGGGCGACTCTTCACGACTCGCTCCAGACCATGATACTCCTCTCCGCTCTTCCGGCTCGTATGGAATCTACGATCGGAATCATCCTCGCTTCAGCTGCGAAAGTTGCTGATCTCACTATTGAGAAAGCGAGAGCTACTATCGCCGCGGCTTGGCGAAACCCTCAGAATCTCGCCGCCGCCAGGTTTAAACCGTCCGGACAGGCTCCGCGATGGCAGAATGCCACGCCTGGAACATCTGGGCAGAATCAGCAGCAGCAGCAGCGTCCTTATGGACAGCAGCAGCAACGGCCGCAAGGCCAGCAGCAGAGGCAGCAAGCTCCGCAAGGAGCTAAACCTGATGACGATAAAAAACGCAAGAGGACTCGTGGCAAAGGCAAGGGCAAGGGAAAAGGAAAAGCCGCAGCGGTCGAGGCCTCGCCTCCCGATTACACTGCAGCTTCTGCGATCGCGTTTCCTACGATCGCCATTCCTCCGGGCTTCGAAGCTCAACCCTACGACCCTCGTTCTCCCTCTCTCTCTGCACCGACCACACGGTCTTTGGTGCATCGTATCCGAAATGAGAAAGCAGCTATCACGCCGCCGACTCCCTTGATTGGTGAGTTGTCTCATACTACATCGCAATCATCTCCTGACGAAATTTCCGTGCATTCTCCCCTTCACACGGAAATCATCATGTTAAACATTCATGATGGAAACGAATGGATTGATGATTGGCGTCACAACGTCGATTACCAAAACTCGATCGAATCTAACCTGAATTATCTCGAATCGGTTGATCCATCTGCTGATGGAACCTGGCTCGATGATGAATCTCGGGAACAATCAATCTCGGTTGATTGTGATCGACCCTTTTGGGCCTTATATGGTATGCCTAATGACAACATCGAACGCACGGTTCCCTCGAACCAATCCGATGACGTCAAATCCATAACGCGCGATTCTTCTGAATCTGCTGCACATGGATGGACAACCAATAATATGGGCGACGACTGGAATAACCAATGGCTGGAACCATTTTCCCGGCCTATGGACTGGAACGTTGAACCTGCCGGTTCTTCTACCACTTCCTTTCGTGATGCATGGGATAACGCTAACCGCTTTCCCATCGATGATACGTCATTCGAAATCCCTTCAAACCTCTCCTGGGGTGAATTAATTGAACGGGGATATTCCATTGACGACATAAATGTCATACCATTCCCTGTATGGGAATCGCCATCGGACGATCACATCCTCTCGGGTGAACTGTCGTCCAATGCCTCTGTCAAAATCGGATCCGCCATCGATCATTGGCTGGATGACGCTGACAATGGGTATGCTGACATGTATTCGGATAACGATGAACTTTCACATTCCCCTCCCTCGCACTACTCGTACACCTGGTCGTTCGACCTCCGTCATCATTACGATCTACCGTTCTCTTTGGACGATGTAATCACGGAAAACGAACTTCCTCACGGACGAACGTACACTTGGATCCGCGGCCGCTATACCGACATTACCTATATGGAACTCGATATAGATCGGATCGCTCCAACTGGTGCACTACGGACACGAGACCCACGTCTCGACGTCGCTCGGACTGGTAGGGTCACACCTTACCAAACGGCTAAACTCAATGCTCTCCTCGCCTGGGACAGACGTCTCGGTGCTCGACCTATTGATAGAACTGCTCTGGCAACTCACAATGAGGAAGCAATGAGGCCCGATGAAACTCCATCCGAGTATCACACGGTAGCTGAAGAACCGGAAAGACGATCCGGATCGCCTATTGATTATGCGATCAAGGAATTTGGGAATTCTGTGATAGAAGAGAAGGAAGACGGTGAGATCTCGATCCATTCCGGGCAAGACCTGATGGATAACGAAGAAGAAATCAACTATGATGCTGAGAACGAAGGGGACTCATACTCGCAAGTATTACCCCTTAACTCGCAGTCAATTACTAATTCTTCTTTTCAGCGCGGTGATGCCCGCTCCAGTTCAAGAGGAGGACCGATACCTTATGGGACCAGCCAATGCCTATCTCAGGCTTGGACCCAGCGCAAGGATCTAGATAGTCCTAGTACCTCATGTAACGGTTCGGATATAAATTATGCGATGGAATTGAGCGTCAGGAACGCTCTTCTCGATAACATCACGCCTGAATTTAAGTCATTCATCATGAGCATAAGATCAAACTCTGATTCTTATCCGATTAAGTGGATGCTAGATAGTGGCGCTTCTGCGCACTTTACTGGCAGTCTCTCAGACTTTTCTACAGTCGATCGAGGCTTCTTTGGGATGGTACAAACCGCCTCTGGACAATTAAAAATCCAAGGCCGAGGAACAGTACACATCCAACACTTAGTTGTTGATACAAACACAGGAACCAAAGAAGTTCAAAGGACTAAACTTTGGCCTGTCTTTTACATAAACGGTATGCACATGCGGCTCATCTCTGTCGGACAACTTTTACGGTCCGGACTAAGATTAGAAGCCAATGCGAAGCATCTCACCTTTCGAGATGAAAATAATCATGCTGTACTTTCGGGTATCTCGGGACACTTTCCCAGTATTTCCGCCGTTCTTTCCAGGATCGTTCAGGAAATCCCCGAAGCTGGTGCTTATGCAACCACAAACACTGATTATTCTACCTGGCATCGTCGATTAGGACATCCGTCCGATCTTGTGTTGAGTAAATTCTCAAAAGAATCTTTGGGTGTTCCACCTATTAGTATTCCACGAGATAAACCAGTTTGTAAGGGATGTGTTGAAGGTAAATTCGCGCAAAAACCCTTTCCCACTTCAGAAAGCCAAGGAACACAAGTTCTTGAGTTAATCCATTCGGATCTATTCGAACTTCCGGTAATCTCTTATCACCGCCATAAATGGGTATTAACCATATTGGATGACTATTCCAGTACGGCATTCACCGTAATGCTTGCCCACAAAAGTGATGCACCTCGAGAAATGACGAAAGTCATGACGTTGCTCGCTAACTCCACTGATCGAAAGATCAAGAGACTGCGCACTGATCGAGGAGGAGAATATACCAATAGTGCTCTACAAGAGTACTTGTCTATCAACGGCATTAAACATGAGCTTTCTGCCCCTAATGTTCACCAACAAAATGGGCGCGCTGAAAGACTCAATAGAACATTGCATGAGAAATCACAAGCCATGCGCAAGCATGCATGCCTTCCCGACTCATGGTGGGGCTTCTCTATGACGTACGCGGTCTATATTTACAACCGCACGCCCATGCAACGAGTGAAGTGGAAGACTCCGTATGAATTATTCTATGGAACCAAACCGGACTTGTCGAAAATCCGAGTGTTTGGCTGTGGTGCTTATGTATATCTTCCAAAAGAAATACGTAAAAACAAGCTCTCTTCACGATCCGAGCTTATGATATTTTTGGGATACCAAGGCCCAAATTATCAATTTATGAGATACCAAAACGGAAATGTAATTTTCGTTTCTCCCACAGCCCTTTTCGATGAAGCTTTTCTTCCGAAATGCGATAAATCGAAACCAGGTAACCTCGAAAGAAGATTGAGTAATACTCCGAGTCGAAGTAATTCCTCGGAATCAGAGAACTCCAGAAATGGAGGAGAAGTCGATTTTAATCTCGACCCTAATTCTCTTAATGGTCCCTCTACGGATCAACCACCTATTAATAGAGCTCCACCGGCAGCACCGCCGCGTCCTCCAACGCCGCCGCAGCCGATTGTGCCACCACGGCAACAAAGAGCTCCATCACCACCTCCTCGTAATGCAACTCCCGGTCCGTCCAACCAGCCTCCACAGCAGGAACGGCCAACATGGAGAAAACGGCGTGATATAACTCCGCCTGATGAATCAGAACATAATGTTAGAAGGTCTAGACGGGAAACTAAAGTACCGAACCGACCAGATAACGTCTATGGGGATAAACACCCCTCAAAAGTTCTGAGAGATTACGAGAGACAACCTTTCTTGCCGGACTTCGAAGAAGGAATCCAGCGAAGGGTACCTCCAAGATCTGATAGACAGAACGCTCGTATACCAACCGACGATCAAGCTGACGAAGCACGTCGCGAAGAAATTCGCAGACAATTCGAACAAGCTAGTCAACGGGCTGATGAATACGAACGAGAGCATGGCTCTCAACTTCCTTCCCAATTTGGCGATGCTCCGGTCCCTGGAGAAGCCACTATGGACGAAGTTCAAGTTCTAATCAGAGAAGGAGGAGTAAGGTTAAATAACTTTCTCTTTGAACTTGCAAATCAGATCCAAACGCCAGTCCAATTTAAGGACTTAACGCAACTACCTGCAGCAATGCGGAAGAAATGGATTGATGCTTGTTTGGAGGAATTAGAAGCCTTACAGAAACGTGGTGTTTATGAATTAGTAGATCTCCCGAAAGGTCGAAGAACTATTAAAAATAGATGGGTCTTTAATGAGAAAAGCGATGGCCGCCTTCGCGCTCGATTAGTCGCAAAAGGATTCTCTCAAATCGAGGGAATCGACTACAACGAGCTCTTCTCTCCAGTAGTCCGCTATGAAACTGCCCGTCTTCTTCTAGGCATCGCTGCCCTTGAAGATTGGGATATGTTTAGTGTTGACGTAAAAACTGCCTATTTATATGGCAAACTGGATGAAGAAATCTATATGACGCAACCCGAAGGATTCACAGCCACCGGCAAAGAAAATAAGGTCTGGAGATTACGCCGAGCATTGTACGGCCTTAAACAAGCCGGGTTAAGTTGGTGGAAACAATTAACCGCCAGCATGACCGAGATCGGTTTTGTCAGATGCAAATCCGATGCAGGCGTGTATTATTACCGTCATCCAAAGACGCGTGAACTTGTAGTTGCGCTTGTCTATGTTGATGACGTAGCTTTCATGGGAAAGAAAAACTCCCAGCTCCTCAAAGAGTTGAAGCTAAAGTTTTCAACCAAATGGGAATGTCGTGATCAAGGTGTTATGACAGAATTTCTCGGTATGCAAATATCTCGAGATCGTCAGAACAAGAAAATCTTCTTGCACCAGCAGAAGTACCTCCAGAAGGTCCTTGATCGATTCGGTATTAAATCCGGATCTGAAGAAACACCGTTAACAAAAGGTTACGTATTCAAAACTTCCGATAAAGTACCAAACAATGGATTCAGAACGAAGTACCAACAGTTGGTCGGATCATTGATGTACCTCATGATCGGATCACGACCGGATATTGCATTTGCCGTTGTAAAATTATCACAGCACATGGTGACTCCAAATAAAGAGCACTATACTGCCGGCATGCATCTTCTTCGGTACCTTAATGGCACTAAAAATATGGTTCTTGAGTTTGATGGTAACTCGAATCAAGGTGTCATAGCCTATTCCGATTCGGATTGGGCTTCTGATCCAGAAGACCGGAAATCAATTACCGGCAACTTTGTTACAATCGCTAACGGAACTATTTCCTGGCTGAGTCGTAAACAAAAAACTGTTGCACTCTCATCGACGGAAGCCGAATATATGGCTATCTCTGATTGTTCGCGACAATTAGTTTGGGTCTCCCAACTCTTGACCGAGATTGGTTTCGAGATACAAACTCCAATGCTCTATGGAGACAATATGGGCAGTCTATTTTGGTCAACTTCTGAAGTCCAGGAGAAACGATCGAAGCACATTGACATTCGCTTCCATTATATCCGAGAGCTCTTAGAACAGAAGCAAATCAATCTTGATTGGATTGACGGATCAAAGAATCCTGCTGACGTTTTAACTAAAAACCTAGAAAAAGTGAAATTCTCTCTTTTCCGCTCTATGCTTAACTTAAAGCAACAATGAGTTCATTCAAGGAGGAGTGTTGAAATGAATACCTTGAGTCTTACACTCGGTATGACGTATGAATGACTCCTGTTTCGAATACATGCATTATACACATTATTACTGTGCTTCCATGCATTATCCTCTCGTAGACTACGCCCGCAGGGCACTATGATTTCATGAGTTCTTTTAGCTATACCCTAAACCCTATATCGTTGTAGTATATAAAGACACTGTAGTCTACCGATAATATTAAGTTTCCTATCGCTCTCAACTCTTAGCCTAACCAGCTACATTTACTCTCAAACACCGCTTCGCCTTACTATCAAGCTATCTCCAAAATGTAAGTCGGTTTATCACTAGCGTAGATTATGCGCTGCTTTCGCAACACAGACATTCGGAATACGCATTACCAGTAAATGTACTGGTAAAGTATTGACTGTACGGTGCTTACGGGGTTCTAATGTCAATGTCCGCCGCCTTACCCACTTATCAAATCCATACATATATTTTGTTCGCTTTTGCGCCGCCCTTTGTCCTGGAGGGATCATGCAACTCTAGTGATGAAACTATGGATTGTTAATTTATATTTATAATTTGACAACTTGAGATTGGCTCCCTACCCAGCGACGCGCCTTGACACATTTTCCTGCAGCAGACACCGATTCAGTCACAACACAGATGTAGAATTACTCGGGGTAAGGAATAGCATAATACATAAAGTCGTAGATGTTCTCGGCCCCCTCCTTCAAAGGACGTTTAAAGACAGCAACCCGCTCTTTAGGTACGCCCCCAACGATTCTAACCTCAAGCTCCGGTGAGCTTTCCTGCAATGATTTTAGATCGGACACAAATGCTGTTAATTCAGCGCTTGAACGTGGCTAGCGGTAGAACGGCAAGAAACATTCAGGAGATTTCAGCCGCAGCAAGGTGCACTTCACTTACCCCATGTGTTATCCACGTCGCCGAGGAAATTTTACTTTTCCTCCCATAATGAGCACGTGCCGGGCTCATCTCCTTCCAGTCAAGGTGTCCAAACTCTAGGTCTTTGAGCTGCACTTCCCGGAGAAATCCTATATGACGGGGTTTGGGTGAAATGTCCTGCGAAAAAGTGGTGAAGCTCCCAACTGAAGCGAGGATGTGGAGTGATTTACCAGTATACTATAAACATAATACCGAAGGGATCCATCCTCCTTCGAAATATAGTAGAGCTTTCTCATATGCAGTTTCCGTAGGGACGTATATGCGGGAGACTCTTTTGAATTCTGAGAGATATCATGCATCGCCTTTACTAGGCCGTGTACAGTATCACTAAAAAGGCTGGTATGGAATTTTTCAATGGCCCTTGACGAGGACTGGCCAGTAAATTCTGAGCAGTATTGGTGCCACGCGAGCTCGACTGACGCTGAAACCAAGTGATGTCAATATATGCTATGAAGATGAGAAGGCCATACGTAC
The DNA here is from genome assembly GCF_000300575.1 of Agaricus bisporus var. bisporus H97. Lineage (NCBI taxonomy): Eukaryota > Fungi > Basidiomycota > Agaricomycetes > Agaricales > Agaricaceae > Agaricus > Agaricus bisporus. The sequence continues at coordinate 67,222 of NW_006267350.1, forward strand.
ATGTAGCAATATCGTCTCCACAACACTTGTTCCAAATCTCTAAAAGCCTCAACCACACTTCTTCTTTGACGTCTTCTTGACTACCAACATAAAAATCTCTGGACCTTTTCGAGTCCTTCAGATAGTCAGAAAACGACGCATGAAGGAACGTCAACGGCTTCTTGTGAGCGACTTTCCAATCTGATATCTTGAGGGTGGATCGAGATTTGTCTAAGCTTGCATAGACAGTATTTTGAGTGATGCCAAAGAGTATGGACATTCCTCGGAGGGTACGGATCCTTGACCCGTACATCACCCTATAAATCGCCACACCAAGTAATTGTTTTGTCGTTGGCCATAGCGTCGACGGAATCGAAGACAGAATTTGGTGATAGAGCGCATCCAGATGAAGGAAAGGATTCTCTTCGCTTGTAACGGCATTGGAACAGTCGATAACTGATAAGAGAACCTTAAATCGAGCGACGGGGTCAGCGTGGTTTGAATCTTGGATAAACTGCATTGCGACTTGGGCGTAGATGAAAAGACCAGAAGCCGCAGCGGTAAGTTTCAGGAAATCGGTTTTGCTGGGCCAGTCACTGGAAACGCAGTGTCGAAATTTCTTCTGTGTCGTTTTGAAACTTGATCGTAAAAAGCGCTCGACATCCGCGCAGGCTTCGGTGGAGTCGATTGGAATGTACTCCGACCAGTAAGTGCCCCGTACTTCATCGTCCTCAAACACGTTGGATATGTGTGATTCAGGACGGCTGGCTATTATCCAGGCAAGAGGAGCATTGGGATGCTCATGCGTGAAGGAAACGATGAGCTGGATGATTTCGCATTGCGCATCTGACCCTCGGAGCTCATCAAGCCCATCCAGCAGTATACCCCATCGTTTACCGCCAGCTCCGATCTTCTTCTCCACAAACGGCTCGACTATAAAGGTCATAAACTGGGCTTGCAAATCCCCGCTAAGTAATTCCGGGTCGAGTCTGAGCCGCTCAACGATATAGTCGCGATATCCATCGACCCGTTTGGTTAACTGATAAGCGATGGTAATGAATACGCCATGTGGATTGTCGCGTTTGTTGGGTCGAGAAAGGAACACAGATGCTCCAAGGCGGTGGGACTTGACAAGATACTCGGCGAATGTTTGGACGACGGCGGATTTTCCAACACCAGCGGGGCCAGTTATCCATAGCAAGAATTCCAATGAAGCTTGGTTTTCAAACCAAGCGATGATACGAGCGATCAGCTTGACACGCGTCTGGGGATGGCAGCGAGGAGGTGGTTTGCGAGCAGAAGAGTCATGAGCAGAGCCACGAATGATGTGTTGGGAAAGTAAATCTATCACTGCATGAAGGCGAGTTGAGCTGAAGGACGATGAGAAATTAGCTTGACCCACCCTGTTTCACGATCATGTGGCGATCTCCTTGACCGTCTGACCTGACCACCCTATTGTTGTCTCCGATTACGTTGATGGTATTATTGGTACTATGATGGATGAAATTGCCTGGGCGTTGGCGACCTATGGGAAACTATGGTAAGTTTTGTCCCGCATTGTCAGAGGCTGAAGCACCCACCATCCTGAATCCCGTCCTCGTCCTCTAAAAAAAAGAAATCCCACATCCACGCCTTGAACCTATTCCATCTCCTTCCAGGTGTCATTTCGTACAGAGAGAGAAGGGAGGTGGAGGTGGAAGGAAAGAAGCAACACTGCTGCCTCGAGGCACTACACCCCATGAACGGTCTGCACGGCGCTCGGCAATGACCCTTGTCCCAGCCAGGCGCTTTGGCGTGTATTTTTAGTCACTCCTCGACAAGTCATTGCGTTATAGGCGTGGGGGAAGGGGCCGGGTGTATGGTCATGTTGTCAATCAACTTTAAACGGAGGTCGAGGCACTTACAAGTCGAGTGGGCCAGAAGAGGTTGCTCAATAGAATATCGAACCAAGTGATCGACATCAGCAGCACTCGACACGCTATCCGAACCCGAGCATGGTTTCTTCGTACACACATCCCACGTTTCTCATACACGTATACCTTCTCGTCAAAGTTGTATTTTCAGCGGTTGATCTTCGTCAATTCAAATATCTTTCACAAACTAAGGTCGCCCTCGTCAATAATATTAGCTATATTCGATATGCAGCATTTCGCACTCTTCCAGCAAGCTGCTCGGTTGCATAAGTTCAGCGTCCCTCAATCCCTGGATAATATAACAATCCAAGTCCATTCCGTCATAACTGTTATAATGAGCTTAGATACCAATGGGAACGTCCTTATCAAGAGCAGTCTACTTCCAGGTACCCTATAGTCTGGGAAGCGACAAACGATTTTTGTCTATTGACCAATCCAAAGATTCATCTGGTCGCGATCCTAGTCGGTTCGAAAGGTTCTCGAAACATTTCTCCCATATATCGTAGTCGGGAGTGTTTCCAAAGGGAAGTTGACGAGCATAAGCTAACGATCTGGCAAATTCCACTGGGAACGACGGGGGTGAAAAAGTCGTCTTCGACTTGCATACACGCGCCCGCTTGTTTCGGTCAGACTCCCTCACAGAAGCGGCGGTCAACCAAGGCAGGCTGGCATTTAAGACAAAACAGGCTGTGTATGCGAGAGATTCAAGTTCGTCTCGCAGTGCAAGGTCTATCCGGGTACAGCTCAATCGTATGAGGAATATGAAAAGAGTGTAATATCAAATACCAAGGCTGTGGTGTGCATCGATGCTTGCCCAGTCGGCGGTGCCGCACATCCATACCTTCTTCACGTTTTGATGTTTTTCAGGTTCGAATAATACGGGCCCGGTAAGGCCGAAGGCGATGAATACGACTTATGTTGGATCTTTGAGAGAGCGGAGGATATTGCGTGGTTTGATATCGTGGTGCACGATTCCCCTCGAATGTATACAGTTCAACGCAGAAAGCTACCAAAAAAAGACTTTCTGATCAGCAAAAGATAAGCCGATACGGTCAACAGCACTCACCATGTGTTCTGTAACGCGTACAGAGGTCTTAACCAACGGCGTTCCACCCTCCTCTCCCATTCTGTTACATTCCACATTCAAACCACATTCAAACCTTTTCCAAGCAACTCCATCGTCATATAACCGAAATGGAGTAGCCGGCCGTATGCGTAAACAGCTGGAATGGCTGGGTGTTCTTGAAGAAGTCGTATTACCCTACATTCGTGTTCTAGAAAAGTCCGTTGGACGTGGCCAGAAACACGCGATTTTTTGATAGCAACCGCTTTTCGTGAGGGAATATCAACCGCTTTGTCCACGAAGCCCTGTTGCCACTAGTGAGTAAGAACACGCCAACTTGATACATTAGCGGGCTTACATATCCACCGTAACCTATAGGCCGGTAAGAGACTTCATAGACCAAAGGGGACGCTTGTAGTTGGGTGAGCTGACGTCTGGCAGCGCGTAGTCACAGTCACAAATATAACGCCTTCTGGGGGACTTTTTTTTTTTTTTTTTTTTTTTTTTTTTATTTCAATTCAAATTTATTGACCGGTGCCCGAACGCAGACCGGTCCTTCTGGGGGACGTCTTTCTTTTCTTTTCACGGTCTCTTCTTGTAAATGATTCATTTTGCTGTCTTCAGTGGACGAAGGCTGTAAATTGACTCGTCCCGCTTTGAACTTCGACACAGTGAATCGCTCTCCTGGACTGTACTGACTGTTTTCATGGATGCTGATCTTGTGGCACTCGGCCATAACAGTAACGCTTGGAACGTTGTGAGTTCTTCTAAAGCTCAAGGCAGAATTGCCCATGCTGACAACATTACTGACGCGTCTGGAGGCTGGCCGTGCGGGTAGTATGTCTGTGGGATAAATGCACAAAACACACTTCAATGCGTTGCTGAAGAATATCTCGGTCTGGGGTTACTGGAATGGTATCGAATTTTTCGGCGAAGGAACAAGGCGAAGTGGAGCTCCGTGGTTTGAAGCGTTGACAGGTAATATTTTCTGCTTGTCATTCGTTGTACAGTCATATTCAACCGTCTATCCTTTTCTAGAGAAATGTATTCAAGTCATTCTCGTATCCAGCGTCGAGCTTCAAATTCCACTGAGTGGACCCGAGACTCAATCCGAACTAGGACAGGATACGTCAGGACAATATATTACCCTGAAGAGTAGTCGAAAGTGACTCGAAATGACTCGATAGCAGGGGATGAGACGACGTGGTACAGGGTGCGTATCAGTTATTTAATATACTTATGGGGTCATTCAATATTCAAAATTGGCAGGTAAATGCGCCCACAAATCGCCGCTGGTCAACCAGAGCTCACATCAGTGCATGTTCTATCCTCGCTCAATCGCGACGAAACCCCGATATCAACACACATTCCAAAATCCCTTTTCAAGTAAACACGGTCTCCTCATCAGTACTCTTCATTATGTCCTCATTTGCGTCGCTCACAAGAGTATCATCAATCCATACGACGTTCGGGGACACTACTTGGACCATCACAAGCTATACAAACCGAGTCTCGGTTTACAAGAAGATTTTACCGAAGTTGTCAGGGCACTTTTTTCCTTGACTCATACATGAACATCTGTACACTCGCATCTCAGAAGCTCTATCAAGCCGATTGAATGGCTCGCAAAGTCTCTTTCCCGACCACATCGATTGTCGGACGTGCTATCATTGTTGTACCTCAAATCAGAGTTTCAGCAAACACTGATGCTTGAATCCGAACCCGATCCAAAGGTGACGTATCTGCAACAATTCAAGAACTATTCTGGGTTCCTGTCTTTTCCTGTCCACGATCCGAACCCACAGTCTCCGCCTCATCCCCGTTGCAACCAATCTAGAAACCTAAATGAGTTCGTAGGTGAAGTTCCAGCCTTACATCGGAACTACATACCGCATCCCCAGCCACACCCTATTAGCGCGTTTCATTCGAGGGTTCTTCTGGGTGAGCATACATCTTTTCACCGAAGATTGATAGATGACTCATCAGTGATAATGTCTTCGTCGTGTCCTTGGTTTGGCCGATACCTTGAAAGGCAAATGTCCCGTGTTCACGTTCACATGTCGTGCTCAATCTATATCCCGAATTCCAGCCTCTTACCTGTTTTCTTTCGCAACGACCTTGCTCACAATCACCCTTCTCCAACTCCAAGGCCTCCTTCGTCCTTTCTAACCCGGCACGTAGAGTAGCTACTTGTTTGGACGGAAGATGATTTGAGGGTAAGCGAAGAAAAAACATTTGCGAATATATCTGTAGTACGGTGCTTCCGGGGCTGTAATATCAATCTGTGCCCTACTTCTCAAATCCATACATATATTTTGTTCCATTTCGCGCCGCCCTTTGAACTAAGGATGAAGGAATCATACTACTTTAGTGATGACATTATGTATTATCAATTTATATTCATCATTTGACGACTTGGCTCGCTACCCAGACTTGCATAATGAGACGTGCTTTGAGACCTGTCCCCTGCAGCACAAATTTTCCTATAGCAGAGACTGGTAGAGTCACAACGCAAATGCAAAATTACTCGGGGTAAGGAATAGCATAATACATAAAGTCGTGGAAATTCTTAGCCCCCTCCTTCAAAGGACGTTTAAAGAGAGCAACCCGCTCCTTAGGTATGCCCCCAATGATTGTAACCTCAAGCTCTTCCTGCAACGATTTCAGATCGGACACAAATGCTGTTAATTCAGCGCTTGAATGTGGCTACAGCGGTAGAACAGCAAGAAAGATTCAGTAGATTTCTGTCGCAGCAAAGTGCACTTCACTCACCCCATGTGTTATCCATGTATCCGAAAAAAATATACTTTTATTCCCAAAACGAGCACGTGCCGGGCTCATCTCCTTCCAGTCAAGGCGTCCAAACTCAAGGTCTTTGAGCTGCACTTCCCGGAGAAATCCTATATGATGGGGTTCGAGTGAAATGCTCTGCGAAAAAGTGGTGAAGCTCCCAATTGAAGCGAGGATGTGGAGTGATTTACCAGTATATTATGAACATAATACCAAAGGGATCCATCCTCCTTCGAAATATAGTAGAGCTTTCTCATATGCAGTTTCCGTAGGGACGTATATGCGGGAGACTCTTTTGAATTCTGAGAGATATCATGCATCGCCTTTACTAGGCCGTGTACAGTATCACTAAAAAGGTTGGTATGGAATGTTTCAATGGCCCTTGACGAGGACTGGCTAGTCAATTCCGAGCAGTATTGGTGCCACGCCAGCTCGACTGACGCTGAAACCAAATGATGTCGATATATGGTATGAAAATAAGACGGCCGCACGTACATATGGCAATATCGTCTCCACAACACTTGTTCCAAATCTCTAGAAGCCTCAAGTACACTTCTTCTTTGACGTCTTCTTCACTACCAACATAAAAATCTCTGGATCTCTTCGAGTCCTTCAGATAGTCAGAAAACGACGCATGAAGGAACGTCAACGGCTTCTTGTGAGCGACTTTCCAATCTGATATCTTGAGGGTGGATCGAGATTTGTCTAAGCTTGCATAGATAGTACTTTGAGTCATGCCAAAGAGTATGGACATTCCTCGGATGGTAAGGAAATTTTGGCGGTAGTTTTTAAGATTAAAAGGAAGTAAATGCCCCCCATAAATCGCCACACCAAGCAATTGTTTTGTTGTAGGCCACATCGTCGATGGAATCGAAGACAGAATTTGGTGATAGAGCGCATCCAGATGAAGGAAAGGATTCTCTTCGCTTGGAATGGCATTGGAACAGTCGATAACTGATAAGAGAACCTTAAATCGAGCCTTGGGATCAGCGTGATGCGAATCTCGGATAAACTGCATTGCGACTTCAGCATAGATGAAAAGACCAGAAGCCGCAGCGGTAAGTTTCAGGAAATCGGTTTTGCTGGGCCAGTCACTGGAAACGCAGTGTCGAAATTTCTTCTTCGTCGTTTCGAAACTTGATCGTAAAAAGCGCTCGACGTCCGCGCAGGCTTCGGTGGAGTCGATCGGAATGTACTCCAACCGGCAACTGTGCTTTACTTCATCATCCTCAAATGTGTTGGATATATGCGATTCGGGACGACTGGCTATTATCCAGGCAAGTGGAGCGTTAGGATAGTCATGCACAAATGAACTGATGAGTTGGATGATTTCGCATTGCGCATCTGACCCTCGGAGCTCATCAAGCCCATCCAGCAGTATACCCCATCGTCTACCGCCAGCTCCGATTTGCTTCACCGTGAACGGCTCGACAATGAATGTTGTGAACTGGGCTTGCAAATCCCCTCTAAGCAATTCCGGGTCAAGCCTGAGCCGCTCAACGATATAATCGCGATACGCCTCGATCCGTGTGGCTAACTGATAAGCGATGGTAATTAATACGCCATCTGGATTGTCGCGTTTGTTGGGCCGTGAAAGGAACACAGATGCTCCAAGGCGGTGGGACTTGACAAGGTACTCGGCGAATGTTTGGACGATGGCAGATTTTCCAACGCCGGCGGGGCCAGTTATCCATAGCAGCAATTCCAATGAAGCTTGGTCTTCAAACCAAGCGATGATGCGAGCGATCAACTTGACACGCGTCTCGGGGTGGCAGCGAGGAGGTGGTTTACGAGCAGAAGAGTCGTGAGCAGAGCCACGGATGATATGTTGGGAAAGCAATTCCATCACTGCATGAAGACGAGATGAGCTAAAGGGCGATGAGGATTTAGTTTGACCCACTCTTTGCCACTATCTTGCGATCCCCTTCCGAGTACACCGTAATATATTGATTCCCGTGTACTTGGTTCATAGTGGAATTGTGCACAGCAGTATGTTGCGCATTCTGGAAGAAACCTCCTGGTTCTGCGTGGCGCCGGGGACCTATGGGGATCTCTATCAAGTATCAATGCGCATTGTCACAGGCTGAAGCACCCACCATCCTGAATCCTGTCCTCTGAAGGAAAGACTTCACGGAGCCACGCCTTGAACTCCTCAAATTTCCTCCTGAGAGTCATTTCGAACAGAGAGAGAAGGGAGGTGGAGGTGGCAGGAAAGAAGCAGCGCTGCTGCCTCGAGGACCTACACCCCATGAACGGTCTGCACGGCGCTCGGCAATGTCCCTTGTGCCAGCCAGGCGCTTTGGTCTGTATTTTTAGTCACTCCTCGACAAGTCATTGCGTTATAGGCGTGGGGGAAGGGGTCCGGTGTTTGGCCATGTTTCTGCAAGCCGTCGATTGCTTAACCACCCGGCCCGTCCATGTATGTCCTTCCTTACTTCAAGCCCGACTCTGCTGTAATTGTAGCTTGATTTATGGGCTACATGAGAAGGTTTCTGTGAATGAAGAACGAGACAGGAGAATGGGATAGATTTCTGTGCTCGGAAAGTAGGAATTGGTCAATCTATAGCCTCACTACCAATCTCCATCAGTACGATGAAGCTCCAGGCGGCTTCCTCGAAACCCATTAAATACGAAATTAAACGCAGGGTGCCCTCGTCTAACATTCACTTATCCATCCCCGACTACCTCTTCGATGTCGACTTGTCAATCAACTTTAACGGAGGTCGAGGCACTTACAAGTTGAGTGGGCCAGAAGAGGTTGCTCAATAGAATATCAAACCAAGTGATCGACGACAGTCGGGAGTGACATCAGCAGCACTCGACACATTATCTTAATTCCGAGTATGGTTTCGTCGTACACACATCCTATAGAACTGCGCCATATGTACCTTCTCATCGAAGTTGGCAGCACACCGCCAGCCGTCGCTTCGTCAATCCAAAATTCTTTCATTGGCTATCACAAACTAAGGTCCACCTCATCGATAGTGTTAGCTATATTCGAAACACAGCATTTCGCACTCTTCCAGCAAGCTGCTCGGTAGCGTAAGTTCAGCGTCCCTCGATCCAGGATATTATAACAATCCAAGTCCATCATCAGGAAAAGTGTACTGGTATAATAACATATTACCATATATTACCACACCTGTGATGTGAAATAAGCTGAGATAAACATGCTTTGGGTTACAAGTCGTTATGTTGGAGCTCACTTTCATATGAGGTTCCATTTTTCTTTAAATCACCATGCAATGCCTAGCAGACCTTCGACCCTTCAATATCATTCCTGAGCAATAATGTTCTAGACCTCGTAAAGAATCCTATAATATGAAGGGCTTATTGGTATGCGAGTAAGAATATGTTATATCATTAAAAGCTAATGCCGAAGATTATTTGAATATTCCAGATATAATGTAATTATTATGGTATTTGCGTAAGGATAATGCGATGATATTAAAGCAATATTCAGAATACTATGAGTTTTGTAATGCCAAATCATGTTTACAAGTTTGTTCTACGAAATCATTTGAATCTCATACAGGTAGTATGATTATGTTTCAAGGCTAGTAAGTCCGTGTTAATAATCTGATTGTCGTTGTGATGCTGATGTGATGCTGGTGTGATGTGATAATTGACTTATCAGACTCATATATAATTATCATCTAAAATAAGTGTTCAGTTCTTTTATTATGTCGTATCAGCAGTACACGTTCGTCTTGCAATCAGGAGCTCGTATTGATACAGTAGAGATGGACAGTTTATTAAAAGGGTAATTACTTAGGTTTCCTCCTCGTCATTGTCCTCAGCTTCGGTAGCCTTCCGCCTTGCTTCCTCAGCTCGTTCCTTCCGCATACGCTCATTCCGGGCTCGTTTGATCTTGGCCATATCACTGTCAGGGGCAGGAGCAGGTGGCGGGGCCTTACGTTTATGATGACCACTGTGTCGGGTAACAAAAAGAGAGCTGCAAATATTTTCATCAGCATTAGAACATAGCGGATAAATTTAGACTACTTGTTCCAAAAGGCCAAGGTATCCTTGGCCCAAACATCGTTGTCATCGAAAAGTTCGAGAACATTATAATAAAAATCTCTTGTCAAAAACGCGAGATGCTTGAGCTGCCAGTTATTCAGGGGATTGAGCGCATAGCGAACCTACGAAGAAAATGAAAATATGAAATGAAATATGAGATATAACTCACCTGGCAAGCAACATAAGCAATGGTTGCAGGCGTGATATACTTGATATCAAATTTGAGGGCGATTGGTTGTTTCGAAACAGTCCGTTGTTCTCCTTCGGGCAGCCTGATACCACTGCCAAACAAAATGTCTTCGCAAGCCTAGAGAACTTCATTAGAAATTTTTTCACTAAGGGAACGGAATACGGACGCTGATCAAGATGTAGCTTCGGCATAGACCCCGAAATATATCCTTACCGCTAATGTCCCTAGTATCATCATACATGAAAAGGGGCATATCGTCAGCGGTGACGATTTCTTTCCCTTCTTTCATGTCTAAAAGAAGGCTAGGACCTATAAAGAAAAAATTAACAAACAAAGATAGGCGAGGGTGCATAGGACAACACACCGTGGATTGAATTTATGTGCAAGCCGCGCAGGACAGAGGAGATGGCCAGTATCGATATGATTAAACCCACGGGCAGACTTGGCGATTGGCCGAGGGGCAGAAAACTGTGGAAAAAATTGCTTCTCGTTCTCACAGAGGTCCAGTATATGCTTCTTCAATTTGCAGGTATCTGCAGTACGGGCACTTGTAGCGCCGTGCTGAAGCTTGCAGAATTCAAGACAGATCATTAAATCGAGTCAAAAGAATAAGTATATGCGGTCGAAAGTACCGTCTCAGACAGTTTGGGGACGAGACTTTCCTCGTAGCCCTCGTCGGTACCAATCTGGCGCATGAGAGACCGAATACAAGTCTTGAGTCGTGGTCGGAGTTTGGTCAACTCAGTATATGCTGCTAGTTGACGTCGGCGCTGGTGTATGCGGAACCTGGATGCTCGGGAGTGGTAAACGAGCTAGAAAAATCGAGCATAAATTCATAACTATACCTTATGATAGCATGCGCTTCTTCTCGAGCCTTGATCTCATCGTCGTCTTCCAGCTGTGATTCATCTTCCGAGTTTGGTTCTTCCTCGTCCTCTGAGTCATCTTCCACCATATTCTCGGCTTTCATTCCTCGCAGTAGGATTGATTCGATGTCGAAGAACCCATCCACGAGCCGGGGGATGAGTTTTCCCAACTGATGCCACTGGGCCAAAGGCCCAGTACTGATACACTCGTTGTCAGTACTACTAACAAACGCGTGGATACATGACTCACAGTTCTTTCTTGTCGCAGCTTTCAAGCTCCTTGTTGATTCCCTTCTTGAGAGCAGCAACCAAGGCAGCCCGTTGCTCACTGGTGTTGATAGTGTTGGTGGTAGGTGCTTGAGGCGGGGCATTCGGGGCAGTACGAGGCATGGCGGGTAGTAATGGTTGAAGGGTAAGAACGATTTGAAACTCCGACCATTACGCTGCTGCTTGAATCTCTAGCGCGTCGTTCTCAAAGTCCACTAGATTCGTTCGTTTAGAAAATATCTTAGAATATACTTGTAAGACAATAATACTAGAGTTTCGTGATTTTAAAGTGAGTTCTTGATTTTTAAAGTGAGAGTCACGTCGACTTACCATTGCTCCTAGTTGTTTAAAATTTAGCGACCGCTACAGACAACGGATCACCTTGTACTTCTCCAATCATCCCCTTTCAATACTCCCCTATACGCACACATAATTTGAAGCTAAACGGTGCTGTGGAAAATGAAATATTTGACGTCGGTCTTCGGGTGGTTGATTTGGTCTGCGCACAGCCACCAGGATGCAGGGGCTTCATCCCGTCGTGCTCGTAGCGCGTCATATTCGAAAAGACCAGCTCTTTAACTCTTCTGGTAGATGTCGACCAAGCCGCCGGCTTGCTATCCTGGTCTTGCGTACGAATTTTCATCAACTCGCCCCAAAGCTGAGGAGGGATCTGGGTTCCGTTTCGGAGGTGGAACCGGAGTCTGGCAAGCCATTCCTTCATAAACGAAATCCGGTCTCATTCTGAGGTTCGATCAGTTTAGTGCCAACACCAGAATCCTCCTGAAGGACCATCAGCGACACTTGAGCCAGCCAAAAGAAAGGGAGTGTGTTGTAGACAAAAGGGGCTTCCTCCCGGTTATTATCGTAGCGCGTCGCATCGGGACTATTGACCCACATCTGAGATCTCAAATTCCAAGAAAGGGAACCACAAAAGCATGTACGAATTCCTGTCTTCGTTTTGACAAATAGCGCTCCGCATGCTTGCATGGCACGAATGAGGACCGGAGGTTTGCCTTCCGGCTTCCACGTAGAAGGGTGGACAAGAGGTATTTGAGTGCCAAACGCAGAGAAAAAGAGGTATACTATACGAAAACGATCAAATCAATGTATGCTTTTGTGTGCAAGAAAATTAAACACACGATAGTGTTCTAACTCCTCGGGCGTGGGTTCGGGAGCACTGGAGAGAGTCGAGGGATCGGAGAGACCTCCTGTTGGGTTGATGATAGTGTTTAAGGAAAAAGGCATTCCCGGTGGGCCATATTCTTGAAGGTTATCCTGGCCCTCTACCTTGATTTCATGGGAAGCATGGGCATAAGAGGTCATATCGTTATCTCCCTGACTATCCAACGAAAGTGTCGGCGACGGGGTATGCATCATAAGCGAGGTGTACGGAGGTGAAGATTTCGATGACATTGACGAAGGTGTTTCCGACATTCACCTGTAGCTTTGGCGGCATCTCTTTGTTGCATTACATTTGTTCCTTGACGCCTCCGGATCGTTAATGAACACGCATTCTCTTCCTCTCGACGAGCACTTGGAACAGGGATATTGCAGATTGCTTTTGACCTTGGGATTCTGCGCACACCTACAGGTAAGACAACATCAGTTAGTTGAACAACTTTGAGACAAAGAAGTCATACCTGACAGGACTTGCGCCGCGACCGGTTAGCATTTCGGTTAATCGCTGATGTGTGGTACGAGTGAATTTGGCAGGACATAGAGAACAGAAACCAACGAAAGTGTTTATTGACCAAACAAGTTTGCGCGTTGATTGATTTGCTGATCCCGCATCACATTGACACGTTTTCACCGTGCTACGACTCGATCACGATCGGACACCTGTCTATGCAGGTACTGAGCATCCTCACTGCTGCAGTATTCATGTTTTTCTCTTGCATCTTCTGCAAAAAATCCTACGAGACTTCACGACAACTCAAGTCTCACCAGACACTATGTCGCAACAAGAACAATATGAAAATCAAGGCAATAGTACCCATGGTTGAAGGGGATTTGTCGTTACCTGGCCCTGCTGCCCCGCCGGTGAGTTGTTCTGTCTTCCATCAACTGTCCGGAATACTGACACGATGAAAAAGAGACATCACTCACCATCGTTGGAACGTGTATCTGCACAAAATGAACGACTACTTGTGAGTTTTGTATTGATACGACTGAACTACACCTTCAACGAGCTCAATAAAAAACAGGAACCTGTCATACTGCCATCGAATATTTCGGTCTCGGCCTCAAGCTATCCTGGACAGACTTTTCGCTACTCGGAAACGCTTCAAGGCTCTGCCAGCGAAAATGCCCATGCCGGAAACAGTCGTGATATCGATCCACTACCCGAAAATGTGGATTATGATCCTAGCAATGATCTCCCAATTGCTCAGAGGCGTACAAGACGTCAGCGTCGGCCAGTGGTGGACCAGCTTCCCTCGGAGCCTACTCCTCTTCCTGTAGCATCCCATCGCCCCCGAAAAAAACGACGTCTTAATCCTACTGTCCCTGTCGAAGCCGATGAAGAGTCTCATCCTGAACTTCCTGTTGATGATGTTTTCCCACCTACCGTGACCGATCCAAATGAAATGGGCCTGTACCGTGTGTACAAGACCCTTCCCTCTCATGATCCTGATGGAGAGATTTCCATTCATCATGTTGCCGATGCTCCGACATTTATTCGTGCGAGCGAATCTGACATCAACGGAAGTGGTGGTCCACTTGCAGGATTTGGACCTGGTGCGACTACGTTGGTCTCAGATGAAGAATCTCGCCCGTTTTTTTTTCCTTTTTCCAACTCATCTATCTTTCGGCTTATGCATTGGTTCTATTCATCGGGTTCAAAGACGCTGGCCGACCTTGAACGGCTGGTGTACAAAGTGTTGTTGGCCCCTGACTTCAAGGTCTCCGACTTTCTCAACTTTAGTGCCTCTCATGAACAGAACCTCTTTGACAAATTCATCTCCTCCGAGCCAACTTCCCACCAGCGCAATCCCACCGAGGCCCGTACTACGGATCTACCTTTCTCTACCAGCGATATATGGTATGAGAGTACGGTAAACGTACCTCTGCCTTCGACTCGGTCCGTTCATATGCCTGAGATGGATGCGCCGACAATTGAAGTCAAGTTTCACCACCGCAAGCTGGTTGAAGTCATCAAATCGGGGTTTCAAGATCGTATCACATCGCAATTTCATTGGAAGGGATTCAAGCAGTTTTGGAAACCCTCAGAAAATGAGCCGGCAGAACGAGTTTATGGAGAGGCTTTCACATCGAACAAGTTTTTGAATTTCGAAGACAAAATTGAGCCAGTGAGGGGCTGCACCCTAGAAACTGTTGTTGTTCCCCTTTTCATATATTCCGACGGTACTCTCCTCGCAAACTTTGGTACTGCTTCACTTTGGCCAATCTACCTTTGGTTCGGAAACCTTTCAAAATATGTTCGTTCCAAGCCTAGTGCTTACAGTGCCCATCATCTTGCTTATCTGCCATCGGTGAGTGCTACGTCAATTATCATTAGTTCAAACTGTTAAGTTTCATGTTTGTAGGTACCTGACTTGGTTCAAGACACCTACAAAGAATCCTTTGGTAAAGCTGCGGCAGACCCGGTTATCACTTTCATCAAGCGTGATCTAGTTCAAGCTGTATGGAGTCATCTACTAGATGCCGAGTTTCTTGAGGCGTATAAGAATGGAATTGTTGTGAAGTGTGGAGATGAAATTTGGCGGCGTTTGTATCCTCGTTTTTTTGTATATTCAGCTGATTACCCCGAAAAGTAAGTTTATCTGATCAATATGATAACATCACATTAACAACATGTGACAGAACACTCCTCGCAGGTCTTCAACAAAAGGGAACATGGTTTTGTCCGACATGTCTCACTAAACTAGAGCAAATATGGAAGTTAGGGATGAAAATGCATGACAAAATTTGGTCACGAAAATTCCGCATCGACTCAGCTCGTATTCAGGAAAAAATCAACAATGCTCGGGAGTGGATCTTTGGTAAGGGTGTGTCTGTGAGTAGTGTCAAGATAAAGGACTACCTTGGTAATTCTATATGTGCAATTCGAGTAAGTCAGGGTCTATATTTTTTATAAATGCTAATTGATGTCAATTTTTGTACAGAATGCATTCTCGAATATTCTCTTACAGTTTGAAGAGAATTACTATGAGCTTTTTGCTCGTGATTTGATGCATGAGTATGAGCTAGGAGTGTGGCGCTCGGTGTTAACCCACCTTCTTCGGATGTTGTATACATATGGAATGGAAAGTATTACAAAGTTAAACCATCGGTGTTAGGGCGACTGTGACTGAGCTGTCACAGGTCACACCTAAACTCAAGAACTAAGAGTAAAGTGACAGAAGTTTTTATTAGGCGTGAACCTAAGAGAACTCAACGGAGTCTTCTACAAGTTTCTACCTACTTTATATACCTAGACTACGGCGCACAGACCAACTACCCTAGGTAACTTATTTATATACTGACATGTGAAAAAGAAGTACGTATGAGAAAATAAACTAATTATACATTTGACATGAGAAAGGAAGAGTGGAGTAAGAAGTAAGTAAACAAAAGTAAATTGATCATAAAAACGTCAACAGTACCAAACAAACCATAAAAGTGTCCACAAGCACAAACAACTCCTAAACGAGTAATCTATTCACACGAACCAATACGTACCGAAGTAATTCCCCAACATCGCATCACACGGACATAGTATGAAGAATCCGGCTATCTCCCATTGCCGTGGTCCCCAGAATCCCCATCTCCGTATTATCCATTCCTTCCGTTCCTCTTCGTCCCACATTGCTAAGCATACCCTCCCACATCGTCTGCACCGATGATCCGATAGTTTCCAACCTACCGGCCTGACCTCTCTTCCTACAGCCGCCGCCGCCCTTCTCCATTGTACTTGCTCCGCATGGTTCGGAGGCAAGAAAGATAAGATTAGATCAATGAGTTCAATAGGTAAGTCTGTAGCTTGCGCCATTTTAGCAGTATGCCGATAGTCTAGCCTCCGTCGAACTGTAGCAGCAGAGGGGAATTATTATGTAATAAAATATGTAACAGATGTGACAGCGTGACGCCGTGACATTCTGGCAAGGTTCTAACAGTACCCCCTCCTTAAAGTCGGCTCCTCCGGAGACGACCCTTCAAGACCTCCACGTTCGCCAATTACGTTCCAACTTCTTAAGATATTCGGCATCAAACTGTTTGTCATCCCATCCGAATAAGGTCTTGGCTGTGAATCGATTAGGTAGTTCTCTTTCTTCGAACCCGGTGTCACGTAGAACGTGATGTAACCTATTGAGTTCCCCATAGAGTTGGTGGAATTCAGTAATCAATTCTTTGGCGTTAGCCAAGTTTTCCTCGGGTTCCCACGAGTCTGCTTCTGCCGTATATCCTTTCCATCGAACTAAGTACCGCTTCTTTCCACGGAGCCATTTGGCGTTAAGGATTTTCTCTACTTCCCACTCTTGTCCTCCTTCTATTTCTATGGCCGGTGCCGGTTTACTCCCTTGTCCTTCTACTTGTTCTCGGTAAAGTACTATTCGGCTGACGTTAACTACCGGATGGATCCGAATAGATCGGGGAAGATCTATTTCCACTGCGTTGGGGGAAATGATCTTCTTGATGGCGTATGGTCCGATGAACTTCTCCGTAAGTTTCCGGGTAGGTCGTCCCTGGATTTGAAGGTCCCGGGTAGCCAATAGAACTTTATCTCCTACTTTGTACTTCACCGCTTCTCCTCTGCCTCTATCCGCATATCTCCGCATGTCATCTTGTGCCTTCTTCAGGGCTGCTTGAGTTTCTTCGTGTTGAAGTTTCATGCGGTCCGCAAAATCTACTGCCGCTGGGTGGTTGCCTTGTCGTCGAAGATCGAAACCCGTTCTTGGGTGTCTTCCCACGTTGACCATAAATGGGGTTTCCTTTGTCGACGATTGTTCTTTATTGTTATAGGAAAACTCCGCCGTTGCTAACCAATCAGGCCAATCAGTTTGTCTATGATCGACAAATGATCGGAGATATTGTTCTAGTTCTTGATTGGTTCGCTCGGTTTGACCATCCGTTTGTGGATGAAACGCCGTAGATAACCTAGTATCAATTCCCAACATTTTATTCAACTCCTTTGTAAAGTCTGCAGCAAATTGCGGTCCCCTGTCTGAGATCACCGTTTCTGGTAACCCGTGCAACTTCCATACATGATCCCTGAACAGTTTGGCTAGTCCTAGCGCTGATGTTGTTTCCGTAGTTGGGATAAAGTGAGCCATTTTACTGAATCGATCGCACACTACCAAAATTGAGTCCATTCCCTGTGATTCTGGTAATTTTACTATGAAGTCGACGGATACGTCGGCCCATGGTTTTGTAGGGATGGGGTTTGGCATTAATTTTCCTGCCGCCGGTGTGGGTCGATTCTTATTTCGTTGACATTGGTCACATCCTTCCACGTACTTTTGGACTTGTTTAGTGACGCCGGGCCACCAGTAGTTGCGCGTTACCATTTCCACCGTCTTCCATTGACCTCCGTGTCCGGCAATGGGAGTATCATGATGTAGTCGAATGATCTTGGTTCTCAACGTCTCATCTTTCGGTACATAGACTTTTCCTTCTTTCAGCACTAATCCTTCTTCCAGCTTCCACTCGTCTCCCCTTAGCGACTTTACTTTTGCTCGCTTCATCTCTTCTACCGCTTTCACTACGTCATCTTCTTTTGCTTCTGATTTTCTGATTTCTTCCAATATTTCTTCTTCCTCCGCATTGATTAACATATGACCTTCTTCCATTGCTCGAATTGCGAAATATTCTGGTTTTAACAAGGTTTGATCCTTGTTGTCATCCTTTGTTCCTTGTTCAAAGTCAGGTCTTCTGCTCAATGCGTCTGCCTTTCCCATTGTTTTTCCGGGACGGAACTTTAATTCGAAATTGAATCTAGATAGGTATAAAGCCCATCTTGCTTGTCGTCGATTTAGTTTTTGGGCTTTTGCGAAGTATTCTAGATTGCGATGATCTGTCCAAATCTCGAATTTAAGTTTTGCCCCTTCCAGGAAGTGTCTCCAATCTTCTAAACATCGCATAATCCCCAGCATCTCCCTATCGTGAATGTCGTAGTTTCGTTCTGTCTCCGTCATTGATTTGGAGATGTATGCTACCGGCCTCCACCTCCCGTCTTCACACTTCATTGACAATTCTCCACCCGTGGCGTAAGCCGATGCATCAGATTCCACCTTTAGTTCTTTATCCAATTCTGGTGCTACTAGAATTGGATGCGATGTGAATTTCGCTTTTAGCGTACCAAAGGCTTCCTCTTCTTCCTCTCCCCAATTCCATTTTTTGTCCTTTTTGACTAATGCGTGTAGTGGTCTTGCAATACTAGCGAATTTCTCAATGAATCGTCGATAGTAATTTGCTAGTCCCAAGAATCTCTGCACGTCTTTAACGCATTTTGGAGTCGGCCACTCTACTACGTCTTTCACTTTCCTTTCCTCCATCTTGATTCCGTTCCTCCCTATTATACATCCTAAGAATCCCATCTCGCTTCGTTTCCATTCGCATTTTTCTGGTTTTGCGAATAGATCGTTGTCCATCAACCTCTGTAACACTTCTTCTACCACCTTGTCATGCTCTTCTTCATCGTCCGTTCCTATCAAGATATCGTCAATAAATACAGCTACTTTTCCAGTATTTACTAAGTCCCTAAAAAGTTCGTTCATCATAGTTTGAAAAGTAGCAGGCGAATTTGTAAGTCCGAAAAACATAACAGTGGGTTCAAAGGCACCCATGAAAGTAGTAAAGGCTGCCTTCCACTCGTCTCCTTCTTTTATCCTAATGTTATTATAACCCCAACGTAAATCTATCTTAGAAAATAATCGTTTGCTACCCATAGTGTCTATAAGTTCAGAAATTAAAGGTAAAGGATAATTGTTCTTAATTGTCCAATCGTTCAAGAATCGATAGTCCTGCACCATCCGCTTCTTTCCATCCTTTTTCGGCACAAAGAATACTGGTGAAGTCTGGGGAGATTTCGATGGTCTGATATATCCTTTCCGAAGTTGATCTTTAACGAATGCTTGAACCTCTTCTCTTTCGTTTGGTGATAAGGGATATATCTTTCCCTTCTTGGGTTTGAAATCTTCCTTCAATTCGATAGCATGATCCCATGGTTTCCTAGTAGGCATCCTTTCCGATTCCTTTTGCTTGAATACTTTAAGGAACTTGTGGAACCGTCTTGGTACCGCTTGTTCTACCGAGTCTATGCTTCGAATTTCTTCTTCCTCTGGCATCTCTTCTGTCATTCCTCTCACCCACGTTTCTAGTTGTTCTCCTTCTTCCCTACTCCTATTTTTCTTTTGGGCGCTTATTCGTTTAGGACGTACCTGTCCAGCCCCCGCTTGTCCCGCGGTGGCTGTCTTGCTGTTGTCTTCTTCTAGACATTCTGCCTTATCCCTATTTAATCGGACAGCCATGTCACCGGGTGATTGCGCCCACCCCTCAGCTTTCTCTTTGGGTTGTTGCACCAACCCCTCAGCTCCACCATTAGCACGCCGGTTACGTGCTAATTCCCTAGCAAATGCTGCTTCGACTCCTAATGCGATCCCCTCGATGATGTTCTTGGGAGTGGTGAATCTCCCTACTGCCTTGTTCACCCGTTCGTATCTTTCTTCCTCATCTCTGATTTCTTCCTGCTCTTCTTCATATGCTTCTATCTTGGCCATGGTTGGCCCTTCCTCATCGTCGTCACTTCCTTCGTATGGCATCCCAAACTCGTCCAAGGCCATTTCCTCCATTGCTGGGCATTTGTGTTTGCTCAGCAAGTGTTCCGATGTTTGGGTTCCACACTCCTCGCATCTATATTGCAACACCGTTCCCCAATTTGATTTCTTTGGGAAGGAAACTAATTTCCAGCCTGCATATTGCTTGTGTGACATGTCAGGCTTTTCCTTCTTTTCTTCCTCTCGTGCTTCCTTCATCAACTGCCGTGTCGATTTCCTTGGTTCCTCTATCCTTCGTATTTCTTCTTGCTTTTCTTTTGTTTTTCCTTTGTCTTTGTACCCACACCCGTCTGGGCACCTGGTCATCTTTACCTCTCCTTTCTCCCAATCGATTTCCGGATTATGCATCTGCAACCAAGGCATTCCTAGTATGACCTTATTCTTTCCTAGGCCACATATTTCGAAGTGTACTCTTTCTTTATGCCCTTTGTAGTATACGTTAGCAGCAACTCGATGTGTTACTGCTCCAGATGCGTTGATTGTTCCATCAACATTCTTGACCGGGATTGGTCTTTCTAAAGGTTCCAGCTTGAACCCTTCTTCATCCGCGAACGCCTTGTCCATAAACATCCCTGTTGCTCCACTATCCAACAACGCCTGTACCCCCACTCCGTCATGCGTGTCCAATTTCTCTACCCCCACATTCAGCTTAATTTCCCTTAAAGGTCGTATTGTCCTTACAAGGAAACTCTCCTCTTGTACCGTATCACAAACGTTGATTTCGTTATATAGTACATCAAATTTGTTGTAGGAAGTCAAACGAGGAGACTTTGCTTCCTTTACTCTTTTAAATTCTTCTGTTCCTCCTCGAACATCCTCTGCCAATAGTCCCGCTGCTCGTCCACATCTAAAGTTCGTACATCTCGAGCCGGAGCCTTGCTCCAGCAGTTCTTGGCCATATGCCCCAACTTTCCACACTTGTAACACTTGATAGGACCTCGACTGGGTCCTGCTGCGGTGTCGACATCCATCGCGTTGGGATCTCGACGTTGAGGCTGAGGCCTCACGAAAGTGTTGTTGGAGGTATGGGTTCGTAATGGGGGCTTAGCTTGCCCCCGCCGATAATAGTCTTCTTCTGCCTTTGCCTGCCTCCACTGCCTATCCAACTTCATGCTTCTCTCGTACCAACTCCGAATAGTGGTTGGTGGGTTTTCTGCTTCCATCAGCGCCTTCCTAATTCTTCCTGACAAACTTCTTTTGAATTCTTCAATGAGGGCTCTTCCCTCGTATCCGCTGTCTCGTGCAATCCTCTTGAATTCCTGTACATGCTCCTCCGCGCTCTTGCTTCCTTGTTCGATCAACCTCAACTTTCCTACTGCCGTACTCTCCTCGTCTGCATCTCCGAAATTGTTGCGAAGGCTGTCAAAAATTTCGTCCGTGCTTTCCGGGGCTCCATCTTCACCGTTTTCGATCATCTCCATGATGTTCTCCTTCCATGACTCCGCTGCTCCTCCTTGTACGTATGATAGTATCCATGTAACCTGATCTGCCTGAGGTCTGTCCGTCATTTTTAAATTCAAGTAAATTTTACAGGCCGTTATGAAACCGTTTAATTCTTTTCCATCTCCTGAAAAGATTTTTGGCCTTGCCACATCGATTTGTGGTGCTACTCGAACGATGGGAGTTTCTGCATCATCTCCGGGTGGACCTTGTGGACCCGGCGGGCCTGGTTGCTGGTTGTTCTGCAGCTGGGCGAGTTGCTGCTGCAGTTGGGCGATGAGGGTGTGCTGAGCGTTCAGCTGATCGAGTATTTGTTGGGGGTTGGCCATTTCTGGCTCGTGGTATTCGGGGGGAGGTGGTTGATATAATGGTAGGGGGGATACGGACGGTTCTCGTTGTTCTGGTTCGGATTCCTCGGATTGGGATTCCGAGGCGGATTCTCCTTCTTCCTCAGATTCAGAGGAAGGTACTCGGAACGTTCCGGGTGGTAATCGATGCGAAATTTTGAAGAAGGTGAGGGAGGTCTTTTCCTGTCACCTGATGCGTATCCACCAATTCAATGAAGCCAATAGCCTGCTTCACTTGAAAAAGAAAAGAGTTTTATTTTGAGAAGTGCCGCACTGGCGAAAGGAACGACTACTGCCCTAGATGAAGCTATGTACGAGGACGGATCCTCACGCTAATCTAGACACGCACTTAATGTGGCAATGTCACTCCTCTGCGTGTACCACTTGACAATGCAAGCGCAGCACAAGGTTTATAATTGAAGTTACAAAAAAGGTAGTACAAGATATAATAAAACACCACACAGTCTGGTAGGTCTCGTCTTATCAGTAGTCTGTGTCAAACTACTGACGTCCACGGCACACGTTGTGTTTATGTGCAGACACCCTTTAAGCCTAGGGACCGGCTATGTGTGTGGCGGCCGCGATGGCGCGCAGAGAGTAGAGAGCGAGTAAAGAGTAAAAGATGGGGAGGGCACTGTGCTGTGCGATCCCCGGAGTAGTTGAGTTCTACTGTTAGGGCGACTGTGACTGAGCTGTCACAGGTCACACCTAAACTCAAGAACTAAGAGTAAAGTGACAGAAGTTTTTATTAGGCGTGAACCTAAGAGAACTCAACGGAGTCTTCTACAAGTTTCTACCTACTTTATATACCTAGACTACGGCGCACAGACCAACTACCCTAGGTAACTTATTTATATACTGACATGTGAAAAAGAAGTACGTATGAGAAAATAAACTAATTATACATTTGACATGAGAAAGGAAGAGTGGAGTAAGAAGTAAGTAAACAAAAGTAAATTGATCATAAAAACGTCAACAGTACCAAACAAACCATAAAAGTGTCCACAAGCACAAACAACTCCTAAACGAGTAATCTATTCACACGAACCAATACGTACCGAAGTAATTCCCCAACATCGCATCACACGGACATAGTATGAAGAATCCGGCTATCTCCCATTGCCGTGGTCCCCAGAATCCCCATCTCCGTATTATCCATTCCTTCCGTTCCTCTTCGTCCCACATTGCTAAGCATACCCTCCCACATCGTCTGCACCGATGATCCGATAGTTTCCAACCTACCGGCCTGACCTCTCTTCCTACAGCCGCCGCCGCCCTTCTCCATTGTACTTGCTCCGCATGGTTCGGAGGCAAGAAAGATAAGATTAGATCAATGAGTTCAATAGGTAAGTCTGTAGCTTGCGCCATTTTAGCAGTATGCCGATAGTTTAGCCTCCGTCGAACTGTAGCAGCAGAGGGGAATTATTATGTAATAAAATATGTAACAGATGTGACAGCGTGACGCCGTGACATTCTGGCAAGGTTCTAACAATCGGTGAGTTCACTATTGCCTAGATTCACAATTAATCAAGCTGATAAATACTTAGCTTCCGCTTAGTTCCTTCATTTGGTCGGTCAACAATCCGTCGCTTTCGAAATGATGTTTCTGCCCTCAAAAATGTTGCAGCTAGAGACTTTGAAGACATTTTACAGGTTTGTGATAATTTTATATCTCTTCCAACCTGTTTATACATGGCTTTTGTAGTGTGCTGGCCCATGTTTCGAAGGTCTTTTTTCTGCAACAAGTAAATCCTTGGATCGAAAACTTCAACAGCTTATATTTGTAATGGCATGGTGGCATGCTTCTGCAAAGCTCCGGGTACACACCGACTCCTCACTTCATTACTTCCGTGGAGTAACCGACCTTCTTACTAAATCTATTCGAGATTTTACGACAAACATATCTCCTCAATTCAACACACGAGAGACACCAAAGGAAGCTGGTGCTTCTGCTCGTCGAAAGGCTGCAGCTGATCCCAAAGGAAAGCAGAAAGCTGTAGTGCATCAGCATGTTAACAAACCATTCCAGCTAAATGCTCCGAAGATGCACTTCCTTGTTCATTATGCAGACTGTATCACAGAAAATGGTACAACTGACTCATATTCAACCCAAATTGTCTGTGTTTTTTATTATAATGAATTTTATGGCACATTTGACAATGATATTATATTATTTAGGGCGAGCAAGAGCATCGTACAGTCAAACGAACCTATGAGCGAACAAACAAAAAGGATATCGAGAAGCAGCTTTCAAAGCATGAGCGTCGCTTGTCAAGATTAAGGGTAATGCAAGAAATTGCGAACGACAATGACGATGATCTACGTACTGTCCAAAAGGAAGAGCTTCCACCATCTAATCCAATTGATCACCATCATATGTCACTCAAGAAGCACCGGCCATTGAGCATTGGGAGCTGGTTGTCAAAACATGATGATGATCCAGCATTCAAGGTATGTACATATTTAAGCCAGGAGTATCAAACAAGTTTTTCATTAACCTTCTATGATAGAATTTCATTCCGAAACTTCATGGTTACATTCTGTCTCAGCTTCTTTCAGCTGATATCAACATCACAGATGAACTCCGGCGAAGTCTTATTGTTTTAAATGAGACTATTTACCTGCACAACTCTATCCGTGTCAACTTTACCACATACGACAATCGACGTGAACAAGATCTCATTAATCCCCGAACTCACGCTGACATCATGGTACTCAATGGAAATGCCAATGATGACCATCCATTTTCCTATGCTCGTGTGATTGGAGTTTTCCACACGATGGCGCGCCTTCGAGATCAGCGACAATATACTATGGTCGAGTTTTTATGGGTTAGATGGTTTCAGCTTGAAAAGAGCAAGAGTGCCATTGGTGGTTTTACGAAAAAGCGATTACATCAAGTCAAATATATCAAAGGTGATAAAGCATTCAATTTTTTACATCCTTCCGAAGTCATTCGTGGCATCCACTTGATTCCCCGGTTTGCTGGTGAGCAGACTACGAGGCTGCTTGGACCTTCTATAGCACGTCGTGAAAACGAGATGGACATGGATTGGGAGACTTACTACATAAATATGTAAGTTTGTTTATTATTGGCGATTGAATTTTCCTAACATATTATTTATATAGGTTTGCTGACCGCGATTTATTCATGCGATTTTGTGGTGGAGGAATTGGGCATGGTGATCACAGGCAATATCTCCAAGATTTTGCTACAGAACTTGCAAGGTTATTTGGAAACTGGAATGCTGATGCAGAAGTCCAAGCTGGATCGGAGGATGAAAATGGGGATGAAGACATTGGAGAAGACGAGGTTGAGACTGATGATGAAACTCTAGAAAAAGGTGATGCTGATGAAGAGTTGTTAGAGGATTCAGATGAGGATTCAGACAGATCTGATGACATTGAAGAGGAATACGGTGATGAAGACGATCAGACAGTATTGGGTTTTGGTGTTCTATAGTGTTCTATTATATTGTGTAGCTATGATAAATCATTATGAACAAGAGCCTGACATTGGAAAGTTATACTGATAGCAAGCTTAAGACACTATGTAATAGATAATGATATTGATTGCTGGCTCAATACAAAATTCATACTATGACAAAAGACTTATAATTATATTATGATCTGAACATATTCATCACTCAAAGTATATAATGCATTCTTATTATAGCTTGAGATACTGTAGCTTCCACTTTCATAATACTATGTAGCTATGATACATTATCATGAATAAAATCCTGATAATGTAAAGTTATGTTAATGACAAGGTTATGATACTATATAACGTATAATGATATTGATGACTGGCTTAAGATCAAGTTCATATTGTAACAAAAACCTTATATTTGTATCATAATCTAACCTTTTTTAACACTCTTGAAGTATAATACATTCCCATTATGACTTGGGATATCATGGCTTCAGTTTTCATACTATCATGTAGCTATCTCAAGTTGTTATGAATATGGCCTCAAAATCAGTCACAATGTAAGATAATCATTACTCGCAATTTATGACACTGAATGATCATCAAATAGCCTTATAATAAAACCTCCCTTTTCCTGATGATTCCACCATAACCATCAGTCTACTTCCGGGACAATTTGCAGTCTTGGCAGTGGCAAACGACCTTTGTCTATGGACCAATCCAGGGGTTCATGTGGTCGCGATCCTAGTCGGTTCGCAAGATTTTCAAAACGTCTATGCCAAATGTCGTAGTCGGGAGTCTTTCCAAAGGGAAGTTGACGAGCATGAGCCAGTAATTCAGCAAATTCCACTGGGAACGACGGGGTGAAAAACTCGTCTTCGAATTGCAGACTCGGACCCGCTTGTTTCGGTCAGACTCCCACACAGAAGCGGCGGTCAACCAAGGCAGGCCGGCAGTTAAGACAAAACAGGCTGTGTATACGAGAGATTCAAGATCGTCTCGCGGTGCAAGGTCTATCCGGTAGAGCTCAATCGCATGAGAAATATGAAAGAGTTGTAGCATAACATACCAATGCCGTGATGTGCATTAATGTATGCCCAATCGGCAGTGCCGCACACCCATATCAAATTCTTCACGCTTCGACGTTTTTGAGGTTCGAATAGCACAGGCCCGGTAAGGCCAAAGTCGCGAAATGGGGTAGACGGCCGTATGCATAAACAGCTGGAATGGCTGGGTGTCCTTGAAGAGGCTGTATTACCCTACATTCGTGTTCTAGAAAAGTCCGTTTGACGAGGTTTGACGTGGCCAGGAACGCGCGATTTTTTGATAGCAACCACTTTTCATGAGGGAATCTCAACCGCTTCGTGGACGAAACCCTGTCGCCACTAGTAAGTACAAACACGCCAACTTGGTACATTAGGCCACTTACATATCCACCGTAACCTATAGGTCGGTAAGAGACTTCATACACCAAAGAGGATCCGGCTGGCATGCTGGTAGTGACGTTATCAGGGTCTGCAGCAAGTAAGTATAGTCACAGTCACGGAGGTAACGCCTTCTGGGTGGACGTCTTACAGCTCTATCTTTGCAAAAGGCTCAAGCGTCATGCTATCTTAGGCGGTCAACGAGGTTTGTGATTTCGCTCATCCTACTTTGAACTTCACCACAGATGACTCTTTCTCTTCCATCCGTCCAAAAACAAGCCATGAATTCTCCCGATTACGCGGAAGTTCTCTCTTTCGAACTGGATTGACTGTTTTCATAGACGCTGATTTTGTGGCACTCGGCCACAATAAGAACGCCTGGAACGTTGTGAGTAGACCTAACAAAGCTTAATGGGAAATGGCCGAAACTGACCTGCACCTTCTGAAACCATGCTCTTCACAATGTCGTCGTTTGTGTCGCTCATAAGAGTATCATTATTCCATACGACGATCCAGGAAGCTACCTGGACCATCACAAGATATACAAACCGAGTCTCGGTTTACAAGGAAATTTTAATGAAACTGTCCAGTCGCCCGGGCTCGCCAGCCTTCTTCGACCACATCGAATGTTGGACGTGCCATCATTGTTATACCTCAAATCAGAGTTTCAGCAAACCCTGATGCCCGAATCCAAACCCTATTCCGAAGCTGACGTATGTGCAACAATTCATTCAAGAACTATTCTGGGTCCCCGCCCTTTCCTGTCCACGATCCGAACCCACAGTCGCCGCCTCGCCCACATTGTGCAACCAATCTAGAGACCTGAACGAGGTCGTAGGTGAAGTTCAGCTGTACATCAAGATTACCGCGTTCTCGGTCACACCTTATTAATGCACTTCGTTCGGGGGTTCTTGTGAGTGTGAGCATGTAATAAACAGCTATGTTTTTTGACCGAAGTTTGATAGGTGACTATGAAGGCTTTCCGGGAGCATCGTAAGGTGTTTCTCACAGCTTCGTTCACTCTGGGAGATAATTTCACAGCCCCAAGATTTCAACATATATATATAGTTATGTTCATGATGGGTGGTACGCGCATTGATCACCGACTTGACATTTTGCTGATGTGAGCGACCAGGAGTGGACTCATCAGTGATAATGTCTCTGTTGTGTCCTTGGTTTGACCGATAAAGGCCAATGTTCCGTGTTCATATTCAAATGTCGTGCTCAATCTACATCCCGAACTATTCTTATCAAATCGTGTGGAATACTAATTCAGCACCCTCGCGCTCAGCCGCTCTATATCCCCCTTTGTCCGCTCATGATGAAGCACGCAGCTAAGGATCAAAAGTTGCCATACTCATAAGATCTGTTGTTGGGCAATGTTATCATTCATTTTTCTTCGCCTTATCCAAACCCCCATCTAGCATGAGTGCAGAGGACTGTGTCAGCGCTCTACCCAACAGCACCCGTTTGGTTAGGCTATCTTGGATAGTGGGTTGTATCCTGTCTGGGATAGGCTATGGCGCTCTAGTAGTCGTCGGACACGCTTGCTATGTTGGACTACGACGAAGTGACTCGCAGAGTGGGAGTCATCCACGAATCAACAATCACAAACTATTGATCACATACGTGGTGTTCACACTCGTCCTGGCGACTGCGACGGAAGTTGCTGAGATTTTCGTGACGCTCGACGGCATATTGGACGACGTCTGCTTCTTCCAGGGTTTGCAGCCACCAAATCCATACCTTGGACGCTTCGCTATCACTGTATGGTTGACTAATATAACGACAGACGGACTCTTTGTGAGAAATTTAAATTGCGGCTCCATAATTGATTTACTGACCATGACTGTGGCAGGTCTGGAGGTGTTATACAGTTTGTGGAGGTTTACGGGGCCAGAGGGGTTGGTCCACTTTATTATGGGCATTGCCATTGATTGTCTATATCGTGATGATCTGTGAGTCGCTTGAAATACACAGGATGATGTATAAACGTTAATCTTTGGCTATCAAAGGCACGGGTACCATAGTCATCGTTGGGTTCGCTGTATTCAATGCACGTCAAGGAATTGCCAATGTGCTCCTCCCAGTCCAATACGGTATAAGCGGTTTCCTAAACGCCTTAATCACTGTATGCATCGTCGTTCTCATCCTCCGTCATCGACGTGCCACACTCGATGCTTTTGGAGGAAGCCATCAAATGCCTTATCTCAATATAATGACAGTGTTGATCGAATCGGCCAGTTTGGTCGTCGTCATCGATATATTCGCAGCTGTGGGTTACATTCAGGGTATTTTGGGAAACGTTGCGACGCAAGTTTGGATTCCTATGCAGGTGAGCTTTAGGATATTTGATTTGACTGATGTTCTGAAAATCAAGAATTGCGTCACGGTCCACTTAGCCTATGGCTTCGTTTTTAATTATTTATCGGGTATCTCAAGGATCGGATTACTTCCGTAGACAGAGCGAAGATATAAGTACATTCAATGCAGTTGAGCAAGTATCTGAGCTGCGTGTAGAGTGCCTTGTTTAATCATTCCTGTTATTCCAGAATAGTCTATTCAATCATCTATACCCTCCGTGACTGATTTCCATAGTTCGGGTATACTTGGCCTAGACCTATTGACATTTCAACGCGGAGAGCGAGGAAAGACGATCATAGCGATCAGAGTCCTCCATTGCACCGCCGCACCCGGTCATTGGACGTAACTTGTCTATATCTGGATTTTGCTCGACGCCGACGGTTCTCGAATGAAATTTACGCCAGAGGAATGCCTTGGTAGCCTTGGGGATATGCCTTTCTGCCATCAATCGCAGGCATTGTATATGTCGTTCCGAATATACAAGCAGCGCTATAAATACAACCAAAACATTAAGCTACTTCCACCGAGATTTCATGTCGCTTCCAAGGGACCCTTGGAACGCCCTTGGCAAGGGTATCTTCAGTGGCAAGTCCTGCGAAATGAACAAATGTAACACTCACCCTGCCATTCCCTGCCTGACAAGGCAGTCATAGGCATAAGATCCTAGTTTAGTCGACCATCGTGGGTCGCTTGGATCAATCTCATTGTCGTAGACACCAAGATCTTCCATGAAAATCTCTATCTCCTGCTCCTCGTAATCTTCCCTGACGTCACCAAGACAGACACTGACGGCAAGGCACTCCTTGAAATGCAAGCGGAGAAACGAGTCATTGGGACCATCGGATCCGTGGCTACGAGTGAGATGGGTTTTCAATGGTGCACCATTGTTCAAGCTCTCTGATCCCTCGAACACGACGATTCTGCGGTTGTCCTGTATGTCGTGAATGACATATCACAAATCATGAAACGAAGATTATTACATACGTCAACATCGACTCCGAGTTTGTTCTCCCAAAAAAGAGCAATAATGTCCTTGCGGCCGCATATGACGTTTTCAATCACCATGAGCTCACTCAAATCGCATGTCTCAGGTTTGGCAAAGTACCGACCCATTGAATTTCTCTCATTGGACAGCTTTAAGAATGGAAGAAGCGTAAGTGATACTTAGTACGAAGGAATAAGGTGTGGTAAACTCGCCTTGTAGCCTAAGAAAGGGGGAAATATCCAGCTTGCCACGAGTTCATCAGAACCGCGGCCTCCAGAAAAAAGGCATTCATGATCTCTATCCATAGCTTGTTGGATGAGAGTGGGAGTCAACGACGCCTACTTTGAATCAGAAAGATCAAGTATTTCAGGCGACAATGTTCTACCTTGGAGAGGAGAGAAGGGCTATTCATTTCCACCGCTATCTCCATGCTCGCAAATGAAAATTCTGGTTCGAAGCGAAAGTAAAGTCTCGGGTCAGAGTCATCACCTGTGCGATGGGGTCAGCCTATAGTGCTTACTACATGAAAGAGTATCCGCACCTATAGTATATACCCCATAGTCTCCGGGGGCAATGGTGTCATGAGATCCTCGAGGCAAGGCAGCACCATTTTGGCGCACACGATAGGTCAGCACGCCACTGGGTCGAATATGGACAGGGCATAGAATGAATGTGTTAACTTCCTTCCAACCAGGAGACTGAACTTCAACGGCGGTGGTTATCCAACGATATGCCGTCGAGATAGTGACTGGAGAGTCGTCGCCCACACGCCAGCCTGGACACCGATTAGAGCTCGGTAACTTATATTAGAGTAGTAGAACGGCCGACCCAGTGCCACCTTGTCCCTTACTGTACACCAAATGAAGACGTTGCGATGTTGTCGGCTGGACTTTTCGGACAACACGTGAGCAGGTCGGTATGTTGCTGTCGGAGTCGGAGATGAAGCCATGGAACCAACATGGTCAAATAAAAGCTACGTTTGAATTGGATGTCGCAGGTCTCTGGAACATGTTTTTGTTGTTACAGATCTTCCCTGTTCATGCGACTCCCTGATCCATGCAGGAGACTCGCTTCGAAAGGGAAAGATCGGCAAACTGAAGCTCGTTTACAAATCGTTCGGCCCTGCGAGCCTCAAAGTGACCCAACGGAGGACGATTTCGATGCTCAAAACGTATCAAATGATGCTATTGCTCGCATCTTTGCATGCCACGCCTTGATGAGTTCATATCTCAGGGCAAAGAACGTATGCAACATTTACAAACAAAACAAGCTAAGCGCCATCTCTTTGTTTCTCCCATGACTGTATCTTCACCAATTATTGAATTCGACCAGCAGTGCAAATATGTCACTTCGTATCTCTTTACCCCTCTGACGCTCGCCTGTCTACGCCTCGTACTTGGCTCATATGCACTCGTTAGCAATATCGTGATCCTCGCTTGGTCGGGCGCAGTATTGGATGACGTGGATGGGTTGTTGTTTTCAGCTTACCATTAATGTATCGGGCATTAACTCTTGTTACAGGTACTTCTCGTACTTTACCCATCTTTCCTACGTCGGTCTTATAGCATGGTTTTGGGCTTCTGGGGTCCAAACCCTCTCATTTGCGAGAACGAGCAAGGAAAGTCGTCCGTCGCGTTATCCTCTACAGTCGTGGCATAGAGTACTTCAATTTCTCCATGAATTACTCTTTGCCACGATAGCGACCTACCGTGAGTCTTCACCTTTCTTCGACGAGGGTAAATACTAAGAGCGGGTTTGTTATCAAAGCGGTCATTGTGACTATTGTATACTGGGCGTTGCTTTCCTCTTCAGAAAGCTTTTCGACGCCCTTCGTTGGTATGTTTTTACTGTATTGTTGGCTTCTACAACACTAACATAGTGTTGCGGTAGCATGGGAGAATATTTCGCAACATATCTTGAATCTTCCATTCGTCTTGTTCGAAATCGTCTTCACAAATGCTCCTCATTTGCGTTGGATCCACCTTCCCATTACGGTTGCTTTGCTTGGGCTATACTTGGGTGTTGCATACATCACTCGCGCGAGTCAAGGATTCTATGGTACGATCCGACAGTTCCAAACATTTCCTAACCAATTTAACGTTAATTTTCTGCTTTGGATGTCCTTCAGTTTACGATTTTCTGAATCCACAAATGCAAGGCGCTCTTCTTGCAGGATACATATTTGGTATTGGAGTTGGCCAAGCTATTGTTTTTATCCTTATTCGGTATGTTGTCGTGTTGAGAGAACGTTTGGTGAAGGGAAGGGGAGAAAGCGATGCTACCCCAGAACAAATGCATTCACCTATGCATGAGAAGGAAGAACAGGACGTCGATTATAACCTCAAGGCTTGAAGGACTTTTTCTCACTTGTTTTCTTGTACCTGTCCAGCATCGTTGTATACCCTCTCCACTTATGATACCGTATAGCAAAGCATGCATGTTGAAGTGATCACGAACACTTATATAGAGTCCCCTTGACTCCTAGGCGTTTTCAGACGCTAAGAAACTCATCACTTGCACTGGATGACCTCGTTTTTGAACTTCTATTGAGCACGTGTCTGGTACAACGCGGGACTTACTTCGGCCCTGCGTTAGGAGTTGGCCTCCTTTTTCCCTTCATGCCGGTGATTTACAAGTACGGCGCGCAGCCGTGGAAGGCTTTGTTCATTACCTACGTCATCCTGACCACTCTATTTGTTCGCATTCCTCTATGGACGTTGCTGGCCATTCCAAGGTGAGTCCTTAAAGTAACCCCTATTCGGGTTCCTTGATTCATACGTTGTCGTTGCAGAACTCTTCGACCAAGAAGGTCCTGGGATATCAGACGCGTTTTACTGGTTAAATTGATACGCACAGTTTCCGAAGTAGAAGAAAAGTAAGCGGGCTTAATTATGTCACTCTTACGATCGCTTACGATCGATTTTCTCAAATGCCCTCGGATTAGCATTGGTCGAATGAATTTTTCACCTGATCATAGAGCTCTCAAAATTACTCCCGGAGTCCCCGCTGTCTGGATTCCACCTGTACGCAGCTCTCTCGTCGTGGGCAATTTAGCGGAGTGGGCACAGCGCGCATGTGTCGAACCAATAAAGATACCCGGGTATTGGACGATTCAAGAAGGTGCTAACATCAAACACACATCCCGCCCCGAACGTGGAGAGAAAGTCGTTCTGTCCTTGCACGGCGGTAGTTACACCCGAATCTCTGCACACCCCACAGAAATACCTGGCGTCATTGGTCGTTACCTCATCAAACACACTAACAGCATTCAACGCGTTTTCGCACCCGAATACCGTCTATCATCTACACAGCCAGATGCACACCCTTTCCCCACCGCACTTCTTGATGCTCTAACCGCTTATGTATTTCTGGTCAACGAAATTGGTTTTGACCCATCCGATATCATAGTCGAGGGTGACTCGGCTGGTGCAAATCTCGCTTACGCTCTCACCCGTTATCTCGTGGAGTATAGTTGGACGCCAGAACTACCAGCACCACCAGGTGCCCTTCTTTTGCTTTCCCCCTGGGCCGATCTCTCGGACAGTCACGACCACCTTGAAAACGGATCGGTCTCAAAAAATATCGCATCTGATGTTCTCGGGGACCCTACTGAAAAGCTCAAAGACCCAGTGAAAGCGTTCACTGGTCCCCATGGACTCGAGGCCGCCCAAAACAACCCGTATATCTCACCGGCATCCCTATACCCATCGCTAGTTGTGAATTTCAAACGTTTTCCCAGGACGTTCATTGTTGCCGGCGGTGCTGAAGTTCTCATTGATCAAATCCGAACGTTGCGGGATAGGATGATCAAGGATATAGGTGAAGGGAATGGTGTATCTGATGGAGATGGAATGGTACGGTATTATGAAGCACCTGACGGTTTTCATGATTACATGGTTTTCCCATGGCATAAACCAGAATTTACTGATACTTACAAAGCGATTGCAGAGTGGATTTCTCTCGCGTAGATTTCTTTATCCAGCTTTATCCTACCGAGAAAACCAAGTCGACCGTCAAATTTTTTATAGGCATGCGCGAGAGTTTTCAATGGATATTATAGAAAAACATTACTTATCTACTTGGTAGATTGGATGCAATACATCAAGCTTTCGTGATTGTCCGTTGCAACATCGTGCTGTAGTGATAAAAGAATAATGATACAAATGTGCGGAAGAAAAAAAGTCGAGACAGAAAACAGAAAAAGATCAATTTGATATCTGCCCTGACGCCTCCATGAACATGCCCACCAATCCTTTCAGTTTGCCATTGTACTCAGGGTCTTGCTTCGATGCTTTCGTAAACAGATCCGCTCTCAACTTACCGGAATCGAAAGTCTCGTCCCGACTATGAAAACTCGGTTTCTCCCAATCCTTCCAACACTTTCCGACCAAGATTTGATCCAACAAAAGTCCACCATGTGTGCGAAAATCGTTAATTCGCTCTTCTTGAGCAGTCGTACATGGTGTTCCTTGAACTTGTTGTATGAATTGACGCAGACGTACGCGTTGGCCTTCGTCGCGTGCGCCAGATACCTCCCAGGCGAGTGCGCCATGCAAGAGTGTATTTTGCATCACAGAGAAACGTTGTTCTTCGATGAGAATGTGGGATTCTTCTTGATGATTCGAAGGGTGGAAGTATGCAGGTGTACGCGTGCTTCCCCAATCCCTGAATACTTCAGAAAGCGCCGTGAGGCAAGGTGAAGCGTCGACACAACCCGTCATCCCATAAGCAAAACTACAACAATCGAGGGTGATTTCTTCGCCTTTGATGGTGCGGAAGTACATCCAATAATGATTATCGGAATCGAGTACAGTCGTTCTAGTGTTTGGTTGGGGGTGGTAATAAGTCCAGGTTTGAACGCGATTCGCCTTTCCTTGGATTCTGCCCTTGCAGATACCGAAGTCGCTAACGGGACTACGCCCAAATTCAAGGCGGTAACCGGAACGTGGCTCCCATTCCGAAATGGGTTTCCCCGAGTCGTCGGTGCTACGAGGTTTAGACAGGCGCGTCGAATAAACCTCGGAAAGGAGGAGAAGGGAAACAGCGACAGTGATTTCCAGAATATCCGTTTCTCGTACAACATGCACGTAAAACCGCATAGCATCAGCCCAGGTTTTACCTCTCCACCACTTGGCTAACTTTGCCGCATCAGGGATTTGAGAGATTTGAAGATTGTAAGTATCTCCAAGGACGACGGTATGGTGTTGCGTGTTCTCGGATTCCGTGGCTCTACGAGGACCAGGCATAGTAGCTCGAATGATTCTTTGAGAAAGTGCGGGATGCGAAAGCGGGCGTGGTTCTTTGCGAATGCCGAAACCTTCATATACGGATAAGATGTATGGGTCGATATTCTTGGGAAACGAATCCAAGGATTTGGGGACTTGGCGTCGAAGAGTAACAAAGAGGTAGGCGATTAAAGGGTAGAATACTTTGAGATTGATCTGCTGCGTTTGTGCTTGAAGGAACTAAGATCGAGAACATTTCAAACATGCAGATGGGTGAGACGTACAGCAGAACCGTTTGTGATCTCGCCAGTCCGCCCTTTGGCATTCTCGAGAACAATATATTGCCTGCCACATCAGATATTCAGCACCGACTTGTCAATTCAGACGAAAACTAAGTACATACCGAAGCGCACGAATTACAGAGACGCAAGCTGGTCGTCTGGAAACAGACGCCACATTTGTCGAGTTTCTGAATGGGAACAGAGATTTCTCTGTTTCTCCCAGTAGGTCCAGGCATTTCACTAATGTCCAAGGTGCCATTGTATAAGCCCGTCATGATTTCCCGCAGTTTGTCGGGATTCCCATTAGGCATTCCTTTGACGCCTCGCATCATACGTTGAAAAGATGCCTTGAGTTCCTCAGGAATATCAGAATCGTCTGGAGAGCTCATTGAGGAGTGTAGATCAGCAGGAAAGTTGTAGGCAAACTGTCAGCCTCAGGACAATCAGTTATCTCCCGGGTCACATGTTGTCACCCACTTATCTCCGAGCATCCGAACGTCCATCAATAATCTGATCATCAATTCATGTCCAACTGATGACCCTTACTTATTGTCTGCCGACGTTTATTGTATCCGGACAGTGTTACCAAATGGCAAAATTCAATCATCACATTTCAATTCGAGAGTTCTAATTCCAAAGGCATACTGAAAGCATTCTGTTTCTCTAAAGCTCCTGCACAACGACTAATGGTTCCCATTTTTCAATGCTCCACTAAGAACCTTACCATCGGCAACCGGGCGGGTCAAGTGGTTATCTCCAGCCTTAACGCTAAACTTGGCAGAGACGAAACCATCTGAGTTCCGGAAAGCTTGGGAACCAGGTGTCAACGCATATACCAAACGAGTTTGACAGAAATTATACTCACTAACGTTCCTCATTGAGTAATAGGTAGCACTCAAATGCTCTGGGGTAACATCGAGGGAGAAGAAACCCCTGAAAAACCCTTCACTCCACTGCAAGTCAATGTTCTCTCCTACGAAGCCGGCGGAGACATTGGCAGCAGACTGCACAGTGCCTGGTACAAAACTTCCCGAAGTAGACGTAACACCGGTTCCAGCAAACTCAACACCGACCGCTCCCCTGCCAGTGAACTGGTTATATCTGATAATTTGTCAGGTCTTATATATTGTCTCCTGAATCCCGCCCAACTCACGTTTTCGTGTCATTGATGTCTAACGATTTGTCGCGTAAATGTAAGTTGCCTCAGTCAAAAAATAATCGCTTACGAGCAAGGTCTGATACCCAATTAGCATGACTATCGCCCGATAAGATGACCGCATTATCGATGCGCTCTTTGTATAATTGGTCAAGAATGCGGTTTCTGTTAGCGCGGTATGAATCCCAAGCATCCTGTAGTAATTATAGTGAATATTTCCGGAGAGGAGTACGCTGGGTCTTACGAGACTAAGCTCTATTGACGACAAGTTAGTTCTATCGGCTCTATTTCACCGCTCGAATGTACTTACTTCCGTTTCTGAACACCTGTGTGAACACAACTTGTTGGCTGTAAAAGTTCTTAAGCTCTAGCACCTGTACAAGTGGTACTCAATATACGGACCCTACGATACGCCAGATCGCTCCCCGGGATTTTGAGTGGGATAGCGTATCGGAGAGCCCTGTTTTACAATTCAGTTGAGCACGTTATCGACTGGGATAGTAAGGCGTACATTGCTCTTGCTTGTGTCCCATTATAGAACGGTCGGCGTCGTCGATAAGCGATGAAACGACTATCCAATCTTAATATTTCACTAGGGCCGTAAAATTTGAGGTACTTACGAGCTAACGTAACGCAGAAAATGTTTGGTGAGGCAACTTCAGCGGCTATTTTTCATAAACCACCCACCTTTGTTGTAGCTTAGCTAAAGAAGAAAATGTGCGTCAGCCAGAGAGAAATGTAGAAGTAACAACAAAATCACATCAGTAATATCACGGTCGTATTGACCTTAATTAAATTCATGAACATAATCTTTAATGATGGGTTAGCCAAAGATTAACTCACGGGTGTCAAGCATGGTCAAGTCCAGTAACTTTCCAATTTGGAAGTTTCTCCAAATGCGAAGCTGGTCCCCGGCATCGACTTGTCGAATAGGCATCCACTCGTGGTATGCACGAGTACCAGCCATTTTTCTGTCCGTGAAGCAGGCACCTGAAGGAGAGAACGTACATCCCGCTGCCGAGTCGTTTGAAGCTGATGTTCCCGCTTTCCAAGCGTTGTTTGCGATCTATTATACCACAAGATTAGTTTTCTAGTTACCTCTGGTTGGTTCAACGATTTCTTACCTCATGGTCGTCCTAAAAAGTGGCCAGAGGTCATTTGTAGTACAAAAGGAACCCATTCTAGTGCTTACCCTTGTGTTGACATGATCGGCGTAAGTCGTCATATCTCCAGCTACGGTCGAAAATAAGAGACCCACCAAACAGCTATCCAAGGATACATCTGATGTGCAAATTGCAGATCAGGGTCTTGCCTATACTGTGAAAAACGGCCGCGATAATCGTGAATTGTCGCCAATACCCGACCAAGAACAAGACGCCCGATATTAGCACTACGTTTGATCAATGAGCCCTCTGGTTCAACAATGGGAGGTTTAATCCTTGACCAACCCTTTACCGGCACTCTCATACATCTAGCAATCCAAAGTTAGCATTGGTATCCCTCAGAGGAGGTTGAATGTTACATACGTAGTCTCCCAAATGAACAAAAACATCGGGGGTAACGTTACGTGCCGCATATCCGTAAGCATTGAAGTGTCCTTAGTTGATCTCATTAGAAAACTTTCGCGGGGCTAGGGAGAAATGCTTTACCAGCTCCGAAATCTGAGCAGGAGAAAACCGCCAATGACAAAGGTTTGCCACCGTTGACTTTCTTCGCAGGTGCTAGAGTACGAGGATCATGCTCAGTGTTGTTGTTTCTCCCGTGAGTATACAAAAGACTCACTGTTGGGCGAGGACAAAGTACGAGTGGCTCCAGTAGGGCTGACAGTCTTTGCGTTTGTGCAATCCGCGAATTGGTAGAAGTATTTGGTGTCCGCCCTCAATCTCGTAGCTTCCACCTTGACGGTGAAATCGACGTCATAGGTTGTGAAAACGTCTCCGGTATCGACAGGATGTCTGAAGTCATCGCTCGTCGCGATCTTGAAAGAAACACAGACAGGGACATTGGCAGGTGGTAGTTGACCATTGCTATCGGGAAGCGGCTCAGCTCGCGTCCAAAGAATGATGGAACTGTCGAGAGGATCGCCCTGGTTTCGAGAAAATAAACTTCTAGAGGAGGAGACTGATGCTTGGCAGCATGAGACTTACGCTCGCAACTAAGTTTAGTGATTAATTTCGCATATGGTTCTTTGGTCCATGAAAACATACCGGAATGAGTGAAATTGACTCCAGAACTCCAGACAGACGCGGCCTAGAATTACCGTAACTCAGAACGATGCAGCGACATTCACCAATGAACGGTCTAACGTTACTGAAATCAGAAGAATAGAACCCAGGATACGGTTCATCTTTAAAGGGTGAAGCCTTTACGGTATCCCTGCGCGAGAACTCTGCACTCCTCCTGCTTAGCGCCTCTATGTCGTGACCAAACTGTGCAAAGATAAGTACCGCACTCTACTAAAAATATCGAGGAGCTCTCACCTGAGGTTCGTTCAGGAAGGGTGAACGGAAAACCAGGTTTTTATCAAAGTGGTTGAAGGTAGCATATGTACCGGCGACGAGGGATGACGTCACAAGTAGGAAGCGCATTTTTATTACGCAACTGTCGCCGAATGCTCAGTCCAAAAGCCTCAGGTATTTATGCTGAGCGCTATCATAGAAAGGTTTTGCTTTGCTCCAATGCACGTTGGTGGCATGCATACGAAGCATTCGAACGTTTCCGCTCAACTCTCATGATCACCTCAAATAAAGTTGGTGGGAGAGTGCCAAGAGAGTGCTGAAGTTCGTATGTCCACTTTCCTATTCGAGAAAAACCCTCCCACTTCTTTCAGGGTACTCTCCACTATCCCTTTTAAGGACATAGCCTACCAAGATCATCGTAAGACCTGAGAATGCCATGCTCTCTGAGGCGTTTGAGAAGCCTTTCACAATTCATAATACATCAAGTGTCAGTTGAACGCTATACGACGGGCTCACGATCACTTTTACTCACCAAGGCAGTATATAACGTTGCATTTCGGGATCGCACGATTGAAGTTCAACAGCACGTTGTACTGATACCGACAGAGATATAATAGTGAAGCTGATGATCGGTATACCACTGATTATAATTTGCTTTGCCATAGCTGGATTTTCTTGAAAACGTTCTAACCTGTTCTAACCACACGGAATAAATACGGAAAAAATATTCTGAGACTTGCTATAACGACCATGATATGATACATATACGTATTCGATTGATGACGGATAAATCTGATCAGAAAATGACTGTGAGTGCAACAAAGAAAGCCTAAATCGAAAAGAAAAAATACCCACGAAGACTTAGAGATTCTTTGGCAGCTGCTTCACACAGCATCTAATCACCCTCAACGTATCCACCTTGTCATAGTAAAGCCGTCCACACCCACACCGCGCCGCAAAGCAGCGCGTAGTTTCTTCCCATGCCTCCAAATCTGAGTTCATTATGGTTTCACAATCAACCCTCTGATCCATCTCCAACAGCATCCTAGAACGAAAATCGCGCCAAGGGCTGTTACCCAGATGCGAGGCGCAAACTGAGCATATCGATTCTTGCACATTACCAGCCCCAAAAATCGATTGAGAGTATAGCGATTCACGGAACTTGTCTCGCCTTCGTTGGTGAAGTTTGAGAAGTTTGTAGAGAGCTGTTCCAGAGAGTTTGGAAAGTTGATCTCCTAGAGAGGGATTGCTTTCCTGGGCATCTCCGAGGAGATTGAGAGAAAAGGTCAGCTGAGCAGCATGCTGAGCTTCGTCTTCCCATCCAAACTTGACTGCGAGTCCATAGAGTCGAACTGGCTCGCTTGTAAACACGGGAATGAGGCAGGATGCTCGGACGATTGACAATGGACCAGGTGTATCCAGGTATTGGATGACATCGACGGTCTGTTCGAGCTCAGTAAACGACTTCCAGGGATCCATGGATAAGCCACTGATCATAGAAAGTACACGTTCGATGGGATGATCAGGAAATGGCAATGTAATATCAGGATCGCTCATGTCGCTCTTTACACCATTGAAGGAGGATATATGGGCTTCGGAGTTGGTAGTCGCGCCAGAAGAGTCTAATGGGACATGTTGATCATCAAATTGTAGCGGGAGATTGGAAGTTTTTCGTAAAGTGAGCTTGTGCATGCGATAGAGTGTCCCCATATTCGACGATATGATGATATCGGCAGTCTCATCGTTGAATAGGGGGTGAAATTTGGCGTCACCCAAACCAGGTTGCGAGGTCATCACGGTGGGAGTAAGTAACAGGGGGCAGTTGCTTATATAAGGCTACTGCTGAACCGAGTTAACTTGCGCGTTAAATGCACCAGTTTGAGGAAACACAGGCGGCAGCTTCGATGAAGAGCTTCCTAGTAGGGTTGAACAGGCTGAACCTACTTTCGATTGAGAAATTGCAATTTGTCCACAGTAGCTGTTTCTGAGTCAGTCAGGCTGTGTCAATGGGAAATGCTTGGCTTCGACCCTGGAAAACCCCCAAGAAACCTGCACGTGCGAGATGCTCAATACCCGACTACCATGATTCAATCCACGATGACACCTCTGTCGAGTTCAAGGTAGATTGAGATATGAAACCCTTAGCGACTCTGGTAAACAATTCAGGAGGGCCCGTAGATATCCTCGGATCCATCACCAATTTCCATATTATGGCAAACGTTCAAACGTTCATGATCACGTAGGCCGATTTGTGAGCATCACCTCTCCGTTGTTCTACCTTTTCTTTCTTGTTCAAACGTGCCGGAATATTAAATAGTGTTCGCAAAGCTTAGACCACTATGAGAACTTGTTGCATATATGGATATAGATCTTCATGCTGAACCTCTGTACGATCATCAAAGATTTGACGAAAACACTGTCTGGAAAGCCTTGTTCCCGCATTGACCAACGATCAAACTTCGAATCCTTTGTGATAATTTAAGAGGTGTACCGAAAGCACCATCGTAACTAGACGCGCTATCTATGTCAATCGTAGTTGATGGAGTTCCTTATGTGAGCGAAGGGGGAATGTTGATAACAATGCATGCGTTATACGTGGTTTAGAGAGAATGATGACCGGATATCAGAGAGCCATGGCGGGAGGAAGACATGGCCAGTTTCAAGACTTTTAGTGTTCCGGCTTTCGAAATATTCACAGCCTGATCCCTTGGCTAACCTATGCCATGGAAAAACATTGCCCGAGTAGTAGAATACATGCTCAAGCTCTGAAGTGAGGTCCAGCATAGAAGTTCTGATGACCGACGTCACTGCTTAAAAATAGATTTGACAAAGTAAAACGTACAACTTCATACTACTTCGTATTCTTCTTCTCCGTGCACAATCATCCCTTATTCTCATCTAATCATACTCTACTGGCACATACACAGCTTACTTGAGATCGTTTCATAGCCATGCCTCGCATTTTTTCTCCCATCATCAATGTTTTCGTATTCATCCTCATTGCATCCTACGCATCTGCCTATTTGATAACCATACCCGGCGTCTCCGCTGCCCGCCCTCAATTCCAACAATGGTCTCGCGAACAAATATATTATCAGATTCATCCTATGCATGATGAAACCAAATGCCTCGATGTACGCCAAAGTGGATATAAAGACGGTACACCTGTTGATATGTACGTTTCCTCTTGCCTGTTTCTCCTGCCCGCTGTGGACGATATACTGATATATTTCGGGTGTGCATTGATATAGCTTTGAATGCAATGGTACCCCTGCGCAAAACTGGTCGCTGCAACCGGGAACCACAAAAGTCAAAGTGGCGGGGAAGAATTTTTGCTTAGATGCGGGAAAAGGTAAGCATATAAGTGTGCCGCTCTTTCGACATTTGCTAAAAAAAGTTCTGGCGTGCGTTATACAGCTCCAACCAACGGAACCAAGTTGACAATCTGGACTTGTTACCCGAATCTACCGGCGCAGACTTGGTATTATACGGATGATAAAAGAATCTCGTTAAAGGATAGCGGTATGTGATGATCGACTTTTCTTCCAATATGAACTGAATGGAAGTGTGGAAAGGGTTCTGCATGGATTTGACGGGTGGAAGTAATGAGAATTATAATCCGGTACAGGTTTGGAAGTGTACGAATGGGGATGGGAATCAGGTTTGGACCGTTTGAGAGTTTGTAGACGACTTGTTGTATGTTAATTTCCATCCATGTACCGTTGATCGTACAGCTTCGTCTCCTGGGTCGTCTGGAAACATAGGCTAATAAGGGGAGAGTATCAGACAATGGATTTGATTGATTAATTTTGATTTACATACTGGATATGTTTCCTCCACAATTTTGTCCGTACTCCAACCTCTTCGCCGAGCTTTATCGAAAAACTCCATATCACGATGAGCGAGATGCGGTCGGTGATGTGTATAAAACACAAATACTGCAGCGCCCGGCGAAGAAGATAAAACCTGTTCACAAGTGTCCAGTAATGCATCATGTTGCGAATGGTTGAAAATCAAATCGGAAAGCATGATTACGTCGAAACCATCACTCCCTTCTGATAATAATTTCAAAAGAGGTGTGGTATTTTGTCCCCATATGTAACCCGTCACGAACACTCTGTCATTTCGATGAGGTACGTTTTGTGAGACGTTGTGAAGGATATTG
This sequence comes from Agaricus bisporus var. bisporus H97, assembly GCF_000300575.1. Taxonomy (NCBI): domain Eukaryota; kingdom Fungi; phylum Basidiomycota; class Agaricomycetes; order Agaricales; family Agaricaceae; genus Agaricus; species Agaricus bisporus. The sequence goes on from NW_006267350.1 coordinate 110,366, forward strand.
GCGAGGAGTGGTTGGTCTGGATAATCGGTTATAACTGTGGTAGTGGATCCCGTAAGCGTGGCAATGATACTAGGTAGAGCACCTCCCGCGCCAAGCTCGAGTGTAGTTCGGTTTTCGCAAAATCGAGTCTGATCAAGAAATGCGGCAAATGATCTAGAGGCGTTCCATCTGGTCAAAGATATCAGAGAACAAACAAGGTCATGCTACGTCGAAAGGTACGTACAGGTGATGGGCCCACAATGGATGGCTACCAACTAATCTGATTCGTATATCTTTCAAGTCAGAATCAGATATTTGTCGAGTATAGGTTGAGAATGTAGGTGGCGGCGTTGGTGGACGATCGGGTTCCTATGATGAACCGCTGTCACAAGTGGGGGATGGATATCGGATTATTGGACGAACGGGAAACATAGCATCGAGGTCGAGGGAAGCGTCGTCTTCCGACGTCATTGAGTGTTGCGCTAGCTGGATTCGGTGGAGGACAAGCTGTTTTTTCTGATCAGTGACCCATCAATAGAAATCTACCCGCTCCAAGCCTTTTTCTCACACTCATAGAAACGAGTTGGCTGTCTCAAAGACAGTACAAGAGACTACAACAGAGTTTTCAAGTTGAACTTACAATAGCACAAAAAGATACTGAATATCAAGCCGTGAGACGTGTTCTAAAGGAGGTGTGAATAATTTTCAAATCAAAGGGGACTGGCTTTCTGTGTTTCGGCTGTTGTCCGGCAAGATGTGATATGTGTTTTGTTTTTAGCCCGACATGTTGCTTGGAGTCTTGGACTGGGTTTTGCTGTGCAGTATCGTTTCATTCCCATTCCTCCTCGGCCTCTTCCTACTCCCTCGTTCACTTCTCACTTTTCAATCTAGCGATACCCTGGCCGACGAGGGACCTCCTGTTTCAGGAGAACGATAATGCAGTTCATGATCAGAAAATACTACAGCTGGTCTTGCTTCGTTCTACTGCTATCGCTCTTCCCGCTGTCATTGACTCAAAACTTGACGGATGAGCAAGTTAATATCATCAGTCAGCGGCTGACAGAAAGTGCCAAGAAGAGGTAAGTTTTGATCAATGATGGCCCGTCTGACTGAAATGAAATTCAAGCTTCGTTCCTTAATGAGTTGGGAAATAGGTACAAGAACGCAAACGATCCTCGAACTCAACGCAACGCGTTACTCAGTGTTTTCCAACAACAACTTACCACCGCCACCCTCTTCGCCTCCCGATGATTTATCTTCCGCTCTCGAACCCTTTTTCTCGATCGCCAAGGATGTGGTGGCTAATAGACCGGTTCAAAATATCTCAGGGCCGAGACCACTGCTCCCCGATGGTAGTGCTGGAGATCCAGCATCGATAGGTATGTGTGTCTTGTTGGCGAATTGGACAGGAGTAGATCGGGGGAGTGGGTTGGATTATGCTGGTGCAGCTAAGGATGAATTAGATTGGTTGTTGAGTGTAATCCCCCGGACGGATGATGGAGCTATTTCACATCGAGAGAAAGAGCTTCAACTTTGGTACGCAGTCAGTTTCGCCTGCTTTCTTCCTTCGTTTCATGATGCTTTGGAAAAGGAGCGACTCTGTGTATATGGTACCACCCTTCCTGGCATACTACGGTATCATATCAAATAACCAGACGTTATTAATGGAAGCGTACAATCAAATCAAATTGTATAGAAACTATCTGCGGGATTCAGATGCTCAAAACCGGTGGAAACATGTCGTACTTGGTAGTGGCACGGATGAGAAGCATTGGACGACCGGTATGTCTCCGTAGGTGGCTTGCATACGACTAGTGTCCAGAGCTTATAATCCTTCAGGTAATGGATGGGCTGCAGCTGGAATGCTCCGCGTTTTGGCTACAATTCGTAATTCCCTATTTGCGCAGAAAATGAAAGATCAACAAGGAGATTTAACAGACTGGATAGAAGAAATTCACGATGGGATGTATGCCGTTCTCGTACGCCTATTCATTTTTGCTCACTGTTTCGCGGCCTTTTATAATCAGGATTGAACTTTAAAATACAGGATACCACAGCGAACCTATGGACGAACTATCCAGATGTCCCTGCCGATTCGCCAGGCAACTTTTATGATACTTCTGGTTCCGCTCTATTGGCCGCTACCGTGTTCAGGGCGGCTGTTATGTTGAATCAGTTTACGCATGTGCCTGCTGCAGAGAAGATTAGACAAACGTTGTTTTCACCATCTGGGGGACCACCATCTTCAACAACGACGTCATCTACGTCACCGACAGCGTTCCCAAATTATAGCCACTTGACACCAGAAGGTTGGCTAACCCCTGTCGTCAACCCGTATTCATTCCCTCATGAAGGATCAATGTCGCCCGAATCGGAAGCATTTGCGATTCAACTGCATTCGGCTTGGAGGGATTGGGTTGCCGACGGAGCGAGGGGAGCGAACGGTGGGTATACCAGTCTACGATTACACGGTGTGGGCAGGACTGTGGCGCTTTCTGTCGCTGTCAGTGTCATCTTTGCCAGTTGGATGGGAGTGTGTTAAAGTTAGCCGTGGGACTTTGAACCGGACCTTATAATATGTCACGTGTTTGTAATTAGCCAGGGTCAGTGACCATTCGTCACCGAACCCTGTATTGAACCTACTATCTGCTTGATACCCAAACTTACAGACATGGCAAGACCTTTGAAAGCCACTGTTAACTGTGATCTAGGCGAAGTAAGCTCACCCTAACCTGTCGTTTCATGTTGTATCGACTTCGATGTCAACCATATAGGGGTATAGTCTTTATCGTATGGTAAGCTTAAAAACCCCGTTTACCAATATTTGCCGTTAAAGGTTTCTGTAGGGAGACGATGAAGAGCTCATGAAAACTATTCACTTGGCCAATGTCGCATGTGGTTTCCATGCCTCGTAAGTTCTCGCCAGGTTTCTATCCAAATCTTTGCCTTGTGCTAATGCGAAGGGTCAATAAGAGATTGGGATATCATGAACCAAACCGTCACGTACGCAAAACTCTACAACGTCAAAGTGGGTGCACATCCTTCGTTGCCGGATAAACAAGGGTTCGGTCGAAGGGAGATGAAAATCTCTGATGTACGTTCACTCATGTTGTTATTCTCGTACTGTGCAGCAGCATCAACCCCTGTCTCCCATCTATCCAGACGGAATTGTTTAATTGTTTCGTGTACCAAGCCGGCGCTTTGTTCGGTTTTCTCAAGCTCCATGGCATGGAGATGCACCACTTCAAACCGCATGGGGCAATTTATGGACAGATGGCTAGAGATCTGGAGTTGGCGAGAGCTGGCATTAGGGCTTGCAAAGTCTTTGGTGACAAAGTAGCATTTGTTGGATTAGCTGGGACGATGCATGAAGCTGCGGCGAGCATGGAAAAAGTTAAATTCATACCAGGTAAGCCCCACTTTCTTTCTTTCTCTTTTTCTTTCAGACGTCGAGTGATAAACATACCTGACATGTATTTAGAATGGTTTGCCGATTTAAAATATGACGAAACTGGTAAACTCTTGATTACGAAGTAAGTATTTCTTAAGAGACTACGTCTTATTTTTATTTATGTATCGTCAGGACCCATGATCCAGTAAAAGAGGAGGATGTTGTCGATCGGGTGAGTTCCCTCGTCGAAATTCATGCTGCAACTTTCCCGCAGAGTTAATGCCGAAACTTGCTTGAAGGTGAATCGGCTCCTTCAAAGCCGGTTGATTACAACGAATGTATCTGGAAAGTTCCTCCCTCTTGGTGATAATGTCGAAGAAGTGACTATCTGCGTTCATTCTGATACCCCGGTCAGTATTTCTTTTTCTTCTTCGATACCATGCCAACGAGGTTGACGCCTTATAAGGGCGCCGTCAAAATCGCGCAGCTCGTCAAGAAACTCGTGGATGAACATAATCTCAGTCTGAGACTCTGAGTGCCGCATAAATGGTTTACGTGTACAAAAACTACAGAGCTTTAGCTTATTGAAATTGGACCGATTTGCGTGTTGTACTTGCAATGCTACAATTCGAAGCAGGACGAGCCAATTCACAACTTTATCAGCATGACGCTTGAGTCTTGCAAAAGCGACGAATTGTAACACGTCCCAGAAGGCGTTACCTCCGTGACTGTGACTACGCTTCACGAGCTCATTTGCTGCAGACCCTGATAACGTCACTACAAGCATGTCAGCCGGATCCTCTTTGGTGTATGAAGTCTCTTACCGACCTATAGGTTACGGTGGATATGTATGTTTATGTTCCTAATGTCTCATTGGCGTGTTTGTACTCACTAATCCTGTCGGTGTCAACAGGGCTTTATCCACGAAGCGGTTGAGATTCCCTCACGGAAAGTGGTTGCTATCAAAAAGTCCCGCGTTCCCGGCCACGTCAAACGGACTTTCCTAGAACATGAATGCAGGGTGATACGACTCCTTCAAGGACACCCAGCCATTCCCGTTGTGTATGCTTATGGCCGCCTACCGCATTTTGATTATATGGCAATGGAGTTGCTTGGAAAAGATTTAGATGTGGAATGTAACAGAATGGCAGAGGAGGGTGGAACGCCGTTGGTCAAGACCTCTATACGTGTTACAGAGCAAATGGTTAGTGCTATTGACCGTATCAACTTATCTTCGCTGATTAGAAAGTGTTTTTTTTGGTAGCTTTCTGCACTGAACTTCATACATTCAAAGGGGATTGTACACCGCGATATCAAACCACATAATATTCTCCGCTCTCTCAAAGATCCAACACAAGTTGTACTCATCGACTTCGGCCTTACTGGACCTGTGCTATCCGAACCTCAAAAACGTCGAAACGTAAAGAAAGTATGGATGTGCGGCACTGCCGACTGGACAAGCATTAATGCGCACCACGGAATTGGTATGTTATACTACATTCTTTCATAATTCTCATACGATTGAACTGTACCCGGATAGATCTTGCACCGCGAGATGATCTTGAATCTCTCGCATACACAGTCTGTTTTGTCTTGAATGCCGGTTTGCCTTGGTTGACCGCTTCTTCTGTGTGGGAGTCTGACCGAAACAAGCGGGTTCGAGTCTACAATTCGAAGACGACTTTTTCACCCCCGTCGTTCCCAGTGGAATTTGCCGAATTACCGGCTTATGCTCGTCAACTTCCCTTTGGAAAGATTCCCGACTACAAGATTTGGCAGAAACGTTTTGAAAATCTTGCGAGCAGACTAGGATCGCGACCACATGAACCTCTGGATTGGTCAATAGACAAAGATCGTTTGCCACTGCCAAGACTACAGGTTATCCCGGAAGCAGAACGCACTCCTGAAGACGATAAGGAATATAAAAATGACGTTCCCAGTAGTGTTCAAGCTCACTATGATAGCTATGACGGAATGGACTTGGACTGTTATAATATCCAGGGATCGCGGGACGCTGAGCTTACGCTACCGAGCAGCTTGCTTGAAGATTGTGCGAAATGCTGTGTTTCGAATATAGCTAATATTATTGACGAGGTGGACCTTGGTTTGTGAAAAGTATTTGAATTGACGAAGGGCAGCTGGCGGTGCGCTGCCAAGATGTGACCGCTGAAAATACAACTTTGACGAGAAGGTATATATGGTGCCAAGAAACGTGGGATATGTGTTGAAGCTTGAAGAGCGGGACACTCCATGAAAGCACGTAATACCAGAGGAACTTGGCCTGTAGGTAACTAAAGAGAAGTAAACAATGATGAACAACCATAAATCAATCCTGAAAGGCTCTTTACATGTGTCAATCCAACGGTCATGCTATCTTCGCCCCATAATGTGTACGCCTCTCGCTTATTTCTTTTATTGTCTATGGTTCAAGCTGGATTCAGGTGTTTGTCAGAATTTTAGCTTAGCCTTTAGGCGATGCCGATGATGTAAGTGGCATGCAAATGTTCGTTACCATCGACGATGGACATTGATCTTGAAGTACCCAGGTCCCATATTATATGTCCAATGTCCAAAGAATACGACCATACATCTCGATCCACTGGATTTGCAGTCGATAGGTTGAAACGACTTGTTGACTAGCGACTAAAAACACAAATCGAAGCGCCTGGCAATGCGCCGATGGGACAAGGGCATTGCCGAGCGCCCTGAGGCGGTGTACTAGTGCCTCGAGGCAGCAGCGTTCTTTCTTTCCTCCACAGTCACTCTCTGTATGAAATGACTACCACGAGGAAATGGATTCGGTTCAAGGCGTCGCTTCGGGATTTCTTTTTTTCAGAGGACGAGGACGGGATTCAGAATGGTGGGTTTGAGTGACAATGGGAATTGGAAGCTGACAGAGATCCCCATAGGTCCCCGGCGCCCCGCAGGACCAGAGGGTTTCTTCACCAATGCCCAACACTCTACTTTACACAATCCCACAATGACTGCTGTACACGGGAATCAGTATAACACGTTCTCATCTACTGAAGGGGATCGCAACGTCGTGACACAGAGTGGGTCAAGCTAATTCCTCATCGTCCTTGGGCTCATCTCGTCTTCATGCAGTGATGAATTTACTTTCCCAAAATATCATCCGTGGCGCTGCTCACGACTCCTCTGTCCGCGATCCTCCACCTCGCTGCCATCCTGACACTCGCGTCAAGTTAATCAATCGCATCACCGCTTGGTTTGAAGGCCAAGCATCATTGGAATTGCTCCTGTGGATAACTGGCCCTGCCGGCGTTGGAAAATCCGCCGTTGTTCAAACGTTCGCCGAGTACCTTGTCAAGTCCCACCTCCTTGGAGCATCTGTATTCATTTCTCGACCTAACAAACGCGACAATCCACACGGCGTATTCATTACCATTGCTTATCAGCTAGCCACGCGTATCGAGGCGTATCGCGATTATATCGTTGAGCGACTCAGGCTTGACCCGGAATTGCTTAACGGGGATAGACAAGCCCAGTTCACGACCTTTATTGTCGAGCCGTTCACGGTGAAGAAGCTCGGAGCTAGCGGTAAACGATGGGGTATACTATTGGATGGGCTTGATGAGCTCCGAGGGACAGATGCGCAATGCGAAATCATCCAGCTCATCAGTTCCTTCGTGCATGAGCATCCCAATGCTCCACTTGTCTGGATTATCGCCAGCCGTCCTGAATCACGCATATCCCACACGTTTTCCGACGATGAAGTACAGCGTAGTTGCTGGTCGGAGTACATTCCGATCGACTCCACCGAAGCCTGCGAGGACGTCGAGCGCTTTTTACGATCAAGTTTCAAAACGACGCAGAAAAACTTTCGTCACTGTGTTTCCAGTGACTGGCCCAGCAATGCTGATTTCCTGAAGCTTACCGCTGCGGCTTCTGGTCTGTTCATCTATGCCCAAGTAGTAATGCAGTTTATCGGAGATTCACATCACGCCGACCCCGTCGCTCGACTTGAGGCTCTCATATCAGTTATTGACCGTTCCAATGCCTTTCCAACCAAAGACAACCCCTTCGTTCATCTGGATGCACTCTATCACGAAATCCTGTCTTCGATTCCGTCGAGGGTGTGGCCTACGACAAAACAATTACTTGGTGTGGCGATTTATGGGGGGCATATTCGGCTTGGAAGATTTGGCTATAATTTGCGGCCAAATCTTCTCACCCTCCGAGGAATGTCCATACTCTTTGGCATCACTCGAAATACTGTCTATGCAAGCTTAGACAAAGCTCGATCCACCCTCAAAATATCAGATTGGAAAGTTGCTCATAAAAAGCCGCTGACATTCCTTCATGCGTCGTTTGCCGACTATCTGAAGGAGTCAAGTAGATCTGGAGATTTTCATGTTGGTAGTGAAGAAGACGTCAAAAAAGAAGTGATATTAAAGCTTTTAGAGATTTGGAACAAGTGTTGCGGAGATGATATTGCCACATGTACGTATAACCCTCTCATCTTCATACTAGCATATATCGACATCACTTGGTTTCAGCGTCCGTCGAGCCAGCGTGGCAGCGGTACTGTTCGGAATTGACTGACAAGTCCTCGTCAAGGGCCATTGGAAATTTCCATACCAACCTTTTATATGATACTATATTCAACCTAACAGGGGCGGTGTATGATATCTCTTGCAACCCAATGGAGTCTCCCGCATATATATCTCTACGGAATTTGCATATAAGAAAACTCTGCTATTTACTCAAGGCGGAGCATGCGGATCATTTTGTTTTTAGTATGATGGTAAATCACTCCCAAGTTATCGCTTCATTTTTGGGGCTTCACCACTTTTCGCAGAGCATTTCACCCGAACCCCGTCATATAGGATTTCTCCGGGAAGTGCGGCTCGAAGACCTTGAGTTTGGACACCTTGACTGGAAAGAGATGAGCCCGGTATACGCTCATTACGGGAAGAAAGGCTTATTTCATGGGGAGACTTGTTTGATACACCGGGTGAGTGAAGCGCACCTTACTACAACTGAAATCTATTGAATTTTTGTTTCCCTTCATCGTTGTAGCCACGTTCAATCGCTGAATTAAAAGCATTTATGTCTGATCTCCTATCACTTCAGGAACGCTCACCGGAGCTTGCGGTTGTCATCTTGGGTGGCACACCTAAGGAGCGGGTTGCTGTCTTTCAGAGTCCTTTGAACAAGAAGCCTATTTACCTCGCAGACTTTATATATTATGTTATTCCTTACCCCGAGTAATTCCACATCTGTGTTGCGACTGAACCAGTCTGTACTATATATAGGGACATTTGTGCTGCAGGGGACAGGTTTCAAAGTACGTCTCATTACACAAGTCTGGGTAGCGAGCCAATCTCAAGTTGTCAAATTATACGTATAAATTGATAATTTATAATTTCATCACTAAAGTGCGGCTGTCATAATCGCGCAGCTGGTCAAGAAAATCGTGGATGAACATAACCACAGTCTGAGAGCTTAATTGTTTACATGCACAAAACTTTAAAGCTTTATCTTATCTTATTGAACCGACTGGTATTTTTCTTTGCAATGCTGCAATGGACGCCCTCGTGAATTTGAGTTGTGCCAGATGGATGACCGTTTATTAGTTGTCGGGCCGACGGCCCGGATTTTTGGTCACACCACCTAATAACCGCCTTCCTGTCTGTCCTCACCAGGAAAATTGCACCTAATGTAGCGACGGCCCACGGGAAACCGAAGATAGACCAGCTACGAATACACCCCTGGCTTCCTAATAAACCACAACGACAAGGGCTTCTCCATGTCATTTCTTCGAGTATCAGGCACTGTGATTGTCAATGACCAACAGGAGGAAGTGGTTCTCAAAGGCGCCGGCTTGGGAGGATGGATGTTGTAAGTACTAATAACAAGCGCGTGGTTCTCGGGTGAAACTGAATCGATTGACGGTCTAGGATGGAGAATTTCATATCTGGTGTGCTTTGAGTGGCAATAGCCCATTGACTTGGTGATGACAAGTGTTGGACTAGGGTATCCGGGTTGCGAATATCAGATTCGTGAAGCGCTTGCGGATGTCTTAGGAGAGGCTAAATCGAATTTCTTCTTCGACAAGGCTAGTCTATCTCGTATTCTCTCCGCTGTTTTGACTTGACGGTAGAACGCTGTGTTTAGTTCCTGGAATACTTTTTCGCCGAAGCAGACGCCAAATTCTTCAAGTCCCTTGGATTGAACTGCATTCGGATAGCAGTGAACTACCGACACTTTGAAGGTTCGTTTCTGACGCACTTTTCCGTCTTACTTCCTGCATATTCATACCTTCCTTTCAGATGACAGTAATCCGATGCAACTCAGAGCAAATGCCTTCACTCATCTCGACCGGGCCATCGCCATTTGCGCGCAACAATCTATCTACACTATCATAGACATGCACTCGGTTCCGGGCGGTCAATCAGGTGGATGGCACTGTGACGCTGGTACACACCTTCCCAATTTCTGGAGGCATAAACATTTCCAAGATCGTCTTGTGTGGTTATGGACTGTCATTGCCGAGAGGTACAAGGACAACAAATGGATTGGTGGCTATAATCTTATCAATGAACCCGCCGACCCAAGCGGATGGGGGAAAACCGATGTCGGTGGCAACAATAGGAGCAAACAGCTAAAGCTTGTGGAAGTGTACGATCGTTTAGTGGAAGCTGTCAGGAGTGTCGATGATAAACATATTATCTTCCTCGATGGAAATACGTTTGCGACCGACTTCACTCAATTCCCAGATGATGTAGCCGAAGGCAGATGGAGCAATGCGGCTTTTTCGATACATGACTACGCGATCTACGGCTTCCCGAATTCCCCCAGCATCTATGTCGGGAGTGATGAACAGAAGGAAAGATTGTCGAAGACTTACGAAAGGAAGCGAAAATGGATGGACGAAAGGGGATTATGCGTATGGAATGGGGAATGGGGACCTGTCTATGCACGGAATGAGTACGATGGCGCAGAATGCGAGATGATTAATGAAGCACGATTGAGGGTTGTTAAAGATCAGCTGGAAATCTACCGCAAGGTAAGCGATGACGTTGATGACGTGGCTTACAACTGACATTGTAATAACAATCAGGACAAACTCAGCTGGTCAATTTGGCTGTACAAAGATATTGGTTTCCAGGGCATGGTCCATGTTTCCCAAAACACGCCTTACATGAAACTGTTGAAGTCCTTCCTCATGCGAAAACATAGGTTGGCGGCGGATGCCTGGGGGAAAGATGATACCCAGGTCAAATATGCATACCAGCCCATTATCGATCTCCTTCGATCTGAAGTGCCAGTCCACTCGCAGAAGCTCTACCCGCCGATATGGACACTGGAAGAAAGAGTGACAAGAATCTCTAGAACGATTCTTTTCGCTGAATTCATGGTCAAAGAATGGGCTGATCACTTTGCTGGAATGGAAGAGGCCGAGCTGGAGGAACTCGCCAAAAGCTTCAGTTTCGAGAATTGTGTCGAGAGGCAGGATCTAAATCGTATTTTACGAGCAGATGCGTAATAGCGAAGTAGTTGTGCAATTCGAGCTGTACGAATCATTTACTCAAGATAGGGAATTGCATAATACATAAAGTAATTAGGGTGATCAGACTCCCTCAAAGAATGGCAGAAGGCGGCAACCCGCGCTTTAGGTACGCCCCCAAATATTATCACCCTAAGCTCCGGCGAACGTTCCTTCAGTGATTCTAACTTAGCTACAAATACTTTTAATTCAGCATTGGCACGTGGCTATATCGATAGAAAGGCCACCATTATTCAGGATATTTCAATCCTAGTAAGGTGCAAATACTCACCCGATGCAATATCCAATCTGACCCCTTGTAAAATTTGCCTCCAAAATGAGCGTGAGCCGGACTCATCTCTTTCAAATCAAGGTGTCCAAACTCAAGGTCTCTGAGCTGTACCTCCCGGAGAAGTCCTGGATCACTGGACATGTACGAATTGGGCGAAAGTCTCTGTGAAAGTGGTATTAAGTTCTGAATTGACGCGGGGACTTGGGAGTCATTTACCATCAGATTGTATACAAACTCAGCCAAGTCAAACGCGTTGAAGAAGTAGCATAGCTTGCTTGCAGGAAGTTTGTGTAGCTGCACATATGCAGGCGATGTCCCTGGCTTTTCCAACATATGGCATGCCATCAGTTTTGAAAAAGAAACAAGATTACGGAACAGATTTGCGTGAAACTTTGCAATGGCCCTTGACGGTGGCTTGTCATCCGATTTTGAGCAGTTACGATGCCACGTAGACTTAACTGACGTTGAAACAATTATGACATCGATTTTTCAAAGCAAAAAACCTATACATACTGGTGGCAATATCATCTCCGGTACACTTGATCCAAACCCCCAAGCTGCTCAGAGCCACGTCTTCTTCAACGTCTCCGACGCTGCCAACATAAAAATTGCCCGACCTGCTTGAGTCCTTCAGGTAGTCGGCAAACGACGCATGAAGGAACGTCAGCTGCCCTTTATGAGCGGCTTTCCAATCTAATATTTTTAGGGTTGATCGGCATTTGTTTAAGCTGGCATAGATGACATTTCGAGGCACGTCAAAGAGAATGGACATTCCTCGGAGGGTTTGGAAAGTCTGCGGAATATGTGAATATGTCTTTGCGGACATGCGAGTCCTGTGCGTATAAATAGGCAAAGCAAGCAATCGTTTTGCTGTTGGCCAGAAAGTTGACGGAATCAAAGAAAGAATTTCGTGGTAGAGCGCGTCCAGATGCACAAAAGGGTTCTCTTTGGCCAAAACGGCTCTAGAACGGTCAATAACTGCTAAGAGAACCTCGAGTCGCGAGACGGGATCAGCGTGATCGGAATCCCTGATGAACTGCATCGCTACTTCAGCATAGACGAAAAGGCCAGAAGCCGCAGCAGTGAGTTTGAGGAGATGAGTGTTGCTGGGCCAGTCGCTGTCAACAGAGTGCCGAAATGTCTTCTGTGTCACCTCGAAACTTGATCGTAGAAAGCGTTCGACGTCGTCACAGGCTTCGGTGGAGTCAATCGGAATATACTCCGACCAGCAACTGCGCTTGACCTCATCATCTTCGAACGTGTTGGATATGTGCGATTCTGGACGGCTGGCTATTATCCAGACAAGAGGAACATCATGATGTTCATGCACGAAGGTGCTGATGAGTTGGATGATTTCACATTGCGCATCCTGCCCCTGGAGTTCATCAAGGCCGTCCAATAGTATACCCCAACGTTTACCGCCAGCTCCAATCTTCTTTTCCACGAAGGGTTCCACTATAAAGGTCGCGAACTGCGCCATAATACCCTTATTGAGTAGACTCGGATCGAGGCCGAGCCGGTCAACAATGAAATTGCGATAAGCCTCGATCCGTGTGGCTAGCTGATAAGCGATGGTGATGAAGATGCCATGTGAGTTATTGCGTTTGTTTGGGCGAGAAATAAAAACGGACGCTCCAAGGGACTTGGACTTGACGAGATGCTCCGCGAATGTCTGGACGATGGCTGACTTTCCAACGCCGGCAGGGCCAGTGATCCAGAGAAGTAATTCCTGTTGTGCTTGGCCATCAAACCAAGCTGTAATTCGAGCGATGAACTTGACACGGGTGTCAGGGTGACAGCGCGGAGGAGGTTCGCGAGCAGAATCATCGTGTGCCGCGCCACGGATAATGTGCTGTGAAAGAAAATTCATGACTGCAGCAAGGAGAGTTGATATGAGCTCAAGTATCAGGAAGAGGAACGTAGTATCGCTCACCCTGTGTCGCCGTCCCCTGCATATTTATTACTGTGGTGTTATCAACCTGTACAGACGTCATAATGGGATCAATTAGAACAAAGCCCTCTGCATAATGGAAAAAGCCTCCTGGTCGAGCGTGGGGACCTATCGATAAACTCCATTAAATTTCGCACTAGTGCGTGAGTATGAAAGCACTAACCATCGAGCACGTAGCGACTCCCCTTTGGATGAAAGAATCCCCATAGCCACTTCTTGAACTTAACCCTCTTCCTTCCGGGAGCCATAGCATGTATGGTGGAAATCGTGTTGTGAGAGAGAAAGGCAGTGCATCAAAGCGCCAATCCTCCATCCGGAAACATCCCATTTTCCCAAGGTGCCATCTTCTGACTGTTTGACAGCCAGCGCTTGACCTCCGACGTCTGTGAGCGATGTCTTTTGTTCTATCCCTCCTCGTTTTGGTATTCCGTCATGATACTTGTGCCCAAATTGGGATCAACGTTGGAATTCAAAAGGATTCATAAAACAGTGATCAACATGTTTTTTTTTTGTAAACTGTGTTGCCACGTACCCCCCTCCAAGATCACCAGTGCATCCTCAGGCCTCTGGAATTTGCTGCAGCACGTGAGCAATGCCTAGATAATCAGCGCACTATCGTCTCCACATTCGCGAAGTGCGCGCAGCAGACCCATTTCGTCCACCAAATCCATGAATAAAACATAATTAATGGTGCATGTAGTACCTGACACAATAGAGAAAGCTATACAGAGCTGAGGAATCAATTTAAATCCATCCATGAGTCTGTCACAAGCTTCTGTCCGTCGCGGTTTGTATTTGGCTGGTTTGATTGATAACTTGGCAAGTTTTATTTTACTAGGTCCCAGACACATAGTATCATCTCGTTCACATCAAAACAGTATTACATCCTGCTCCAGCAGCCCTCGAAACCGCGCAATGCAAGCACTCATTCTCTGCCCTAAGATACGAGCTCGTCAAGACGTGGCACGCAAGGGTGCGAACAATAGCATCGTTATACGTCTTGAGAACCGAAATAGTCCTCGGTTTGACGGCTTTGAGACTCACAGGGTCGCACGATTGGTAGACGAGCTTCAGTTTGCCGATTTTCCCATTCGGAGCGAGCCTCTTGCGTGGATCAGGGGAGTCGCATGGACAGGGAAGACCCGTAATACCACCGCAGTATCTGTCACTGACTGAGAGTATTCCAACCTGTAGGATATGAGTCACAAAGTCATTGCGCGTGCAAATTTGTAACGTCACCTGCTTGATCTTGACCATCAGGATCCCGTCAACTCGTTTCAAACTCAACTTGACCACGGACTTCTTATCGCACAATAATTGACTCCCATGAACATCCGTTCCGGCCATCTCGTCTGCTTTGGCAGTGTGCATCCTCAGTGCCTCTGCCCATCCACTCATACACCAAATCTCCTCGCCTTCCTTAGGCATATTTATCTCCGGCCTCGCCACCACTTTGACTTTGATCCCATCCAATGCGGCGCCTGTAGCGGTCCACTTGCCAATAACCTCTCTCGGCCCTATGAAGTTCTTTGCCTTAACCGCAAACTGAGTTGCTACATTCTCAGAGCTTCCATTGATATGCAAACCGACATTGTACACTTGTGACGCGTGCACTCCACGGACGGAGGCGACCATGTGTCGTGCTATCGTCTCAAATACAAACGACATGGACAAACCCTCCATGATGTCGACGAGACCTATCTCTTCTATCCCGCATAACTGGGCGAGGCCTATAGCGCGTGTGACAATGGCCATGGAGCTATCTCCGCCTTCGGCATTGCCTCCTGCTTTGGAGTTGTCTAGAGCGGCTTCTGCGCTCATGAAATATACCGTGGCTTGGTTTAAAGATTGTTTGGCTCCCACTCCGCTTGGGTGATACCTAAGCGTCGTCGATGGACATAAACGCGTGCCTCACAGAGCCAGAACAATCACTCACCACATACCCAATGCTGTGCTCGCCCTTTGCCTGAATTGCTGAGCCACCTGGGTGTTGGCAGCCCACGCAGTTCCCAATCTCTTATCCCAAGCCGGAAGCTTCTTGTTCATTTGTATGCATACACGAGTTCTTGCCAACAACCCCATTTCCTCCTCGTTGAACGCATATTCCTCTACGAACGCCCGTATATCAAAGTAGACAGTCAATCCGATCAAGTCATCAAGTGCTTTGTCAGTCACGACGAGGCTCTGATCAGACTCGGAGACGGAGAGGTAGCCCTGATCGACCAGTTTTTCAAACTCGGCGTTAAGCACGCGTTCGCAGGTTTTTTTGGCCTTGTGGTCGAGGTAGAGACCTACACCAAATTTGATGCCATTTTTGATGAGGCCAACGGGGTGGAGGTTGGAAGCGTCAAGCAACAGGTCCATGAGGATCGAATTGGAAATGAAGCTTGGAGGGAAAGTAATCAGGTTTATGAGGCTGCGCCGCATTGACAGCTACCGGAAGCACTTGAACTATTTCATCAATCATTCAACTCATGCTGTCAAGAGGACTATCGTACGCTCCCAACAATATAACCTGCAATGGAATTAATATGATATACAAAAATAACGAATCTGTCAGCTGTATCATCTTTCAAATCGAATATTTTTAGCTATTGGTTGACCAACCAGCAAGCAATCTTTGCCACGAATGGCATCGGAATTCCGCTCAATATGATGCACGTTGCTTCAAGGGTTGCTAAGAGGTTTGTGTGCGTGTTTGAAAGCGGGCCTACCCCGTTAATTTTATGTTTAGAATCCTCTGCATGGAGAAATAGAGCCCGGCTACTGGGCGATAACAAGGAGTACTCTAATCACCGTGAAAATGTAGGTCACCCGTTTTAACTGCCCATGAGGTCCGGTATGTCTCGTGTAAGGGTGCCGGTGACCTCGACCTCGACTTCCATCATAATAACGGTCAGTCACGATCGATTGATCTTGGGCCTATGGAAACCGATGGTATCTCATCGGGTTTTGTAACAGTCCCTTACTATTCTTACCGGTATCCTTATGGGTATTGCTTATTCTGTATGTCTACGATTTAATTATCTACTACTAAAACAGCCGAGCTTTGACAAAACGGTGTTTACCTTGCATCAATACGTGGGTTAGAGAAACATCGGGAAGGAGAATCGGATCATCATGTTTTACTCTGGATAAGGAACAACATAATACATAAAATCCTTAAAGTCAGCAGACTCATTCCCGATAGGATGGCAAAAGGCTGCAACCCGTTCTTTAGGTACGCCGCCAACTATAACAACCCCGAGCTCTGGTGAGCGTTTCTGAAGTGCTTCTAGATCTGAGACGAAAGCCTTCAATTCCGCATTTGAACTTGGCTAGAGCGGTGGAAGGGTTCAGAAGATTTCAATCCTTGTAACGTGCACACACTCACCCGACGCAACATCCAATCATATTTCACGGCAAACCTGTGCCCAGAGGCAGCAAATGCAGGGCTCATCTCCTTCCAGTCAAGCTGTCCAAACTTGAGATCTTTGAGCCGTACTTCCCGTAGAACTTCTATATCGTTGGACCTCAAGTTGTGTGAATGGAACACCAAGCTCCCAATCGGTGGGGCTTCGGCACGATTTGGCATCAGATGGTTGACGAAAGCCAAAAGGTCTACTGAAACGAAAACGTGGCACAGCTTTCTCATATGAACTTTGCGTAGTTGCGAATATATGGGGGACTCCACCGGATTTTGCAGTGTACGGCACGTAAGTAAACATAATTGACAAGTCATATAGTGGAAAAGGATTTCATGAAATCTTTTAATGACCCTTGACGGTGATTTGTCGTCCAATGTTGAGCAGTATTGGCGCCATGTGGATTTAATTGATGCTAAAATGAATCTATCATCAGTATTTAACGTAAACTTGAAAAGGCCATACATACAGAGGGCTATACCATGTCCACTACACTTGGACCAAAGCTCTAAGAGTCTCAATGTCATGTCTTCCTCAACGTCCTCAACTTGACCCACATGAAAATCACCGGATCTGCTTGAGTCCCTCAGGTGATCGGCAAGTGATGCATGATGGAATGCCAGCCTCTGTGTATGAGCAACTTTCCAATTTGGTATCTTCAGGACTGATCGGCATTTGTTTAGGCTAGCATAGACGACATTTTTGGGGACGCCGTAGAATATGGACATTCCTCTGAGGCTATGGAAACCGTGCGGAGTTTCCGAAACGCTATATTCAAAGTAAGTCTCGCCCCCATAAATTGTAAAAGCAAGCAATCGTTTTGTTGTTGGCCACTGCGTCGATGGAATTGAAGAAAGATTTTCGCGGTACAATGCGTCCAAATGAACGAAAGGATTCTCGTTCGTTGGAACGGCATTGGAATTGTTGATAACGGATAAGAGAGCTTCAAATCGAGAGACGGGGTCGGCGTGATCGGAATCTCTGATGAACTGCATCGCTACTTCAGCATAGACAAAAAGGCCGGAAGCTGCAGCGGCGAGTTTGAGGAAATCATTATTGCTAGGCCAGTTGCTGTCAATAGAGTGCCGGAATTTCTTTTGTACCGTCGCGAAACCGGATCGAAGAAAGCGCTCGACATCCTTGCATGCTTCGGTGGAGTCAATTGGAATATACTCTGAAAAGCAACTACGCTGCACTTCGTCATCTTCAAAGGCGTTGGATATGTGTGATTCTGGTCGACTGGCTATTATCCAGACAAGAGGAGCATCGTGATGCTCATACGCAAAAGTGCTGACGAGTTGGATTATTTCACATTGTGCATCTTCCCCATTGAGTTCATCAAGTCCATCCATCGCTCATCGTTCGGTACTCTGTTGTGATAATCGTGCTTCAAATTTGCCGATTTTGAGGTGTAGTCTGATAGAGTCTGATGCCCAGTAGTACAAGAGCTATTTGATCATGTTCCAATGATCTTCTCACTGTTTGTGAAACAACGCGAAGAATGAGCGCGGCGTGATTTCCCGTGTTATGTGCGTCTGTTTGGCTACTTACACGTATTACGGCCATTCTCACTCAGGTTATTGCGTTGTACTCTTTGCTTCCTAGCTAATCTAAATTTTGTTTTGCCTCACACCCAAGCCCTACTGCTCCTTTAAAACCGGGGGTACATGTAAATCGGTACAGGGCAATTGTGAATTGTCTGGGTGCCCCGACTCCGTTCCCTGCTCAGAGCTTAGTCTTACCGCCTATAATTTCTTCGGTCTCCCACTTCCAACTCCCACTGTTGTCCTCTAAATTCCCTAGTTTTATTATATTCGCAGCATCCGGCCACAGTTGAGGATAGAGCCTTGGTGGATTCCTCTATAGCGGATGCCCGGCGAACATTGGGCAGTGAGGAAACTTAGTTCCAATTTATGAACGACCGGATCAGATATTGGCCCGGACCAAGGCTCGGTACTCAGTTATGTGTTCATTTTGTAACGAAAAAAACAAGTCTTTCTTGATGGCCAACTGATCTTCATTTTATGCTTACTAATCCATCGGGGCTTGTGTGCCATTACTGAGTCGTTCCCTTGCGATCTACTTCTACGGCCTTACGTCCCTTATTGACCGTTTTCCCTCATCATCTGTTACAATCCTTATTCCATTCTTTGAGTCGAATATTCAGCTATTCAAAGGAGTAGCCGGCCAGGGACCGGATAGGACTAATTAAAAATAGGTAACGTAACTGTTTTAATTTTTTTACCCCAACGGTTCTGACGCATCTTGCCACACATCTACCTATCGTCGCTGACCCCTTGACTCTCACCAGCCACCGTACTTAGCGATCAACGTATGCCGCCTTGACATTGCGTAGCTGATTCAGGCAAAAGCGGACTATATACTGCTACCAGGTAATGGCTCGAGCTATGTGCGCCCGCCTCGCTACTCACTGTCTTTGAAGAGGCATAAACGCGCATCATTCTGCGGCGTAAAGGCATTGCCTTCATTTTGGAACATTTGGGAGATGATCGCTCGGTTGCCAACGCATCATCAGTCTATCCCTACATCTGGCACACCAACATGCTCCTGTTCGCGGTGCTCTGCGAACTCCGATTTGCACCATACCCTCACAAATACATGTCTACAACTGTCCGTGGATGGGCCAAACACGTCATTGACTCCGATGACAAACACGACATGCTCCCAGAGCCATCCAAGTCAGCAACCGCCTTTGGTGGTACGTTCTGCATGATCATTGTGGAAACCCGATTGAATAATGTTAACCATCAGAAAACGCCCTTGCTGTCTATACCTGATTTGGGGCTCTGCAAGACGACCTTCCGTGACCCCGATAATACCATACCTACACGACCTACGGCGCAGATTGTATGTCGAACCCATCCACACCTTTTACTGTTGAAAAGTTCATATTTTCCCTTCTCTTTCAGATCGATGTTCCTGGCAGTTGTCTCACAGAGCCTGCCTCCAAGCAACACCAGCTATCACCACCTGAGACTGTGCGTACATACTTGTTTATTCAATCCCGCAAACCAAAAAGTCCTTAGGATGTGCCGATAGAAGCGCCTTCACATAATTCCTCAGAGACTTTTGGTGACACTCCATTGGAATCAAGCACAAGGGAATTTATGGAAGTGCCAAATGCCGTACACAGTATTGATTCGCAGTCAAAGCACTCTTCTGATCACGTTTCACCTGTGTCCGAGCCACGTTTTGGGGATTACAACCCCGCCGAATTCGATTCGATTGTAGGTCACAGTGCGAATCTGCCTCCCTTGTCCACTTTGAAACCTCCAATGAAAGCTGGCCACGTATGTTCTTCTTGCTTTTACAATGACTGTGTCGGTTACAATTCTTATTGTAGAACATACGCCATTGCGCCACGCGAAACTGCAATGGTTTGATCGTCCCAAGTTCGACCTGTTTCAGATGCGTCAAGTGCATTAAAGGCGAGTGGACAGCGAGAAAAGCAAAAGGATTATCTCTCCCGAATGGACCGCGTTCTGCACCAATCTCTATTCTACGCCACGATGCTTCCGAAAAGGGCAAACAGAAGTCGGTTTCATGGGCAGATCGGCAAAATGAGTGGATATCAAGAATCAAGCGTGTTCGTCTGAAGCTTCCTGAACAACCACCTCCCTCTCAGTCCACCGACGAAGTATCTTTGAAGCCCAAAGTGCACACACTCTCGGAATCCTCTCAGGGGATTGGGACTAAGTCGTTGGCGTCCAATCGGAAGGAAACGTCTCTCGAATATTCATGTCTGTGGGATAGCGATCTAAGTGAACTCACGGAGTCCTCCGATGACAGTGAGTCAGAAACGGAAGCATCAGAGCTTTATTCCAGTAGTTCTGAAGAAACATCCGATTCTGAGCCGGACGTAAGTGTTATTTTGTTATCGAAGCATGCTTGCTAAATGCTGGGTAACTTTAGAGTGAGCTCCCAAAACTGATTATCCGTATACCCCCTCATCGTCCTTCAATGGTACAATATACTCCCACTCCTGTCGTACCCCACCCTGACAGACCAGTACGTCAACTCCTCACCACATCGTTTTAGTGCTAACTTTACGCTACAAAAGTCACGGATTTTCACTCCGTATCCAGATTACCGGTGTCAACACGAACTGCTAGCCGATTTTCATACTAGGTTGTCGGGATTTCAAGATGCTCTCACTATTCATCTGCTGTATAGGCAGTCTGGAAACCGAAATCCAAGGTCGATCTTTGGATTTGAGGGGCAGTATTCTGTTGTTGCCCCCGATTGGAATTTGTTTGGCCGCAGAGACTCCATCGAGTCAAATGCACATGACGTGAAAGAACAATTGGCGAAGCTTGGGGTGCTGGAATTCGAGTAGGCTTGAATCGTGATCAATTACAACACGAGACTAATATTCAAACTTTCAACAGACAGAAGACAGCACTTACCATCAATGACAATGGCATCTTCATGCATTTCCTTTGTGTGCATAGATTTTACAGTCCACTAGGTCCATTCTATGCAGAGCAGGAGCCTAGGATTATGTATGGTGAACTTGAAATTGCCATACTTCCTGATAGCTCCCATCATATCCTTCCTGGACAGAGGTTTGTTATTCGTTTTCGACTGGTTGGTTAACGACCAGCTTGGTTTTCATTGTCTGTGACGTGATAGTATGCTAAGATCAGTTTATTAATCCCTCTGAGGATACCTGAGGGCCAGAGGACCCCGGGGTTCGATGTATGATAATTTATTGTACTCCAATTGTCGTTCTTTAATTATTTAATGTATGCCTCGGTTTTTCTGCATGCTTATTTTTATTATGCGCCATTATTTTGATCGTTATATAGATATATCACATTGTCTACCGATTGAGCGTTACTCGATGGTGCTAGTAATTACAGAATAACCGATAAGAAAAACGAGAATGTCAAATCCTCGAGAATGAAAACAATTGCAAGGATCGTTTACAAGAACGGATCATCATCCTGGTCATCCCCCGCAACTCGAGCCAGGTCCTTACTACCGCTCCTCTCCCACAAAAGTCGAGGCGGAGTGTTCAAACACTCATCATCATCCCCCAACTCATCAGAATCTATCCCCATGTCCAGCCCATCCTCCTCCATTCCACCATTTTCGCCCTTGGTCGAAGCTTTAGATGTGCGATATGGTCTTTTCGGAGCGGAAGGTACCGAAGCAACACTGGATCTCGGCGTCATCATCAAACGTTCCAACTCCTCTGAAAACTGAAAAGGGTTCGAAAACAATGGCAGTGGAAGAGACGAATCATCGAAAATATCAGGTAGTTGAGGATTTGTATAAGGTAAAGGACTCGTATCGAAATGCGAGTGAGGAGGGAGTAATAAATCGAATGGAATATCATCGTCACTGGCTTGAGAGTCGAACTTGGTCTCTTGCCAACAATGATTATCACAAAGGACACTATCAACTATACCTCCCATGATATCATTCCATGATGGAGGATACACCCAACGTTTATGAATGCCTTGTCCAGTCTCAGACGGAGTGATTATTTCCATAGGAGGAGGTGCATCATCATCGTAATTTGTTTTGCTCAACTCTGCGGCCAATTGGGCCATTAAAGCCGATTCCTGTGCGGCGGTAAGAGTAAGTTGATCATGTTGATCATTGGAGAGCATATGAATGATATCGTCTTCAGATAGGATAGTAGTATCCATAGGTGTGTGGAGCATATATAGTTGTGGCGACGGTGTTGGCGAAGGTGGAAATATGAAGAAATGGTTTTGAGTTATGGGCATTGCGAGACACCTCTTATATACAAAATCTCTAACCTTTTGTGCACGGAAAATGGATACCCACAATCAGCAATGGAGATTGTCCAATATGGTCAATGCGAGGCACTTTGACGACCCAAGCACTGGGATGACAACTATCAATGCAACAAACAAAGCAGAAAAACGCCACTCAAGTCTATTGCAACTGGTCCAAGTTCGTGCTAATTCCCTACACAACAGTCTCTACGACGTCAATGATAAAGCATTCCTACCATGGTCCATGCAAAAAAAAAAAAAAAAATACAATGGTATCCAAAAAGGGCAAGTACGTTACCCCCTCAAACTCTCCTCTACAGTCCTCAACCCCTCCCTCCCAACCAAATCCACACTCTCAACCATCCCCAACCCAACCTCCTCCAACCTCCCCAAAACACTCTCATAAATCTCCCTCTCATTCGGTCCACACACCCCTCTCATCCCCACTTTCCCATCCAACACATCCAGAGCTGCAAACGCCACCGGAAGACCAACCGTTTTCGCCATAGCAGATGCGGATTCATCTCCATATGCGACTAGAGTCGATCGATGAACTTCTTCTTGTGGGAGTTGGTGTTGGTGTTGTTGGTTTTGGTTGTTGCGAACGATAACTTCGTGAGAGAGTACGACCATATCCCTTTCCATCGGCCCATACTTCAACTTGTTTCCCAAAACCATAGCAAAAAGCTCCAAAGGCGTAGCTTCCTTCATCGGAACCATCATCTTCTTCCCTCCTCCTCCTCCTCCTCCTCCATTCAACAAACCCAACCACTCCAACGCCCCCATCATCTCCTCATACTGCTTCTCTCCGACCCCTTGCACATCCCTAAGAGCACTTTCCAAACTCCTCTTATCCCTCCCATCCAAACCCAAAGACGACGACGACCCAAGTTTCACAGCAAGCACTTGCCTCAAAAACTCACTCCACTCCCCAATTTGAATTTTCCTCCCATCTTCAAGTAACCCAATATCCTTAAACGACTGCATCAAAGTACAAAACCCCGGATACCTAACAACCACCAATTAACCAAAAAAAAAAAAAAAACGTTGTCATTTTCGTTTGTGTTGAACTCACCGAAGTGTACCTCGCACCAACGTCCTCAAACTTTCACCCTCCTCACCTCGTAATCCATAAGTCTCCCTATACGGCAAACTATCTCTATTCGGCATCCCCTCCAACTCTACACCATCACCCTCACCCTCCTTCCCAATCGAAATCGGCAACCTCGGAAACCCAGACCGAAGTAACTCCTCCCCCGGAAGTTTCACAACCTACAACCAATCAACAAAAAAAAAACAACGCCACGACAAAAGATTCACCTTTTCATTTAACAAATACCTCACTCCCTGATTCGCAGCTCTCAAAACACCCACAGGACTCCAACTAAACTTGTATTTCAACGGTACCGCCCTCTTCTTCATCGTCGACGACGACGACGTATCGAATATCGAATCCGGTGCAGGCAATCCTCCACAAAACGACGTAAACGAAACAACTTGTTTTCCCTTTGCTTTCAAATCATTGATCAACGAAATCGCTGAACAATGATCAATCCCCGGATCAAGTCCAATTTCATTCAGCAGCAACACATCAGCTGATAAGGCTCTGATTATATAGACAAAGATGAGTAGGTGAGGAGGAGGAGGAGAAAAAGGAAAAAAAAAAAAAAACATACCGATCATGGAGATGACGCATGGGTTCGGAGATGTAAGATGCAGTAACGAGATGTTTCTTTCCCGAAATACACATCTCTGCAATATCAACATGATATGCCGCAGGTAACAAACTACATCAATGCGTTAATATATTAAAAAACGACTTTTTTATCAAACATACCTGATGACAACATCCGCCTCATTAACCAAATGCTCATAAGTCTCCTTCTTCGCAACATCAACAATCCGATACTTGATATTATTATGTTCTTGTCCATATCGTATCGCAAGCTTCTGAGCCTCTCCCAGTAAATTCGTCGCTACACAACAACAGACAAATGAGATAATGATCTCTATATTATATGCGCATAACCTTCTCACCAATCACAAGTTCAACATCCCCCCTTTTCGCAATCTCCTCAACCGCAGGTCCAGCAACCATCCCACTTCCAAACATCACCATCTTCTTCTTCTTCACACCTCTAATCCCATTCGCACCAGTCCCACCCACTTGAACAGAATCGTTCGTGTGTATTCCTTTCACACCTCTTTGTTCTTGATGCCATTGATCCACCGCAGGCTGCAACCATTGATGTTTCTCCTTCAATTTACCATTAGACGCAATCGTCGCTCTCTCAAGTGCTCTCGCCAACTCTTCACCACCACCCTTATTATTACTCTTCCCAACTTGATTTATGAGTGTACGAAGATAAGGAAAGAATTCTTTCGAAAAATGCCGCGATGCGTCTAATGGGAGTGCAGTGGGGAGAATATCAACTGACATCATGGTGATATCGCCACTCGTATCGGAAACAGCAAATTTGTAAGTCGGTTCAGAGATCGTTGTTGAACGTTCCAGGAACTCAAGGCCTCCCTATCAGAGTATTAGAGGGAATGAAACGATGCAATCAAAAACCTTCACATACCCCAATATCGCAGCTGATATCACCAATACATCTAGCTCTGGTTACAGCACTAGGAATACCGAGAGACTGTGCTTTCGAAATAGCATTCGAAAGTTGTTGGGTAGTCAAGATGGAAGGGAAACCGGATGCCCACCCGGTGCCGTTGAGGAAAAGAGTCACATAGGGCATAATCTGAATCGCAAGAGTTGAGGGACAGGACTCGCTAGGACAATAACGACACGTACGCGTTCGCCAAATAAACTTTGCCACTCGCTAGGGTTTGCATAATAATCCTCGCGATCATAAGACTTGCCGTCTTTCCGAACTAAATAATCTTGTGGTTTCGCGTGCACCAAGTATATCTATTCATTCATTGTCAGTAGTTGAGAGAGTGTGAGCAAATCCGACGCGCCTTGGAGTTATCATACTCTACAATTCGTTAGCAGCAAGCACGAGTGTGAAAAAGTAAGCTGCTCACCTTCTGAGCGTACGAGACTCTCTAATTCACGTACATCAATCTTCTTCAGTGGCAGGTCGTCGAGGATGGACAGGCACCCCTGAGCAACGTTACCCGTTCTAAAAATAGGATATCATTAAAATGGGGATGAGCGGATGTCGAGTGACGCACCCAGTGACGCAGATAACCAAAGGACCAAGGGCCCTTGGAGTACCCTGTGTAGAAATCCATTGTCCAACCTCGCGCAAAGCAACACGAAGGCGTTCAAGACACGGAAGCGTATGAGGTCGGGGCGTGTACTAAGTGGAAGGAAAGTATTAGAGTCAGGTTATGGGTTGTCGTCCAGATTGTCTCCGGCCTTTGCGTGAGATAGCTCTGTGCTGGCGGTGGATACTCACGAGAAAGGGAGAGGCGATGCCGAGTTCGAGGTGGGCGTGAGCCATGGCGGACAAGGATTCAAGGACACCGGCGACTAGGACGTCATTAGCAACCCCTAAGTGTATGCGTGGGAGGATCCACTTACCGCCCGCATACCATCCAAATCCTACCGTGCGCTTGCCTTTATCGTTGGTCAAAAGCTCATAATCAATCAACCGCGGCCACAGCTCAAGCGTCTTTTCAAACTCGGCTGCAGATGGTGCCAGGACGCCGTCTGTCGGGGCGACGAACTGAGATAGTAGACCGGTGTTGTAGGTTTGGCCTTTGGCGGTATGTGAGAACATGACTTGTGTGCGGGGTATGTTTCCATGGGCGACAGGAGCGCGCTGTCCTGCGAGGGCGTCCATTGGATTCTCTTTGATGCCTATCACAACGTGTGCTCGGTCAAAGGAGGAAGTGATCTTTGCGCCAGCCTGTCGAGGATGAGATGTCAATGCCACACTATCAAAGGATCGCTCTTACCTTTTCGTATTCGTGAGCTGTAAAGACGCGTCGTTCGCAGGGCTCGACAAGGACCTCGACGCCGTCCTTCTCGACGAGATGGTGGACGGCGTCGGGGGTGAGAGGAGCACGACGTTCCCAGATCCTTGCTGGATCCTCTCTGCGCATGGCGAGGACGACATTCTGCAACAGTGATCGGGAGGGCTTCATGGACGGAGTGGAGAGGGCAGAGGTGACTTGGCGCTGAGGATATGAACCGGGGCGGGTGAGATCCGAGCCGAGTGACGAGAGGGTCGAGATAATAGCCTGCTACAAAAGTAACATTCTGCTGCATCCCTGCGCCGTCGTTGGTGCTGCCCGCGGTAAGAATCCTACACGTGTCTATCTTGGCATAAACATACTGGCACATCCCTCCCACAGTTTAGACACAAATTAGCAGGGCGTCGTGGACGTACTCGGAGCGGAGGAGGTCAGCGGAACCACCACCAAGCTCGGAGCCTCTAGCCAAACACACTCAAACCAACAACAAACATTCACACACACGGCAGTCGAGTGTCTTTTCGAGACGCTCGCTGCTAAAGCGCTAACATACGACCGGTGGATTTCTCGTTCTCAGTTCTCCCTTCTTAACCACGCAATTTCATCGACGGATCCGTTGAACTTAGTACATATCCCATCTGCGTCATTGATACTCCACTTCGTTTATACGCCCCCGCTCTACAGAAGACCGTCAACCTATATTTTATCTACATCAGAGGTGTAAAGCAATGTTTTGAACATTTTTTTCAGAGTCCACTGTCAAGGGACTTACAGTCGTGTCGGACCCGTCACTTTTCGTAACTCGTTTTTCCCCCTTTTTTTAATCGGCATCCGTGGGCGTGTCGCGTCATCAGTGTATAGTCATTCTCGTCTATGACTTTCTTCCACAGACGTTTAATTACTTCCTTCAAGACTTTTTTGATCATCTCCGAGGCGCTTTTCCAAATCTCAAGGCCTTTCTTAAAATAATCAAAATCATGATTTGGAATAACGAAAATTAAAAATACAATTAAGGCACTGTTTTAGACAAGTAACGTTCCGAAAGTCCAACAGAAAAGACCTCACGGAAATACGATAATGACTTGATAACAATCAGCGACATGTCCGAGATACCCGAAGGCAAAGCTTGCTGGGAAGCACTCACAGGGAACCGCTTTCGTCATGAACCAAGTACAACTCTTCGCATTACACAGCTTGCAAACGACCTTCTAGACTCTAGCTGCATGTGTAGCCGTAATTTTCATTCCTGTTTTTTTTTTTTTTCAAGTGCGGGTGTTTGGGGTAGAGATCGGATGTCTCCTGAACGTCGTGATCCGAAAATATTGGAATTTCATTTTCCAACCATAGAAAAGAAAAAAAAAGGGTATCTACTTTATTAGTGGCATTAGTTTTTTCCACGTATCGTATTCAATGCACGACGCATGCGTCAACCAGACAATGCATTGTCTATTCACGGCCAAGCTGCTCTGAGGCTGAGGTAAACAAGAACGTCGGGTAGGGGCTGTGTAAACCGACAATACCAAAACGGTCTTTTATGCGCAAATCATCGGCCTTGTCAACTTCCCCGGAGTCATTTCCGCCCGTATTTATGTATATATAGCCTTGTATAATAGAAAGAATGGCGATGAGGCTTTTTTGTCCTTTGTTGCTACATATTACCGTCAATCCGGGTCGATCGAAACTGTACATGGGAACAATTAGGGGCCTTGATACCTTTGATGGATCTGAACGAGGGCGGTAAGGGGCGGTACTGCAATAAATTACATTCTACATAGCCGGAAGTACACGCGGGTTAATTTGAAATACCCACTCTCAACCTGTTTCGCATACATATAAAATGAGAGGAGATTACAACTTCTACATTCACATTTTTCTTTCCCCGACGCCCCCTTAGATCTTGTTTTAGTTTTTTTCTATCTTCTCTCACAATGATCTTCAATATTGCTCTTCTCGCCATTGGTATAACTGGCGCATACTCTCAAACGACGCATACCGTTCAAGTTGGTCCGAGCGGTTCGTTGGTTTTCGATCCTCCTACTGTTTCCGCGGCTGTGGGTGATGTCGTGCGATACTGCTTGTAAGTTGATTTCCCAAATTCTTACGATTCTCTTGTGTTTAGTTTTGTCTTTAGCCATCCCAAAGCCCACTCGGTTACTCAGTCCAACTTTGGCACTCCCTGTCAATTTAACGGAGGGTTCGACTCTGATTTGTGAGTCCCTATCTGTCTTAGTTGGGCGCGTAATAACGATTTTGTTAGAACCCCTATTCCCGCTGATTCTGCAGATTGCCAACACCCGTTCGATGTCCCGGTTCCAGATGAGAAGCCTATCTGGTTTTACTGTAAACAACCGACCGGATTGCATTGTCAGCATGGTAAGTTGTCCGTCATCAGTAGAAATATCGCGTTATATTCAATATTTTTATTTTTTCATAGGAATGGTTGGAGCTATTAACGCTCCCGAAACGGGTAACACGTTCGCCAATTTCCAAGCTGCGGCATTAGCTTTGTTGAATTCGACGACAACCACTGCTGCTCCATCGGCTTCGATTACTCCTCCACCTGCTGGTTCCGATGCCCCTCCTCCACCGCCTGCTGCTCCTGTCACCCATACTATTACTGTTGGCGCTGATAATTTGAAGAAGTTTGAGCCTAATAATATTACGGCGGCTGTGAATGATGTAGTCCGTTTCCACTTCGTTTCGAAGAACCATACGTCTACTCAGTCGAGTTTGAATGACCCTTGTACGACTCTTGAGGGTCCGGATGGTACTCCACTTTTCGATACCGGATTGTACGTTTCTTTTTTCGCTTCCTTACAAAGTGATTGAACTCTTTCTTTTTTTTTCTAATAGCCAAGTCATCAACCCGAGTAACCCCAACCAAGTCACCTTTGACTTCATGGTCAACGACACCAAACCCAAATGGGGATACTGTCAGCAAGTCGGTCATTGTGGATCAGGAATGGTTTGGGCTATCAACGGTGGTGAAAAATTCGATCAATTCCTTCAAAATGCTTTAGCTTTGGGTAATTCTACCAATTCTACTACTGGTGGATCTAACCCGGCGGCTGGTGCAAATTCTACTACGTCGGGAGGTACGACTGATACTTCTGGAGCTTTGTCGACGAAGAGTGTTTCGTGGGCTATGATCGGATTGTTCGCCGCTACAATGGCTACGCTTTGATCGAGTGTTTTGGATGATACCAACCTCCAACCCCCCACTCTCCACAATTTCTTGTAATTCATGAACTTAAACAATGGACCGAACGTACGATTTTTATATTCTATATACCATTGATACTCTTTATATATATATTGGGAGGCTTTTCTTTTTTTTTCTTTTGCTTCTTTTATTGCCTTCCATTTTTTTGATCTTGATTTTTTTTCTTCTTGTTCCACGGACTCATGGTACCCGACTGTATCTCTAATCCACGTCTCATAAACACTTTACATCATGTAAACTTCCAGTCTTTACTTATACATGACGGTGTTTGTACTATCCCCGTGTTTGATTATCGTAAATTACTGGTCAACGACCACCTTGAAAATTTCATCAGGGCTCATAAAACATGGATACCTGCGCGCATGGCAAAAAAAAAAAACGGTCTGAATAACACTTAAAGCCGAAAAAAAACGGACCCCCTGATCATGTGTACAGGAGAGTACAGGGGGCCTCAAACAACCCCTCTGGTTGCTCTTGACTTGCGGCAATTTTGCAGCCGTTGCATCGATGAGAGATCTAGACCATTCGAACCCCCTATAAAAATCCGATAAATCCGCGCTGCCGTCGCGCGAGCAATTTTGAGCTGTCGACTATTTTAACACTTTAAGAGATAAATTAAGATATTTGAGTGAATGGCAATAGATGGCAATTTGGTGGGAGGTTGAAAATTAATTTTATCGCTGGCTGAGAGAATCGGGACGCGGGCCGTCAATTCGAGACCTCACCTACTTCAACTACAAACTCAAATCTGATATGTGAAGAGAAAAGGATAAATGTTGTGCGTTGATGACCTAAAGTCTTTCGGGTTCCGTACTATTAATGAGTAGACTTCGGATCGTCTTAATGAAAGTGGTGGGTGGGTGGGTGGGAAAATTTCGGTGTCTAGCAGTCGCAATCGAGCTGAAGAAGATGGTAACTCGAATGAGATGAGTCTTTGGGGTTTTTGGACAATCTGCTCCTATACTCTCCTATCTGGGGTTACATTCTCTATCCGAGAGATATAGTGGTAGCCGACAGTGGAATAACTGTGAGTGTTGTTTAGTTCATTGACGGGTAGGTCGGTAGGTTTCGTTTACCTGTGGGTTGTTTCGCAAATTTAGAGACAATGGAATCGGATCTAACAAGGTCAGAAGTCCGATATTGTGCACAAAATTAAACAACACGTTTGGTGTGGGAATACCTCGTACCATAGAAGGACGACGAGCGTATATATCAGATGTTTCATCAGAACTGGAATAGAGCTGTGGTGCTTGGATTTATGAGCTTCTGTCATCTGAGGACTTCTTAACCATCAGATATTCGCTCATGTCTGATGATTATCGCGAAATGGGCCATCGTTGAAAAAGAAACTAGGTTTAAACGCAAGGAAAGATCACGCAAAGTTGAATCTATTCCAGCTAATTAGTGATAGCCTCTGATGCCAGAATCAAATGATGACTCACGAGCGCCAAAGAAAAGTGAAAGAACGAATTTCTGTCTCAGCGAAGATGGAAAGAGCCTGTGCGTCAAGAGCACGATGTGGAGTTGATGACAGAATATCTGATTGGCGGGGTCAGGTGAGAGAGTGCCAACGCCCAGCCAGGTTCACACGGTGTTATTCTATCTATTCATTGAAACTGTCCCTGCTCAAGCGCTCACGATACATGGCTACTGAGCAACCTACAAAGCCAGTATAACGACGCGACGCTAACGACTCCTAGCACCTAAATTCACTGCAAGATACGCGCAGGAAGGTCAGGAAGAGATGGATCAAATATAGACGATGGGTTTTCGAACACGGGACATTGCCGAGCGCCCTTCAGACAGCTAATGGGAGCACAGCTTCGAAGCATTCCTTTCTGTCCTCCCGATACCCGCTTCCCCGACCCCTGCACACAATGGCTCTCAGGAGGAGAAAGAATATGATCATGAAGTGGTTTTGGAGTTTGTTTTCTTCGAAGGACGCGAAACGTTACATGCCGGATGGTCAGTGTTTTCAACGGAAGCACACAACGAAACTTAGCAGAGATAACCACCAGATCCACAACGTCACGCACGATCAGGAGGCTTCTTCAAGAATGCACAATATTCTACTGTAAAAAATTCCACAATGAACTCTGTACAAGGGAATCAATATAATACGGTCACATACTCAGAAGGGGATCGCAAGATAGTGACAAAGAGTGAGTCAAGATATACTGTCTTCCCTACACCTTGAGCTCATCTCATCTTTGTACAGTCATGAGTTTACTCTCAAAACATATCATTCCTGGCGCTGCACATGATTCTTCTCCTCGTGAGCCCCCTCCACGATGCCATCCTGGCACCCGTGTCAAGTCAATCGCTCGAATCACCGCTTGGTTTGAAAACCAAGCATCCCTGGAACTTCTCTTATGGATAACTGGCCCTGCTGGCGTCGGAAAATCCGCCATTGTCCAGACATTTGCCGAACATCTCGCCAAATGCAAACTCCTCGGAGCATCTGTATTCATTTCTCGACCCAACAAACGCGACAACCCGCATGGTATCTTCACTACCATCGCTTATCAGTTAGCCACACGGATCGATGCGTATCGTGCCTATATCATTGAGAGACTCTCCTGCGATCCAGAGTTGCTAAGTGGAGGTATGCAGGCGCAGTTTATGGCCTTTATCGTTGAGCCGTTCGTCGAGAAAAAGATTGGAACTGGCGGGAAACGATGGGGTATTCTATTGGATGGCCTTGACGAGCTTCGAGGGAAAGATGCGCAATGCGAAATTATACAAATCATCAGTACCTTTGCACGCGAGCATCGTGACGCTCCTCTTGTCTGGATAATAGCCAGTCGTCCCGAATCACATATAACTAACACGTTCGAGGACGATGAAATACGCAGGTGTTACTGGTCGGAGCACATTCCGATCGACTCCCCTCAAGCTTGTCGTGACGTTGAGCTCTTTCTACGATCAAGTTTGAAGACGACGAGGAAGAAATTTCGGCACTCTGTTGATAGCAACTGGCCTAGCGACAGCGACTTCCTGAAACTCACAGCTGCAGCTTCTGGCCTTTTTATCTATGCTCAAGTAGTAATGGAGTTTATCAGAGATCCGCATCACGCTGATCCTGTCTCGCAATTTGAGGTTCTCTTATCAATCATTGACCGTTCCAATGCTGTTTCGACAAAAGAGAATCCTTTTGTTCATTTGGATGCGCTCTACAACGAAATTCTTTCTTCGATTCCGTCCACACTATGGCCCACGACGAAGCGATTACTTGGTCTTGCTATTCATGGTGGCAAGCTTTGGACGAGGCGGACATGCGAAGAATCGAGACGAACTTTCTCAACTCTCCGAGGAATGTCCATACTCTTTGGCATCACTCGAAATGTTGTCTATGCAAGCTTAGACAAATGCCCGTCCACTCTCAAGATACCAGATTGGAAAGTGGCTCATGAGAACCGGTTGACATTCCTTCACGCATCGTTTGCCGACTACCTTAAGGACTCGAAGAGATCCGGCGATTTTCATGTTGGAAATGAAGAAGATGTTAAAGGAGAAGTGATATTGAGGCTTTTAGAGATTTGGAACAAGTGTAGCGGGGACGACGTTAGTGCGGGTATGTATCTGATTGTATCACCCTCTCGAAGTTAAAGCATATATTGAACATTCTCGGTTCCAGCATCAGTCGAAGCCACGTGGCACCAATACTGCTCAAAGTTTCAAGATAAGTCATCGTCAAGGAGCGTTAAAGAATTTTACACCAGGCTTTTTTGCGATACTGTGAGTTACCTAGGACGGATTGTGCCTGAGATCTTGCACGGGCCAGTAGATTCTCCTGCATATGCGTCGCTATGGAAAGTGCATATAAGAAAGCTTTGCTACTTTCTCAATGCAGAGGACATGATTGATTTTGTTCGTGTTGCAATGGTAAATCGCCTTCAAATCATCGCCCTCAATTCGGAGTTTCACCATTTTTACGCAGAGGCCTTCACCCCATACACTAGGACTTCTTTGGGAAGAACAGCTCAGAGACCTAGAGTTTGGTCATCTTGACAGGAAGGAGATGAGTCCACCATCCGCTCATTATCAGGAGAAAGGCGTGAAAGGCAAATCCTGGATGATACATCATATGAGGGTGTGTGTTTTACTGAAGTTGAATTGCCTGAGCATTGATTACCGTTCCATCGCTGTAGCCGCATTCTGAATTAAAAACATCGGTGTCCGATTTAGAATCACTTCAAGAATGCTCACCGGGACTTAATATTCGTATCATTGGGGGGATACCTAAAGAGCGGGTTGCAGTCTTTCGGCGTCCCTCAAGTGAGTATTCTTATTCCTACAGAGAGTTTACGTATTATGTTGTTCCTTATCCTGAATAATCTCGCATCACCGATGTATTGTGACTGGACCGGTCTTTGCTACAGGAAAATGTGTGCTACCAGAGAACTCGCCTGGTTAGACAAGTTTGGCCAACATCAAATCAATATCGAGTTGTCAGGTATGTACGAATTGCAAAATAAATCGATAATCTGTAGTCTCTTCAGTCAAAAGTAGGTTGATACGTGACACGCTAATATATGCTATAAAATTGATCGAAGTGAACACCTCTCCCATTCACCTGTGGGGTTGTTTCGCGATTTGTTGGTCAAAGGGTAGAGACAGCGGAATCGGGTATGCTATGGTCAAATGAATTGGACAGAAGTCTGATAATGTACTTGATAGTTGATACTGATACACATAACCCGCGTCCTGGGTCTGCTCGCAAACTTCAGCCCCCTTGCACGATTCTGACGCTCTGAGAGTAAGTATAATGTAAGCTTGGAATTCGATTCGCTACATTTCGGTCGTTTGGGCTGAAATCGGCCAGTGCTTAGGCCAGTACTGGCAACAACCACGAAAAGTAAGGAAAGACCGCGTCTATTCCGGCTTACCCTCTAACGCTGAAAATCAAATAGGGGTCAATGAAAGGTGAAAGCATCAGCTTCGGACTCGGCGGAGATGAAACCAGGCCATTCAAAAGAGTCCGATTTACAGCATGAGGCGGTTGATCAGCGGAGAACACTCGGGGAGTGCAAACATGACCAAATACACTTCCGGAGTCCCAATCACGTTCGCACAGATCATACTCGCTCAGAAATATACGCATGGCTACTGAGCAAAATCCAGAAGTAAGTATAACGACGCAATGTTTAACAATTTTTGTCCTTCCAAAGACACTGGAAGATACTCCTCGCAAACATGGCCAGGAGAGACGGGCCGGGCTGTCAGACAATGGGTTCTTCAAACACAGGACATTGCCGAGCGCCCAGGCAGTTAATGGGGAGTTGCCCTTCTTTCTTCCCAACACCATCTCCGCTTCCAGAACCTAACGAAATGGCTCCCAGGAGGAAGAGAAATAAATTCAGCGAGTGGGTTTTAGGTTTCTTCTCATCAAAGGACGAGATTCACTACATGCCAGATGGTCAGTGGTTCCAATGAAAGTGTACGACGAAGCTGATCGGAGTCTATCCATAGGTCCCCAACATCACGCAGGACCTGGAGGCTTCTTCAATAATGCACAACAATTTACTGTAAACAATTCCACAATGACCGCTGTGCAGGGTAATCAGTACCACTATACGACGACGTATGTACACGGGGATGGTAACCTCACGACACACGGTGGGTGATATCTTACGCATTTCATGCTGCCCGAGCTCATTTGTTGCAGTTATGAAATTGCTTTCCGATCATATCATCCTCGGCGCCGCTCATGATGATTCTGCTCGTGTACCGCCCCCTCGATGCCATCCAGGCACTCGGGTTAGCTTGATATCTCGAATCACCGCATGGTTCAATGACGAACAACTACAGGAACTTCTTCTGTGGATTACTGGTCCTGCCGGCGTCGGAAAATCCGCTATTGTCCAGACATTTGCCGAATATCTTGTAGAGTCCAAGCTCCTCGGCGCATCTGTGTTCTGTTCCCGGCCAAACAAACGCAATAATCCCCATCGAATTTTTGTCACAATCGCTTATCAACTAGCTATCCGAATTACAGCATACCGCGAGTTTTTGGTTGAGCGACTGAGCCTCGATCCTCAATTGCTGAATAGGGATATGACGACGCAGTTCAACACGTTTATTGTTGAGCCATTCGTGGAGAAGAAGATTGGAGCGGGAGGGAAAAGATGGGGTATACTGCTGGACGGACTGGACGAGCTCGAAGGAGAGGATTCGCAATGTGAAATCATCCAACTCATCAGCACCTTTACACTTGAACATAGCGATGCTCCTCTTGTGTGGATAATTTCCAGCCGTCCAGAATCACACATCTCTAACACATTTGACGACAATCAAGTACGGCGCAGTTGCTGGTCGGAGTACATCCCGATAGACTCCACCGAAGCCTGCGAGGATGTCGACCGCTTTTTACGATCAAGTTTCAAGATGATACGGAAGAAATATCGACATTGTGTTCCCAGCGACTGGCCCAGCAACACCGATTTTCTGAGTGTCACAGCTGCAGCATCTGGCCTTTTCGTGTACGCTGAAGTCGTAATGCAGTTCATCCGAGATCCTGATTATGCCGATCCCGTCTCGCGGCTCAAGGTTCTCTTATCTATCATTGACCGCTCCCATGCCGTTCCGATTAAAGAGAAACCTTTCGTTCATTTGGACGCGCTCTACCAGGAAATTCTTTCTTCTATTCCGTCAGCGTTGTGGCCAACGGCAAAACAGATTCTCGCTTTTACGATCCATTGGGACCAGATTGAGATTGCAAGATTTCCCCTTACATGGTGGCCAAATGTCGGTACCCTGAGAGGAATGTCCATACTCCTTGGCATGACTCCAAATCGTATCTATGCAAGCTTCAACAAATGCCGATCGACCCTAAAACTACCCGATTGGAAAGTTGCTCACAAGGCGCGGTTGATGTTCCTTCATGCGTCGTTTGCCGACTATCTGAAGGACTCGAGTAGATCTGGTAACTTTCATGTCGGTAGCGTGGCGGACGTCGAGGCGGATGTGATGTTGAGTCTTCTAGAGATCTGGAATAAGTGCAGTGGAGATGATATTGCCACAAGTACGCGGGTCTTCCTAACAAATAAGTACAAATATTCACGTTTTTTCTTTTCAGCATCGGTTGAATCTACGTGGCACCAATACTGCTCAAAATTGGATGGGAAGTCACCACCAAGGGCCATTGCAAAATTTCATTCGAAGCTTTTCCATGATAGTATTTATTGTTTAGGGCCGTTGGCATATCGTGTCTTGGAACATCCAACGGAGTCTCGCACATATTCACAGTTACGCCAAGTTCATATGAGAAAGCTATGCTTTTTCTTCAAGGCGGATGATTTGTTGGATTTTGTACACCAAGTGATGGTAAATTATTCTCAGTTTCGCGCTTCAATTCGGAACTTCACCCTTTTTCGCAGAACGTTTCGACCGACTCCTGTGACGTGGAACTTCTTCGGCAAACGGAGCTTGGAGACCTCACGTTTCAACACTTTGACTGGAAAGATATGAGCCCGGCATACGCTTATTATGGGAAGAAGGGCGAATTTTCAAAGAGTCAATTTTGGACGTTGCGCCGGGTGAGTGTGTTCAAATTAGCACTAAAAATGCACTGAAAACTTATTGCCCTTCTATCCCTATAGCCACGTACAAGAGCGGATTTAGAATCATTTGTGTCTGAACTAGAATCACTTCAAGAACGCTCACCGAAGCTTAAAGTTATTGTCTTTGGGAATGTACCTCAGGGGCGGGTTGCAGTGTTTCTCCGTCCTTTGGCAGGGGAGTCCCTTGATAGCTATGATTCTATGCCTTACATTATTCCGTATCTTAAGTAAGTCCACGTATCTCCAATTTCATTATCTATCCGATCCGAGTCGTTTACGAGTATCTTATTTGATATGATGATTGTATGAGCATGTGAACATCTCTGTGGTGTATATAATGCGATCACCGAACAATAGAGCGAAGTAAAATGGGTTCATTACGCATAGCGGTGGAAATGATCATGAATAGCCCTTCTCTCCTCACCAAAGTGTAACATACGGTCACCTGAAAGGATTCCTTAATCTTTCTGATTCAGAGTAGGCGTCGTTAACTCACTCTCTCATCCAACAAGCTACGGATAGAGATCATGTATGCCTTTTTCTGGAGTCCCACCAGGCCGCGATTCTGATGAACTGGTGGCAAGTTGGATATTTCTCCCTTTCCTAGGCTACAAGGCAAGTTTGCTACACCTTACCCCATTGAGAACCGTCTGCGTCAAGCAAAATCCAAATTTAGATGGCAGATTACGTCCAATGACCGGGTGCGACGGTACAGTCTAATGTTCCTCCTGATTGTACGATAGCTAAAATCTATCCCTATTGCCCTCAAAGTTCGTGACCGATATACACCAATCACCCATTTCCCCAAAGACCGTGCCGTTTACAGCCCCTCAGCGCAACAAGCTGATCTTATTTACAGAAAAATTCGGCATAAACGGCCCCAAGGACGAATGCCAAATCTTCCAGGTACTTACTTCCGTCATTCAGTCACCACTGGTTCTTCCACTTACTACTAATGTGCCTCACGTGAATAACAAGTATACCCGAACCATCGAAACCAGTCACGAAGGGTACAGACGATGGAATAATTCTGGAATAACAGGAATGATTAAATAGGGCACCCTACACGCAGCTCAGATACTTGGTCAACTGCATTGAATGTACTTATATCTTCACTCTGTCTACGGAAGTAATCTGATCCTTGAGATACTCGATAAATAATCAAAAACGAAGCCATGGGCTGGAAGTGGACGCAATTTTTTGATTTTAGCACATCAGTCGATTAGAATATCCTAGCTCACCTGTAAAGGAATCCAAACTTGCATCGCAACATTCGACAAAATACCTTGGATATAACCCGCAACTGCGAATATATCAATGACGACGACCAAACTTGCTGATTCGATCAACATTGTCATTACGTTGAGGTAAGGCATTTGATGGTTTTCTCCAAAAGCTTCGAGAGTGGCACGACGATGACGCAGGATGAGAACAATGATGCATATAGTGACTAAGGCGTTTAAGAAACCGCTTATACCGTATTGGAGTGGGAGGAGCACATCGGAAATTACTTCACGTGTATTATATGCAGCGAACCCAATGATGATATTGGTACCGGTGCCTTCAATAACCAAAGATCAAGGTTTAACGGTTATACATCATCCTGTGTATTTCAAGCGACTCACAGATCATCACGATGTAGACACCCAATGGCATTGCCCATAATAGAGTGGACCAACCTCTCTGACCCCGTAAACCTCCACAAAGAGTGTAGCACCTCCAGACCTGCCACAGCCATGGTCAGTAAATCAATCATGAACTCGCAATTCAAAATTCTCACAAAGAGTCCGTCTGTCGTGATATTAGTCAACCATACAGTGATAGCAAAGAGTCCAAGGTATGGAGTTGGTGGCTGCAAACCCTGAAAGAAGCAGACGTCGTCCAATATGCCGTCGAGCGTCACAAAAATCTCAGCAACTTCCGTCGCAGTCGCCAGGACAAGTGTGAACACCACGTATATGATCAACATCTTATGATTGTAGACTCGTGAATGACTCCCGCTCTGCGAGTCACATCGTCGTAGTCCAACATAGCAAGCGTGTCCAACGACTACTAGAGCGCCATAGCCGATACAAGACAGGATACAACCCACTATCCAAGATAGCCTAACCGAGCGGGGGGTGTTGGGTAGAGTGCTGACACAGTATTCTGCGCTCATGCTAGTTGGGGGTTTGGAAAAAGCGAAGAAAGATGGGTGATAACACTGCCCAACAACAGTTCTTATGAGTTGAGAGATGATGGCAACTTTTGTGGAGCAGCTGAGCGCGAGGGTGTTGAACTACTAGTTGAGAAACTTGGTAAGAATAGCTTGGGATATTATAGATTGAGCGCGATATATGAAGGGACATTGGCCTTTATCGGTCAAACTAAGGACACGAAGGAGACATTATCACTGATTAGTCCACTCCTGGTCACTCACATCAGCAAAATATCAAGTCGGTGATCAACACACGTACCATATATCATAATCAATCAAGCACATAACCTAACTATATATGTACTTTGAAATCTTTTAATATATGGGCTGTGAAAATATCTCCCGGAGTGAACGAGGCTGTGAGAAAGACCTTAGCCCGCGCACAGTGTTCCCGGAATGCCTTCATAATAGTCTCCTTTCAGCGCTGGTGGCCCGTTGCCAAGATTCAATTGCTGAAAACCCAACTATTGAGTCGATCAGTTCTACAGGCAACCTCTTCTGACCCACTTGACTTGTAATCCGTTACAGTTGGTTGAGGAGTCGATGGCTGAAGATAAACAAAGAGGTGGACGGGGACGGATAAGTGAATGCCATTAGGCGAGGGCACCCCGCTTTGAAGAAGCTGGAAATTTGATCGGATTCAAGGGGAAACATGACTAAACACCGGACCAGTGATCATGCATCATGAACAAAGTTCGGCACCAAGTATCACTATATCACCAGGCTCCTACAGGCCCCCTGATAATGCCTATAAAGCCCGGGTCCGGAAATCGGCCATTTTGGGATTTTCTGTCCGAACCCGATTTCAGGATTTTTGTCCGGACCTGCACCCGGCCTAGAGCCGATTTTCGCAAAATCTGTCCGATTTCTAGGATCCGGCCTCCAAAAATGCTTAAAAATTCCTAAAAATTTCCAAAAAAATTGTTAAACAATTGTAGGGGTCTGTGATGGTAGAGAAGCCTGATATCTATCTAGTGGACGACTTGCCGCAGCGTCTAGAAACACAGAATATTTTCTAAACCTTGTTTCGTTTGAATCTCCGCCGTTGTATGATGAAGATATTAAACCGTGGACATTTAGAATAATAAACATAGACAAAAATATCCCCTGATAATGGCTCTCCACGATTATAACCCCGTGCCATGCCAGTGTTGAATACAACCTCATCTCCATTATCTTTTCCTTCGTATCTCCTGGCCAAACAATGAAGGCCACGATAACTTGAGTCTCTCTCAATCTCAAAAGTAACTTATATTCTCTAATGTACAATGATAAAACGGTTACGATGAATCAATCCGACTCATATTCACCTATTCTATTTTCCTGTTATTTCCTAGTTTTGTGTATCAGGAAAACATGCCACGATTCAAGTAGGCCGCAAATAAAACCGGGGCCACGTCTAGCTGATTGCGTCCAACTTCCTCGTACTGAGGTCTCCAGGAAGGTCGAGTCACTCGACGATGCTACATACATCTTGCACAAGTTCACGCCATATACAGTGACGGACAAAACCGTTGCAATGTTTATAACACCTTCAAAGATACTATTATAGCATGTGACGAACTAACCGTGACATTACGTAATTGACATCGTTTGAAAGCTATGCTTCGTGGCTTTAATTAGATAGTAATACCATTATGTAATTCCAAATATTCGTCGAAATACTAGCAATTTACTAACAAAGATGCATTGCAACAGTTTTGTCCCTCTCATTCACCAAGTACAAATCTCTATGTTTAGTACTTAGTATAGCCTCCCTTTGCCTTGATTACAGCTTCTACCCTTCTAGGCATACTCTCTATCAAATTCTGACACACCTCAGGCTTTATATCATTCCACTCTTTATCCACTCTTGTCCAAAGTTCTCCAATTCCCCTAGGTGCTTCTTCATACTCTTCAAGCTTGATTTTGAGGTGGTCCCAGAGATGTTCAATTGGATTGAGGTCTGAAGACTGTGCTGGCCATGGCAGCAAATCAATGTTGTTCTCTTTGAACCAGTTCTGGGCCTTTTTAGACTTGTGCTTGGGGTCATTGTCCTGCTGAAATATGAAATCCTCCCTTTCTTTCCCATAATACTCCACACTATCCTCCAGATTGTCCTCCAAAATGCTAACATATAGATCAGCATCCATTTTACCTTCAATTTGGCATGCATAGCCACATCCCTCCCAAAACATACAACCCCACATCATCAAAGAACCTCCTCCAAACTTCAAAGTCCCAGACACCAGTCTATCACTCAAGCCTTCTCCATCCTTTTTCCACACCCATTTTCTTCCATCTGACCCCAAACGATTAATCTTTGTTTCATCAGACCATACTACCCTTTTCCAGTCTTCTATTGTCCAGTTTTGACGAGCTAAAGCCCAGTCCAAGCGATCCTTGCGGTGTTTGGGCTTGAGCAAAGGACGTTTAACCTTTACTACAGCCTTCATACCAGCGCGGGAAAGAGTTCTACGTATGGTCTTTGTAGAAATTGAGTGGGGCAAGCTGTTGGCAAGTAGTCTCTTGACTTGAGAAGCATTGTCAGCTTTTTGAGAGGTGATTAAGCGAACAGCGTAGCGGGTATCAGAAGATGTAAGCAGTCTAGGACGACCACCTGAGGATGTAGCAAGGTTGGGACGGTGCTTGGATCTAATTCTGGATATAGTGGAATGATGTATGCTGGTAGAAGTAGAAATTTCATGAGCTGATGCTCCTGAATCAAGCAAATAAAGGATATGAGAGAGCTGACTTGGAGTGAGGGGCTTCATTGTAAAGAATCATGCCAAAGATGCTCTGTATATATACTCAAAGTGTGGCTGTGCTGACTTTTCATCTTTGTTGAATGTGGCTGTGCTGATTTTTCAAGTCAGTCAACAGAGTCAGGTGACTTTATACTTGGTGAATGAGAGGGACAAAACTGTTGCAATGCATCTTTGTTAGTAAATTGCCAGTATTTCGACGAATATTTAGAATTACATAATGATATTACTATCGAATTAAAGCCAAGACGCATGGCTTTCAAACGATGTCAATTACGTGATGTCACGGTCAGTTTGTCACATGCTATAATAGTATCTTTGAAGGTGTTATAAACATTGCAACGGTTTTGTCTGTCACTGTACTTGTGTCTCACGTTATTGATGTGAGGACCGAAGATAGGATCTCACTCGTGACATAAGTAGCTCCTTTAGTGCACAAAATGAGGTAATATTCGTGGACTGCAATCTGGAAGGGGGGGTAGGAGGCCTCTTCTAGACTGCAATCTGGAAAGACGTCAATTTTAAGATCCGCTACTCAAGAACACCGATTTAGTAAACGGCATGTCCGGCAATCAACTGAGACACAATCTGGAAAATATTTCTATGTTTCTAAACGCTACGGCAAGTCGTCCAGTGTCCTTCTTAGAACTGATATTTGTTGTACTTTTTAACTTGCTGAGAATGATTGAGTTGTTAGTAATGTTGAGCAAAATTGTCATCCTGATGTCTACGAGCCGCAGTCATGAAGCTGCTGCCAAGTTCCCGCTCCGTAGAGAGGCTGGCATTACTGGTCATCCGGCAATCACCGACATCAAATTGATGTGACCAGCTTTATCCTCACCAATATCATTCATTGTTGGACATCTACTCGATAAACACCC
The DNA here is from genome assembly GCF_000300575.1 of Agaricus bisporus var. bisporus H97. NCBI lineage: Eukaryota > Fungi > Basidiomycota > Agaricomycetes > Agaricales > Agaricaceae > Agaricus > Agaricus bisporus. The sequence continues at coordinate 153,207 of NW_006267350.1, forward strand.
TTCCACTTGGAGAGATTTAGATAGTATACAACCCAGGTCTTTGAGTCAGCCTTTTACCTCAGTCAGAAGTAAAATACAAGAAGTGGCATAATGGAAATACAAATTTCCCACGAAGTTGATAAGTCTGATTGTGTCCGTCACACGATTGAACAACCTTGATTTTTGAACTTGTTCACAGATAAACATGTATTCAAACTCACTGTATCAAGGATCTGAATTATGTTTAAGAGTATTCCAAAAAACCCTCTGAAATTGCGGGTGCTTTTGTGCTGGTACACCTGAAATGATTACTAATCAGGAAATTCAGATGGTGAGGGAGAAATATGTACGTAAATATATGTACAAGTATTCTCAAGAGTAATTCAATCCCTTTCCACCAAAGCGCATATAAAATTTTATTATCACTGAGCCGATACAATGCGGAAAGTCGAGGCAAAGGAAAGCGTTACATCGTGAGACACGCCCGGTGATTGCCGGACGACCAGTAATGCCAGCCTCTCTACGAGAGACTCAATCGTTAGATTTACATAAGCTTTGCTTATGTTTGGCTCGCGTAGGAGAGGCTGGGTAGGAGCCTGCTATATCACCGAACACAACGACCGGCGTCATAGAAAACGGGCGAGATATTTCCCTCATAGCGAGAAGTTTGACATAACAACGCGATGACTGACATCATAGACAGCGGGCAAGACACTGGAAGAGGGGCTGAAGTGGTTTGTTGAGTAGCAACTCGAAGCACCTGGCTGTGTGACGTTGGGACAATGGACATCGCCGAGCGCCCTACAGGCTGTAGTGCCTCGAAGCATCTTCTTTCTTCCCACCTCCACCTCACTTTCTCTCTCTGTATGAAATGACTCCCAGGAGGACATGGAATAGGTTCAAGGCGTGGCTTCGGGATTTCCTTTTTTCAGAGGTCGAGCACAGGATTCAGGATGGTGGGTGCTTGAGTGACAATGCGCATCGAAACTTGACAGAGATCCTCATAGGTCCCCGGCGCCCCGCAGGACCAGGAGGCTTGTTCAGTCAAGCGCACGATTTTGCTTTACACAATCCCACAATGATAGATGTACACAGGAATCAATATAATATGTTCTCATCTACTGAAGGGGGTCGTAACACCGTGACACAAAGTGGGTAGTACTATATGTTCATCCTATCCTTGAGCTCATCTCGTCTTCATGTAGTGATGAGTTTACTTTCCCAATACATCATCTGTGGCGTTGCACACGACTCTTCTGCCCGCGACCCTCCTCCATATATGAAGGTTTCGGCATTCGTCAAGAACCATGCCCGCTTTCGCATCCCGCACCTTCTCAAAGAATCATTCGAGCTACAATGCCTGGTCCTCGTAGAGCCACAGAATCCGAGAACACGCAACACCATACCATCGTCCTTGGAAATACTTACAATCTTCAAATATCTTAAATTCCTAATGCGGAAAGGCTAGCCAAGTGGTGGAGAGGAAAAACTTTGGCTGATGCTATGCGGTTTTACTCGCATGTCATACGAGAAATGGATATTCTGGAAACCACTGTCGCTGTTTTTCTTCTCCTCCTTTCCGAGGTTTACTCGACGCGCTTGTCTAAACCTCGTAGCCCCGACGACTCGTGGAGACCCATTTCGGAATGGGAACCACGTTCCGGTTACCGCCAGTTGAATTTGGGCGTAGTCCCGTTAGCAACTTTGGTATCTGCAAGGGCAGAATTCAAGGAAAGGCGAATCGCGTTCAAACTTGGACTTATTACCATCCCCAACCAAACACCAGAACGACTGTACTCGATTCCGATAATCATTATTGAATGTATTTCCGCACCATCAAAGGCAAAGAAATCACCCTCGATTGTTGTAGTTTTGGTTATGGGATGACGGGTTGCGTCGACACTCACGGCGCTTTCTGAAGTATTCAGGGATTGGGGAAGCACTCGTACACCTGCATACTTCCACCCTTCAAATCATCAAGAAGAATATCATATTCTCATCGAAGAAAAGTGTTTCTCTGTGATGCAAAATACACTCTTGCATGGCGCACTCGGCTAGGAAATATCTGGCGCACGCGACGAAGGCCAACGCGAACGTCTACGTCAATTCATACAACAAGTTCAAGGAACACCATGTACGCCTGCTCAAGAAGAGCGAATTAACGATTTTTGCACTCACGGTGAACTTTTGTTGGATCAAATCTTGGTCCGAAAGTGTTGGAAGGATTTTGAGAAACCGGGCGTTCATAGCCGGGACGAGTCTTTCGATTCCGGTAAGTTGAGAGCGGATTTATTTACAAAAGCATCGAAGCAAGACCCTGAGTACAATGGCAAACTGAAAGGATTGGTGGGCATGTTCATGGAGGCGTCAGGTCAGATATTGAATTGGTCGTTGTCTTTTTCTGTCTCGAGATTATCTTTTGCACATTTGTGTCATTATTCTTTTATCACTACAGCTCGATTTGAAATGGACAACCACGAAAGCGTGATGCATTGCATCCAATTTACTTTGTAGATAAGTGATGTTTTCATATGATATCCATTGAAGAACCTCGCGCATGCCTATAAAGATTTGACGCTCGGCTTGGTCTTCCCGGTAGGATAAAGCTGGAAAAACAAACTACGCAAGAGAAATCCACTCTGCACTCGCTTTGTAAGCTCCAACAAACCCTCCTTGTTGAGAAACTGAGCGAGAACACAGTAGTCTTGATGTACAGCTGGAACTTCAAGCTTCACCTACGACCTCGTTCAGGTCTCTAGACTGGTTGCAATGCGGGTGAGGCGGCGACTGTGTGTTCGGATCGTGGACAGGAAAGGAGGGGGACCTAGAATAATTCTTGAGTTGTTGCCCATATGTCAGCTTCGGAATAGGGTTCGGATTCGGGCATCACGGTTTGCTAAAACTTTGATTTGAGGTATATATAACAATGATGGCACGCCCAAAATTCGATGTGGTCGAAGAAGACTGGCGAGCCCTTCAATCGGCTCGGTAGGGCCACTGGGATGCGAGAGTTCATGTGAGAGACTAGGAAAAAGTGCCCCGACAGTTCCATTTAAATCTCCTTGTAAACTGAGACTCAGTTTGTAAATCTTGTGGTGGTCCAGGTCGTGTCCTCGAACGTCGTATAGATTAATGATACTCTTACGAGCGACACAAATGACGACATTGTGAAGGGCATGGTTGAGCAGAAGCTGACCAGATAAGATCGAACCTGAGTGCAGGTCAGCTTCGGTGATTTCGCATTAAACTCTGTTGGAACTACTCACAAAGTTCCAGCGTTATTGGTCGGGCCGAGTGCCACAGAGATCAGCGTCTATGAAAATTGTCAGTCCAATTCAGAAGAGCGAATTTTCGTGTAGTCGGGGGGATTCATGACTTGATCTTGACGGATGGAAGAGAAACAGTCATCTATAGTAGAGTTAGAAACAGGGCGAGCCAGTTCACAACTCTCGTTGGCCTAAGACAACATGACGCTTGAGGTCTTGCAAAAGTGAATGAATCATTCAAAAGGAGAGACAGTTCCCTTGCTTGGCAAAAGTTTCTGGGGCACCAATATATACCATAAAAGGAGATGGGACTATGTAAAACGTCCATATGTACGAGTAAAACATAATAAGACAAAACAAAGTTGTGCGTAAATCGTTGTTACGATTACACCGTATTGATAATACTTGTTCGATCTCCGGCGTTGAACGTTGAGCGTTCGCAGTTATGACACGAGGAAGCATGTATATTCTGGTTTTTGCGACCTTTTTGAATGATACAAAGCATATGCGAACGTCGCAAGAGAATGAAAGTAAGGTGTCTGTCATAACAAGTAGTCTCCGTCTGATGATACACCAACATTTGAGGCAAAAAGAAAAATTCTTGTAGGCTCCTTGTGTTCACCTTACGGTGTAACAGAGGGAAAATTTGAACATTTAAAGAAAAAGCATCTCAATTCATAAGCCGCCGAAACTTGAATATTCATTTTTTATGATCAGTGATTGGTGACAGTATAGAAGTTATTGTCCAATGAGCTATAAAATGTCGAAGGCATCATATCCTCATACAGCCAAGCAAGGGGACTGGAGACGAAGTCGACACTTTCTAGTGAAAAGAATGAGTTGTTAGACGTCCACCCAGAAGGCGTTACCTCCGTGACTGTGACTACACTTTCGCGAGCTCATTTGCTGCAGACCCTGATAACGTCACTACAAGCATACCAGCCGGATCCTCTTTGGTTTATGAAACGGTCGGATATGTAAGTTGTCTATTGTATCAAGTTGGCATGTTTTGTACTCACTACTAGTGGCAACAGGGCTTTGTCCATGCAGCGGTTGAGATTCCCTTACGAAACGTTGTTGCTGTCAAAAAATCACGCGTTCCTGGCCACGTCAAACGAACTTTTCTAGATTACGAATGCAGGGTAATAATGGGGTAATACGACTTTTCCAAGGACACCCAGCCATTCCTACTGTGTATGCTTATGGTCGTCTACCACATTTTAATCATATGGTGATGAAGTTTCTTGGAAAAGATTCAAATGTGGAATGTAACAGAATGGCAGAGGGGGGTGGACTGCTTATAAGTTGAGTTCGCTAAACTAGGTAGTTTTAGGCTACTAAAGATAATTATAGTAGTTTCATTACTAGAAAAAGTAGCCAGTATAAATAGAGCCTCTAGCTGCCGCCGTTAGGCTACATCTGTAAAAAAACAAACAAAAAAACAAAAACAAACAAAAACAAAAAATCCTTTTTACCCTAGCAGTAGCCTAACAAAATAAGGCTACTCTACCACCTCCTTTGCGAAGCCAAGGGGTAGTTTTTTTAACTGTCTACCTTTTTCTCATCTTGATAGAGATAACCCCTAACTCAACTCAACTAACTGGCCATTGTACTTAATTCTAGGTATATTTAATATAATAGATTAGAACCCAAACAACGCCGTTGGTTAAGACTATTGAGTGTACTTCGACACCAAGCCTGACGGCTTATTTCCTTTCTTGGTTATTTTCCTTTTACGGCCATTGTTTCTATTTTTACTTTACTTTCCTTTTCTACACTTTCTGTTAGGGCGACTGTGACTGAGATGTCACAGGTCACACCTGAACTTAAGAACTATAGAGGAAAGTGACAAAAGTTATATTAGGCGTGAACCTAAGAGAACTCGACGGAGTCTTCTACAAGTTTCTACCTACTTTATATACCTAGACTACGGCGCACAGACCAACTACCCTAGGTAACTTATTTATATACTGACATGTGAAAAGAAGTACGTATGAGAAAGTAGACTAATTATACATTTGACATGAGAAAAGAAGAGTGGAGTAAGAAGTAAGTAAACAAAAGTAAATTGATCATAAAAACGTCAACAACACCAAACAAACCATAAAAGTGTCCACAAGTACAAACAACTCCTAAACCGGTAATCTATTCACACAAACCAACGCCTCCCAAAGTAATTCCCAATCATCGCATCACATGGGCATAGTACGAAGAATCCGGCTATTGCCCAGTGTCGCGGCCCCCAGTATCCCCATCTCTGTATTACCCACGCCTTCTGTTCCTCATAGTCCCACATTGCTAAGGTTACTCTCCCACACCGTCTGCACCGATGATCCGATAGGTTCCAACCTACCGGCCTGTCCTCTCTTCCTATAGCCGCCGCCGCCCTTCTCCACTGTACTTGCTCCGCATGGTTCGGAGGTAGGAAAGAAAAGATAAGATCAATTAGTTCAATGGGTAAGTCTGTAGCTTGCACCATTTTAGCAGTATGCCGATAGTTTAGCCTCCGTCGAACTGTAGCAGCAGAGGGAAATTATTATGTAATAAAATATGTGACAAATGTGACAGCGTGACGCCGTGACATTCTGGCAAGGTTCTAACACTTTCCGCGTTCCGTATTGAATCGTTTCGACCGACAATTCCGTTTCTATCCATTCCCACTTTGACAAACTATATTTCTCTTACTGTACAGTTTCTCTGCTGCCGAGCTGCCGAGGTACATATACCCTACGAAACTTTATCATGTTCCTCAGTGATCAACACGTTTCGTTATCACTGAGGTACAGTGACGGACAAAACCGTTGCAATGTTTATAACACCTTCAAAGATACTATTATAGCATGTGACAAACTGACCGTGACATCACGTAATTAACATTGTTCGAAAGCCATGCTTCTTGGCTTTAATTCGATAGTAATACCATTATGTAATTCTAAATATTCGTCGAAATACTGGCAATTTACTAACAAAGATGCATTGCAACAGTTTTGTCCCTCTCATTCACCAAGTACAAATCTCTATGTTTAGTACTTAGTATAGCCTCCCTTTGCCTTGATTACAGCTTCTACCCTTCTAGGCATACTCTCTATCAAATTCTGACACACCTCAGGCTTTATATCATTCCACTCCTTATCCACTCTTGTCCAAAGTTCTCCAATTCCCCTAAGTGCTTCTTCATACTCTTCAAGCTTGATTTTGAGGTGGTCCCAGAGATGTTCAATTGGATTGAGGTCTGGAGGCTGTGCTGGCCATGGCAACAAATCAATGTTGTTCTCTTTGAACCAGTTCTGGGCCTTTTTTAGACTTGTGCTTGGGGTCATTGTCCTGCTGAAATATGAAATCCTCCCTTTCTTTCCCATAATACTCCACACTATCCTCCAGATTGTCCTCCAAAATGCTAACATATAGATCAGCATCCATTTTACCTTCAATTTGGCATGCATAGCCACATCCCTCCCAAAACATACAACCCCACATCATCAAAGAACCTCCACCAAACTTCAAAGTCCCAGACACCAGTCTATCACTCAAGCCTTCTCCATCCTTTTTCCACACCCATCTGACCCCAAACGATTAATCATTGTTTCATCAGACCATACTACCCTTTTCCAGTCTTCTATACTCCAGTTTTGACGAGCTAAAGCCCAGTCCAAGCGATCCTTGCAGTGTTTGGCCTTGAGCAAAGGACGTTTAACCTTTACTACAGCCTTCATACCAGCGCGGGAAAGAGTTCTACGTATGGTCTTTGTAGAAATTGAGTGGGGCAAGCTGTTGGCAAGTAGTCTCTTGACTTGAGATGCGTTGTCAGCCTTTTGAGAGGTGATTAAGCGAACAGCGTAGCGGGTATCAGAAGATGTAAGCAGTCTAGGACGACCACCTGAGGATATAGCAAGGTTGGGACGGTGCTTGGATCTAATTCTGGATATAGTGGAATGATGTATGCTGGTAGAAGTAGAAATTTCATGAGCTGATGCTCCTGAATCAAGCAAATAAAGGATATGAGAGAGCTGGCTTGGAGTGAGGGGCTTCATTGTAAAGAATCATGCCAAAAATGCTCTGTATATATACTCAAAGTGTGGCTGTGCTGACTTTTCATCTTTGTTGAATGTGGCTGTGCTGATTTTTCAAGTCAGTCAACGGAGTCAGGTGACTTTGTACTTGGTGAATGAGAGGGACAAAACTGTTGCAATGCATCTTTGTTAGTAAATTGCCAGTATTTCGACGAATATTTAGAATTACATAATGGTATTACTATCGAATTAAAGCCAAGAAGCATGGCTTTCGAACGATGTTAATTACGTGATGTCACGGTTAGTTTGTGACATGCTATAATAGTATCTTTGAAGGTGTTATAAACATTGCAACGGTTTTGTCCGTCACTGTATGTTCTTGTTCGTGTTCTACAATAACTTCGTATACTTACTATAGATTAGTATCAACTTGTTTTAGGTATTTAGATAGTGATCAACACGTTTCGTTATCACTGAGTATCAACTTGTTTTAGGTTATGGGCCCCGGCTCTTACTAAATCAACCAAGAAATCATATCGCGAAACATTACATTTGTGAATCACTCGAATTTTAACATGGCTAGCACTGGCGGATGTGCACCACCTATGTTCGCCGACACAGCGAAATTCAACGGCATGAATTGGGTAACATGGAAGGGACTCATTAAGATAGCAGCCGAGTTGCGGGGTGTATACAGATACCTTGATGGTTCCATTCAAAATCCTACAGGCGTTGTCATACCGAATCCATTAACTGTCCCACTACCTCCTTCTACACCTGCGGAAGGCGCATCGCCTACCCAAACGGTCACACAACTTCCCCCACCGGCAGATACCCCATGGGAATCACTATTTCCTTCTCCATCAGAATGGAGAGTCCGGAACGCATGGGCAATGGGGTTGTTGATATATAACACAAGCGATCCCGTTGGGCTGGGCATTAACATCAGTGGAACAGCAGCCGACGCGTGGAAGTCATACACGGACACTTACGAAGTAGTATCCGAAATTGCCATTCTCAATGCCGAATTAACCTTGTGTAACTCGTCCTATGCTGATGGCCAAGATTTTGTGGAATTCGTAACTCAGATGCGCACTAAATGGTCAAATGCAACTGCTCTCGGCGCTACGATTGACGACAAGTCCTTTAGGACCATAATACTCAATGCCCTCCCTCGATCATGGGACCCAATCGTCGCTACCCTCTACACCACTCAGTCATCTCGGGAAGCGATCAACCAACTGATGACACACTGGGCACGGGTTAGCAGGGATCGAGTTTCCAATCCACAGAGTTCTACCACAGCGCTTCAGGCAAGCAATACGAGGAGTAATCGTCAACGTACCCAATCCCAACTACAATGTACCAACTCCAACTGCAAACGACGTGGCCATCTTATTGAGGACTGCTACTGGCCTGGAGGCGGCAAAGAAGGCCAATTTCCCCCCGGTTTCGGCAAACGAGGAGGAGCTAGAGGTACCGCTGCACAGAACAACTATAACCAACAAACTTCAGCCAACGTGACGGATACAAACCCACAGACTACTGAACCCACCGTGTTCGCCTTAGCAGTCGTTACCGAGGTCAACGACGATACCCTGGTACAAGCCGATCCACCCGCTCCAAACATTCCCATGTCTTATGCAGCAATCGTCTCACAACCCATCGTCACTTTACTCGATTCGGGAGCGAGCGATCACTGCTTCGTTCGACGTGAAAGCTTCTCCAACTATAGAAAGATAACTCCCGTTCGCGTAGGACATTCCGCAGGGAAAGGTGCTACGTTTGACATCGAGGGTGAAGGACATGCGGATTTTTTTACCAAAGCCAGTGATAACGTCTCGAAGATTGTTCTTGCGGGAGCGCTCCATACGCCACAGCTCAGATCCAACCTAATCTCTGTATCTCGACTAGTTGCCAAAGGATCCACCGTCAAATTTGAAGCTAGCTCAGCGGTCGTTCGTAATGCTGCTGGGAACCATGTGTTTACGGCGGTGAAGAAAGATGGCTTGTATATTGTCGAAACCGTCTATCCATACAAAACATCTATCAACGCCGTTCAGGCAAAGAGGAAACCAGCGTCTTATGAAATCTGGCACAGGCGACTAGGACACGTACCTGTCAATCTCATTTCGCGTATGTCGAAGGAGGATTTGGTTGACGGCTTGAACACCAGTGGGGAACCTAACATGAAGGCTTTGTGCAAAGATTGTATATATGGAAAGCATACCACGCACCCTTTCAATGATCCCATCCCGCCGGAATCAGACATCCTTGAACGGGTGTATATTGATATTTGGGGTCCCGCACCGGTCGTCTCAGCTGGGGGAGCTAAATACTTCATGTTAGTGATGGATGATGCGACATCCTATCGTCGAGTCTATTTCCTCCCTTCCAAAACAGCAGACGCAACTCTACGAGCCTTCAGGGACTTTCACGATGAGTCTGAGCGTCAGACGGGGAAGAAACTTAAGCGTCAGACGGGGAAGAAACTTAAGCGTCAGACGGGGAAGAAACTTAAGCGTGTACGCTCGGATATGGGGAGAGAGTGGCATAACGATACCTGGAACACCTATGTGAAGGAGAAGGGAATCATTCTCGATTTCTCCACGCCATACGCTCACCAACAGAACAGTAAAGCTGAGCGCAGCATGCGCACACTACTTGAGACGGCCCGTTCCATGTTGTCCGACTCGGGTTTGCCCCAGAAGTATTGGGCGGATGCAGTGCAAACGGCCGTCTACACTCGAAACTTTATTCCCCCATCCAATAAGCCCTCCACTATTCCTGCTGAGCGTTGGTCGGGGAAACGTCAAGACGTCTCCCATCTTCGTCCATTCGGTTCGGTGTCGTATGCGCATATACCTCCCGAAGTCAGTCCCTCAAAGCTGTCACCACGTTCTGTTAAGCTCACCTTGGTCGGTTATTACGATCGATCGGGTTATAAGCTGCTGGACAGAGGAACTGGGAAGGTTTATAGGTCTAGAGACGTGATATTCGAAGAAAGGGTTCCGCATTTCTCCACTGACCCAATCGTTACGTATCCGGTTTTCTCGGATGTTGTGGCGTCCGACCCGACCGCAATAGCTCCACGTCCTAAGCCTATATCTAACCTCCATCCCACCTCCTCCACCAACGCTGAGTCCTCCGAGGCTCCACAGGCTGGTATCCCGCAAGCCGACGACAAGGAAGGGGCTGATAATGAGGTGGATGACAGTGAGACTGAGGTAGCTCGTATGCTGGTGGAAGGAACCAACACGGACGACCCACCCCGACATGATGCCGCTGACTCGATAGCGCAACGTCGTACTAGGCGAGAGCCTCGCATGAGCCGGAGGATGCAGGAGAGCGTTGAATATTTGGAACGTTCGAGGGCGAACGTCGTAACGGTGCCACCTCCCACCTATGTCAACGATGACTTATACGTTCCGAAATCTTTTGCAGATGCTATGAGATGTCCTGAGCTCTGGTATGAGCCGATGCTAAAGGAACTCGCCGCTATGAAGGACAAGGGTGTCTATCGACTAGTCCCTCGGCCGAAGGGGAAGAACGTGGTGAAGTCTCGTTGGGTCTTTGCGAACAAGTTCAATGACTCCGGGAACATCTCTGGGCATAAAGCACGCTTAGTGGCGAAAGGGTTTACTCAGGTCCTGGGGGAGGACTACGACGAGACCTATGCTTCGGTGGCCCGCCTGGAGTCCGTTCGACTCGTCTGCGCTATCGCCGCCTCATTTGGTATGCGACTTTGGCAGGTGGACTTCGTGTCTGCTTTCCTTAACAGTGATAATGAGTTCGAGGTGTTTATGGAGCAACCGCCCAGTTTTGAGGAAGGGGGAGATGACGTCTGGCTACTCCTCAAGACCTTGTACGGTACAATGCAAGGCGCACACGATTGGGCTCGAAACCTCGAAAACACTTATCAAGGCCACGGGTACTATACTTCAAAGGCAGATCCCCAGGTTCGCTCGAGAGTTATACACGACGAGTTCACACTCACCTCCACTTGGACCGACGACATACTAGGAGCGTCTACAACAGAAACCGGCGAACAGAAAGCTAAGCAGGAGTTGGGGAATAGTTATGAGTTGAAGGATCTAGGTGCAGCGAAGTTTATTCTGGGGATGAAGATCGAGCATGATGACGCAGGGAATATTCGTCTTTCTCAACGAGCTTATTGCGAGAGAGTTATTGATTGTTTTCATATGGCAGATGCGAAGCCCCGTTCAACTCCATTACCAGCTGGACTTACGCTATCCACAGAAGACTCACCCAAGTCTAAGGAGGAGCTCGATGAGATGAAGAATGCACCGTTTCGCGAGGCGCTAGGATTCCTTATGTGGCTGCAGGTGGCCACCCGACCTGACTTGTCATACGCGGTGAATCTACTATCTAGGTTCGCTAACAACCCAGGCAGGAAACATTGGAATGCTTTGAAGCACGTTCTCGCTTACCTCAAAGGAACGTTGGACTACAGAATCACTTACCGACGTGGCACCACTATTCGACCATACGGATATGTTGACGCCGATTATGCCGGTGACCTGGACACTTCCCAATCTACTGAAGGCCACATCTTTTTTGTTGCTGGAGGTCCCGTTTCGTGGACTAGCAAACGTCAGGACACAGTTACTTTGTCGACTGTAGAGGCAGAGTATACTGCGTTTGCGCGCGCTACTCAACAGGCTATATGGATCAGCAAGTTCTTCGATGAAGTCGCTCTTGCTCAGGATATGCCACTTAACATTTATGCGGACAACAATGGGGCGATCTCTAATACGCAGAACGACAAGAACCACAGGCGTACAAAGCACATTTGGGTGAAATACCACTTCACCAAGGAGAAGGTCGCGAGTGGAGAAGTAACGTTTACTTATGTTCCCTCTGCTCAGAATCTCGCCGATATCCTTACCAAGCCCCTCGCCCGTGAGGCCATTCTCCGCTGCTGCAAGGGCATAGGTCTTTTCTAGAGGTTGGGTATGCCGAAGTAGGGGGAGTATTGAGTGTACTTCGACACCAAGCCTGACGGCTTATTTCCTTTCTTGGTTATTTTCCTTTTACGGCCATTGTTTCTATTTTTACTTTACTTTCCTTTTCTACACTTTCCGCGTTCCGTATTGAATCGTTTCGACCGACAATTCCGTTTCTATCCGTTCCCACTTTGACAAACTATATTTCTCTTACTGTACAGTTTCTCTGCTGCCGAGCTGCCGAGGTACATATACCCTACGAAACTTTATCATGTTCCTCAGTGATCAACACGTTTCGTTATCACTGAGGTATGTTCTTGTTCGTGTTCTACAATAACTTCGTATACTTACTATAGATTAGTATCAACTTGTTTTAGGTATTTAGATAGTGATCAACACGTTTCGTTATCACTGAGTATCAACTTGTTTTAAAGACCTCTGTACGCGTTACAGAACAAATGGTTAGTACTATTGATCGTATCAGCTCATCTTTGCTGACCAGAAAGTGTTTTTTTTTGGTAGCTTTTTGCTTTGAACTATATACATTCGAAGGGAATTGTGCACCACGATATCAAACCACACAATATCCTCGTTCTCTCAAAACTCTTACACTAGTTGTACTCATCGACTTCGGCCTTACTGGGCCTATGTTATCCGAACCTCAAGAACGTCGAAACGTAAAGAAGGTATGGATGTGTGGCACTGCCGACTGGGCAAGCATTAATGCACATCACGGCTTTGGTATGCTATACAACGCTTTCGTACTTTTCATGCAGTTTAGCTTTACCGGATAGACCTTGCACCACGAGACGGTCTTGAATCTCTCGCATCCACAGTTTATTTTATCTTAATTGCCGGTTTGCCTTGGTTGGCCGCGTCTTCTGAGAGGGAGTTTGACCGAAACAAGCGGGTTTGTGTTTGCAACTCGAAGACAATACAATGACTGACATTGTAGAAAATCGGCACGACCTGTTAAGTAGTGACCAACAATACAGGCCGAACCACCTGGCTGTGTGACGATAGGACAAGGACATTGCCGAGCGCCCTCACTTAGTGCCTCAAGGCAGCTGCGTTTCTTATTTCCTTCCACCTCCACCTCCCTTCCTCTCTCTGTACGAGATGACTCCCAGGAGGAAATGGGATAGGTTCAAGGCGTGGCTTCGGGATTTCTTTCTTTCAGAGGATGAGGACGGAAATCAGGATGGTGGGTGCTTCAGTTACAATGCGCGATAAAACTCGACAGAGTTTCCGTAGGTTCCCCGCGCCATGCAGGATCGGGAGAATTTTTCAACAATGCACAACACTCTACCGTGCACAATTCCACAATGACCGCTGTACACGGGAACCAATACAATATGTTCTCATCTATTGAAGGAGATCGCAGCATCGTGACGCAGAGTGAGTAATGATGTATTGTCCGTCCTGTCCTTGAGCTCATCTCGCCTTTGTGAAGTGATGAGTTTACTTTCACAACATATCATTCGTGGCGCTGCTCACGACTCTTCTGCTCGTAAACCACCACCCCGCTGCCATCCCGAGACGCGGGTCAAGCTGATCAATCGCATCACCGCTTGGTTTGAAGGTCAAGCTTCGTTGGAGTTGCTCCTATGGATAACTGGCCCTGCCGGGGTTGGGAAATCCGCTGTCGTCCAAACGTTTGCCGAGTACCTTGTCAAGTCCCACCTCCTTGGAGCATCCGTGTTCATTTCTCGACCCAACAAACGTGACAACCCGAATGGTGTATTCACTACCATCGCCTATCAGTTAGCCACACGGATCGAGGCATATCGCAATTATATCGTGGAGCGGCTCAGGCTTGACCCGGAATTGCTTAGCGGGGATATACAAGCCCAGTTCACGACCTTTATTGTCGAGCCGTTCATGGTGAAGCAACTCGGAGCTGGCGATAAACGATGGGGTATATTGTTGGATGGGCTTGATGAGCTCCGAGGGACAGATGAGCAATGCGAAATCATCCAACTGATCAGACTCCTACCCAGCCCACCTGAGCCGCTCATGGCACGTGATGTGCCAAACAACAAATAAGGTTGTTTCGCGTCAGGTAGGGACTGGCACAAAAGAAAGCGGGGGTCTCTCCCCTCCCTCCGCTGATGTAATATTTTTTAACTTTAATCCACAATATATTTGAATTTCCGTATGTTACAGCGTTATCGTTCAAGTGACAAGTCACCCAGTGGATCCGTTTTCTACCTCAGCATGAGCGACTCGACTGGCCGACCGACACTCCATGGCTACTGGCCCAAATACCTCTAGATACCTCAGAGCCCTCCCTGGCAATCGAAAAGCTGATGTCCCGCACCATTGGCCCGTTTTGGTTATTCTTCCTAGAGTGTAGCCAGGCCTTCTCTTGGTGCACCACTCGAAGTTTCGCTGTTCGATGCTTTGACTCGGTGCTTGCTTGTATACTATGCTAATGCTAGATAACGAATAAACTGCTGTTTTTCTCCCCAATGTCCCGCAGCTCTGCTCGCAATATCGTCCAACATCTTCAGAACTCTGGTGTCACAGTTTTTGACCTTATCAATGAAATCTTCACGACCAAAGATCCGCTGACGAGCAGATTATTAGAGGACCTAGTCTTTGCGGTTCCAAACATTCTCTCCTTTTTTTCGCTCAATCAAGCAACAAAGAATACCACTCGCAGCTGGGCTCTAGGGATGGCGGAAGCTATCTATGCTGAACAGGTCGAGAAACTCGCAAAACGTGAGACGGGTTATCATTTTACTGCTCTAAATACCTCTATCGAGCAGGTTGAGCTATGCAACCTTGAACGTTTATCCGATGGGATGGAATTACATGCACCCGATCTCTGGAATCTCCTCGAAAAGCTCCTTCATGCAGATATCAGGCTAGATAATCGACGGCAAACGGTGCGCCGGTGGAGAGCTAGGAATAGTCGTAACAAAAGGAGTAGGACTGCTGAAGTGAACGAGGCCGACTTATCAGACATGGGAAATTCAGAGAGAAATGCTGAGGATGAGTTGCGTAACACTAGGAATATCGATGGTAGTAATTCCGTGAGTTTTCGTGTAAACAGATTTTGAAATAGTTGAAATTGACTCCATGAAGGACAACTACATGGAGGAGGATGCTTTTAGGGACTCAAACAGTGACATGGTTGACGTTAGTGCCAATAATACTGGACTTGAGGATGACGATTCCTCCGAAGATGAATTCGAACCTGAAAATAGCGAGACTGGTGCTTATTTAAAACATCTTGAACATAAAGATCAAATGCAACGCAAAATAGTATGTCAATTTTGTAGCTTTTGCAATCTCAGCTTATATATTAATAGAAAAAAATCGTGTGCTTGTCTATTATGATGCATAGCACTAATCGACGGTGCAACACTCTTCAAGCTGTTGTTGGTCTATACTTACAGGCCTGTGGTACACCCGAGGCAGTCATCAAACTCGTATCACATCTCGGAATCTCGATTTCATCCAGCTCAATTAATGATGCTATCACAAGTCTCTCAGCCAAGGCAGAGGAAAAGATGCAGGATGCAGCCAGCAAGTTTACAACTGCATATGCCTATGATAATTTGGACGTTAATCTCAAACATGGCACCCCAACCCTCGAAAACAGTCATGAAAGCACTATTGTACACCTCACATCCGCATCCATGTTTCCATTAAACCACGGAGTGACGGCAAATGATCTTGATTGTGGCGATACTTTACATGAAATATTCGCAAATCCCGTACCAATAAGAATGGAGCAGTTGGAAGATCATTTTTCGACGTATCGGCAACAAGACAACCATGGAAAAGCAAGCGGGGACTTGTTTAATGAGTGGAAGATACGTGCTGATCTCGTTCAACATGGTCCCGAATATTTCCGAAAGTTTGGTTCCGATCTTGGTATTCCAGAAGAACTCGAGTGTATTCCGGTTGTGAAAACAACTCAGATACCTATGCGAGCTCAGGCTATCAGTCCGAACACACCAGCAACAAACGGTCATGTATTAGAAGGAATACTGGCTCAAGCTCACGTTGGAGACTCTCATGACCCAAACATCATTTTGCCTGCTTCTTCCTTGCCACCTACCAGTTCAATTTTGTCAATCCAATCCACGGAGCGCCCATCAAAGCAATTCCACAATATAGGAAATAAAGTCTTGCTTTTTTTCGGTGATCTTTTGACAGTCCAGCATCTGCGGAGCTTGATGTTACAACGAATCGATGAGTCACGGCCCTTCCGACGTCTTCAATTTATTGTCTGTGTTCCAGGGCTCTTTCACTTCAAAATGGCATGTGCAGATGCGATTTGGAGGGCCTTTATATCACCTGTAAATGCAAAAAAGGGTACAAATATGTTGTTGAGCTTCGTCAAGCAGCTTCGAAAGAATGATGTCAAAAAGCTTACAAGTAAACCTGACTTCCGACCTATGCATGAAGTTATCCAACACTCCGGGATTGTACACCGACTTGATCTATGGCGAATAGCAGTCAAGAAATATACAGACAGTAAAGCGCTCACATTAGAAGACTGGGCTACAATGGAGCCTTCCTGGGAGGATGTTTATGCATTGTCCGAAAAAATTGCCGTCAAACATATTTTCCCATTGGAAATGGACGAGTCCCGAAATGGATCTTCTCGCGATAAAATAAATGAAAATATGCGACTTTTCCACCAACAGTGTCTCTTATATGAAGAAACAATCTATGCAATGGATCATGGTGATATTGGACGTCTGGAAGAGACTTTTTTACCATGGATTCATTTTTTTGCAGGCTGCGGAAAACACAAGTACGCAGCCGAAATGACAAGGTACCTGGAAAATGTACATTTCCGTTATCCAAAACCTTTGAGGTATGTGATTTGTCGATATACTTCCTAAAGTCTCTGATTAATAAACCAGTCGTGCTATCCGAATGAATATCCTTGTCAACCCCACTGGGCGTCCCAATCACTTTCGCGCAGTTGACTGGGTTATTGAGCTCAACAATCTGTATATCAAACGTATACATGGAGGTCAATATTCAAACAGGAGCGTAGAACGGATGATTAAAGAATCACCTTTAATTGAAACATACAAGGACATACGTCGCCAGCTTGAGGATATGTTTTGCCTTGGTCGCACAACAACACATCACTCACCCACGGACATGAAAAGTACCTTCGACCGACTAGCTGAATATCTGATCAAGGAAAAAACAAATGAATATATTCAAGGACGCGAAGCAGAACATGAAGTGAAGGATATGATGGCAGAGGGTCTACAGAAAATTGCAATGGGCGAAACCAACTTGGCTAAAAACAATGAAACCGAGGACCTAGAGACAGTAGAACTTGAAGTTGAAGACGATGGTACACTTGATCTTTAAGTTCCGTGATACTGCGGCGAAATTTGGGAATACGAAGTCTGGGGTACAAAAAGCCAGCTGAGATATGGATTTGAATTGGGCAATTTCGATGTGTTAGGAGAAGCATATGATGGAATGGATGCGTTGAGCAGCTCTTTTTTGATGGCATATGAGGTAGAGGCTGAAATCGGGGCCGAAGGGAAGTGCGAAGCATCAGTAGCAATGACGGGCAGAGCAGGAGAGGCAGGAAGTGGGGCAGAAAGGAAGTGCGAAGCATTGGTAGCGACGACAGGCAGAGCAAGAGAGGCAGAAATGAATATGTTCTCTTTGTTTTCATCCGGGTATGAAGGTTTGCTGTAATTGGGACAAAATCGGGAGTCCTCTTATTTAGGTTAATACCACAACGGAGTATATATGTGAACTTCACATACTTCGATGACCCTGTTGTTTACAAGAGCTGCAGGTTGGAGTTGAACGTTTGGGCCCATCTTGATCATTTGGAGCTTTTCGTTTGTTTGAACATAAGGCAGTTGAATCGAGTGGGAATTGGATAGTAGAGGAGTTCACGGAAAAAATTGGTCCGGGAATGGGGTAAACAAAATACCTCTTGAGAAGAGAAAGGAGCGAATCGCCGAACTCGGTGACGTACTCCTTCGACCAGCCAAGTTCCTTAGAAAATTGTGCAACATTCGTGATTTTCTGGTTGTACGCGCAAGCGACAAGGTGTTGAATACTAGCCTCCGACATGAAACGTTGGTAACCAAGGCGAGAGATAGTCCACGTGCTAAGCTTCTTTGGAGCATATTCACGCCGCCAGGCAAAAAGGGCTTGTAGTAGCTTCTGACGCTGCACTTGAAGGTTTTCGTCTTCTGGGATAGGCTTGACTCTTGAATGACGGACTTGTTTTGTAGTCGTTGTGGTGTTAACTTTAGCGGGACGATATTTCTCTAATTCTGCTGAATTGCACTGGTCACAACAAATCTCTGAAGTTGCCGCTTTGCATCGGAGGCAACCGTCTTTGAGTGTCACGTCGCAGAGGAGGTGAGCAGCAGTAGCTTCGTCATTGAGTAAGTGCATTGCAAAACATCAGATCAGAAACTGATAGCTTACGTCGTTTGTCGTTTCCAAAATATACTGTTGGGATAACTCGACGACAATTCACTCCATCGGGTATGTTGATGAAATGGTCTAGTGGCGAGCCAATTTGTACCGCTCTGGCCTTTTTGAATGCAGTTGGTTGGGACGAAATATCAATACACGATTCTTGAGTATAATGTGAGTTGAGCACATCTTTTAAAGCACTCAGAGTCGTTTGAGAATCTGAGGCGACGGGGGGAGTAGAGGTGGGATTTGAGTCGGTTTTGCCAAATGTTCTCGACTTTTCACGGCTGTAACTAGTATCCTTGTTTTCTACAAGGAGGATGGCATCAGCCGTGGCTCCGGAAGCACGAGCTGCACGACCAAAACGCTGCCATAGAGTGCAAAAGTCGGTTGTTGCCTTGTATTGAACTACAATCTTGATATCGTTCACATCCATTCCCTGTGACTTGTCAGAATTCATTCGTATGCTGTGATGTCAACGTACCATGCCAAATGCATCAGTACAGCACAAACCCCACACTTTGGAAACCCGAAATTCATCCAGAATCTCCTTACGACCCTCCATGGTCAAGGTTGAGTTGAACCATTTGATTTCATAGTTAGCCGTGGGGGTTGGCGTTTCCGAAGGTGAAGGATTGCTTCCCGGGTCTCGGTGGTGTTGTCGAAGAACACTAGAAATTTTCTCGGCATCAGTGATCGGTCGGAGAAGTCATTTGGAATAAGGAAGTCAAGATCATGGTACGAGTTTGCTTTGTTAACCATTACTTTCACTGATAGCGAGATTTCGGGACGGTCGTTGGAGTATAATATTTTGGTTGGTGCAGCTTCCTTGAGGTTCAGAGTGTCAATAATTTCGTCGAGCATGTTTGATGGAAGGGTAGCAGAAGCAATGTAAAATGGAATATTCCCGGGGATTGTGTAATGTAGATCACCGAGATTTTTGTAGTGTTGCCTGAATGAAGCCCACTGTGAGACACAGTGTCCTTCATCCAAGACGAAGCAGAGTAGCGTGCTTGCTACACGTTGTGTTCGGAAGAGCTCTCGCACAGCCTTGTTCCCCACGAGCATCTCGGGATTTGTGATGATTGCATCGTAATTACCGCGCTCTATTTCCTAATAATGAATTCTATCAGCAGGGTCATCAGATAAGATCAAAGAACGTAGTACTCGAAGAAGCACAAGGCTAAATGTATCACCGGTTAATAAGATGGCCTTTATACCGGCTTTATTCAAGATGTCGACCATTTGCTGCCCCAGAAGGTTTAAAGGAGTGATAGTGACGACTTTCCGTCGCTTGATACCATCCTTTATGGCCATTAGCATGGCAATCCAAAATGATAACGTCTTCCCAGCTCCAGTAGGAGCGCATCCGATGACATGTTGACCGGAATATATTGCTTTTGCAACCTCGAGCTGGTAGTGGCAAGCTCGTACCCCGAACCGCTCTTGAACGACGCGTCGTATGCCAGCATCGTCCCAATGGGATATGTTGCGGGACTCGTCGAGAGGGGGCATGTATTGCTGAATTGGATGCGTGACACAATGTAATTCTATCGAATAACATAAGATCATCTTTGTCATGACCAAAAACATTGTTGTCGATGACAAATTGAGGTGTGCAAGTGGAGCGACTTTCTTTTGTGCCAGTCCCTCGCTCGCGCTAGGCAACTGACTAAGTTTGTTTGTTTGTTCCTTCGCACGTGATGAGCAGCGCGGCGAGGGACTGGGTAGGAGTCTGCACAGGGAGCAAATTCCGAGACCAAAGTATCACGACGCAAAGGCTGGCATCGTAGCAAAGCCGACTCATTCAGGAGATCATTGAAAAGCCTGGCTGTGTGACTTAGATGGGACAAGGGACATTGCCGAGCGCCCTACTGAGGGTGTAAGTAATGCCTCGAGGCATCAGCGTTCTGTCCTCCCACCTACACCTCCCTTCCTCTCTCTGTACGAGATGATTCCCAGGAGGAAATGGGGTAGGTTCAGGGCGTGGCTTCGGGATTTTTGTTTTTCAGAGGGTGAGGAACAGGATGGTGGGTGCTTCAGTGAAAATACGTGGTGAAACACAACATAGCTTACTCGCAGGTCCCCAACATCGTGCAGGATCAGGAGGCTTCATCAGTCATGCGCAACGTTTTGCTTTACACAACCCCACAATGACTGCTGTACACGGAAATCAGTATAATATGTTCTCATCTACTGAAGGGGATCGCAACGTCGTGACACAAAGTGAGTAATTCTATATGTTCTTCCTATCCTTGAGCTCATCTCGTTTTCGTGCAGTCATGAGTTTACTTTCGCAGCATATCATTCGTGGCGCTGCGCACGACTCTTCTGCCCGCGATCCTCCTCCTCGCTGCCATCCTGACACCCGCGTCAAGTTGATCGCTCGCATCACCGCTTGGTTTGATGGCCAAGCATCATTGGAATTACTCCTATGGATAACTGGCCCTGCCGGTGTTGGAAAATCGGCTGTTGTCCAGACATTTGCCGAATACCTTGTCGAGTCCAACCTCCTTGGAGCATCCGTGTTCATTTCTCGACCCAACAAACGCGACGACCCGAATGGTGTGTTCATCACCGTCGCTTATCAATTAGCCACACGGATCGAGGCATATCGCGATTATATCGTTGAGCGGCTTAGGCTCGACCCAGAATTGCTTAGGGGAAATATGCGAGCCCAATTCACGACCTTTATTGTCGAGCCGTTCACGGTGAAGCGACTCGGAGCTGGCAATAGACGATGGGGTATATTATTGGATGGGCTTGATGAGCTCCGAGGGACAGATGCGCAGTGCGAAATCATCCAACTCATCAGCACCTTTGCGCATGATCATCCCAATGCCCCTCTTGTGTGGATTATCGCCAGCCGCCCTGAATTTCACATATCTACCATGTTTGAGGACGAGGATGTACGGCGTAGTTGCTGGTTGGAGTACATTCCGATCGATTCCACCGAAGCCTGCGCGGACGTCGAACGCTTTCTACGATCAAGTTTCAGGGTGGTACAGAAGAAATATCGCCACCGTGTTTACAGTGATTGGCCCAGTAACGCTGATTTCCTGAAACTCACTGCTGCGGCTTCTGGTCTTTTCATCTATGCTGAAGTAGTAATGCAGTTCATCAGAGATTCAGATCGCGCCGATCCCGTTTCCCAGCTCAAAATTCTCTTATCAGTTATCGATCGTTCCACTGCCGTTCCAACCAAAGAGAATCCTTTTGTTCATTTGGATGCTCTCTATAAAGAAATCCTTTCCTCAATTCCGTCGACACTATGGCCTACGACGAAACAAATTCTTGGCGGGGCGATTTATGGAGGGCGGATTATGCTTGGCTGGTATGGCCATAACTTGCATCACAATTTCCAAACCCTCAGAGGAATGTCCATACTCTTTGACGTCACTCGAAATTCTGTCTATGCGAGCTTAGACAAATCCCGATCCACACTCAAGATACCTGATTGGAAAGTCGCTCATAAAAAGCCGTTGACATTCTTTCATGCGTCGTTTGCCGACTATCTGAAGGAATCAAGTAGATCTGGAGATTTTTATGTTGGTAGTGAAGAAGACGTCAAAAAAGAAGTGATATTCAGGCTTTTAGAGATTTGGAACAAGTGTAGTAGAGATGATATTGCCATATGTACGTATGGTCTTCTCATCTTCATAGCATATATTGACATCTCTTGGTTCAGCATCAGTCGAATCGATGTGGCGCCAATACTGCTCCGAGTTGGATGATAAGTCACCGTCCTGGGGCATTAAAGGATTCTATACCAGCCTGTTCCACAACACTATGAGTCACATAACACAGACGGTATTTGATATATTTTCCGAACCAATGGAGTCTCCCGCAGTTACGTCGCTACGGAAAGTGCATATGAGAAAGCTCTGCTACTTTTCCATGATGGAGGACGTGCGAGGTACTGTTCTTTCTATGATGGTAATCACTCCCAAATACTCGTTTCAATTCGGAGCTTCACCAATTATTTGCAGAGCATCACTCCCCAGCCCTGGCATGTAGGACTTCGACGGGAAGTACAGCTTGGAGACCTTGAGTTTGGACACCTTGATTGGAAGGAGATGAGCCCGGTATCCGCTCATTTTAAAGACAGACGCGAATATTCTTCTGGGATAATACACCGGGTGAGTTGAAGTGCACTTACTAATATGATTGAAATTTATTTTGTTGCCCTTTTATCGCTATAGCCACGTTCAAATGCTGAATTAAAAGCATTCGTATCTGATCTGGAATCATTGCAGAAACGCTCACCAGAGCTTAGGGTTGATATCGTCGGGGGCGTACCTAAAGAGCGGGTTGCACTTTTTCAGCGTGATTTGAATGAGAACACTATGTATTATATTGTTCCTTATCCTGAGTAATTTTTATCAGTGTTGCGACTGGATCGGTGGCTGCTACAGCAAAATGTGTGCTAACGGAGGCAGTTGTCAAAGGGCGTCTCGTTGCGCAACTTTAGGTAGTAACGAGTCAATATCAAGTCGTCAAGATAGTCTGCAAATCGTGATACGAATTGTTAACTCTTGTGGACAGTAGGGTGACCTTATTGACCTAGGACGAAGGGCACGCGAAATCGAGTATATAAAGTACTAGTATATTCTTTATTCGCTGTCATCCAGTCACCTCAACGACATTGCTCTGTTCAGACATGCAGTTACTCGATGAGCCGGTTTTTTTCATACCTTGAGACACGCTGCCGTGCGTGAAATAGCGTGCGTTCCTCTTTGATTCAGTAGTGAAAGCGATGTAGTGCATAGCTGGAAAGCGAGAGACAGTTTCAGCGTTTGATGGAGGCGTTGATTATTTTGAACACTCGTATGAGTTAACTGATTGATGGGCGAGGTTCATGGCAGAGCGCAAGCATCGCTGCATCACAGCCTCGACCTTCCTTCCATTGAAAGCGCGATATACATTACACGCCTGGCGGTTATCGTTCGAACTTGATTGAAGTTTACCCATACTTCCCCAATGCCCAGCGAGTCCGATCAGCTTCATTAATCATGCACAAGGCTTTACTTTATACAGTCCCACCATCATTGGTGCACGGAAATAACCTAGTACGTTCACATATGCACAAGTTGGGTTTCAGCATATATCGAATCTAAGTGGCATCAACACTAATGCTCAAAATCGGATGAGAAGTCGCCGTCGAGGGATATTACAACATTCTTGTTTATTGCTTAGACCCGCGGTGTGTCGTATATCTGAAAAACGAGTAGTCTCCCTCCCGCATATGGGCTTCCGAGCAATCATCTGAGATCTTCATGAATCCCGTGCAACACTTATAAAGCTGGGCAGAACATCCTAAAATATGTTTTTGCTGTACACGGTTCGGGGGGTTAGGAAAGCCGGTAACATTGCCGACCAATCAAGAAGCATCATGGACGTGAGAAAATCAATTTAAACAAACCAAATGAAGTTGTGACGGAATTTTGTTGAAAGCGCTCAACGCCCCTTTATTTTACCTTTCAAACGTGAAGTTCGGCCGCTCTGAATGGTAGAACATGAGCCGAATGACGCGCAAATACATGCTGACTGCGCAAAATTCAACGCGGATAGCCCGGAAGAGGCATCCATTATCCTATGGAAACTCTGGCGGTCTACCCGACAAGCGCAATATTCAACACAACCAGCGTGTCTCGACGCTCTTTCCGCGGACACGAATTTGCACACTGCTTTGAAACGTGCACACTCTACAGGCAGTTATGACATTATCCGAAATTGGGGTGCGCCTGTATTATACACATGTTTAACGCGTCTCATTTCGTCTTATATAGCATCCCATAATAGTGCTTTCGGATCCCCTTCACCCGATTGTCAAGTTGAGAAGTCTGTCCAGGATTTCTTACAGGAGATAGAAGACCCCGTATCCCGAATTGTCGCGGGGCATACCTCGATACCCATATGGTCATTCAACGGCGAGAATGTATCTCAAGCAGGCCAACGTCATCTCGCAAATCTCAAAATTCCAGCTTTAGGGGGCAAGCCAAGCCTTCTACTTCACAATTGGGGTCGTTTTTCCAATGACCCTATTTTGAAAAAACGTCTGGAAAACCTTTTTGTGCCCAACAGCCACACGTGGGTGACTCTACCTCTGATTATCGGCCCAGAAATTGACAGCCCCCAAGATTTCTGGTCAATACGTCCGGTTCCGGGAAAACGCGACTTCTGTTTGAGGGCCTGTGTCAGAACTGGGGATTTTATTTCACTTCTTTGGTTGATTCAAGTCAACTGGGTTCCAGCGACGTTCAGAAAAGTATCCAGGCTTATATCCCCCATTCATTTCGATTCCACTTCAATCTCCCTTCCCCCAATTCTAATAATTATGCAACAGCACTACGCCGGAACCGCTGCATTGCCCGTAGGATCTTCCGTCGAGTTCTTCTCGCTCGTCTCATCATTTTTACCTTGTTTGCCGAAAAAATGGATCTTTGCAGAGATCCTCACTCATCTTTCGACGAGTATAAGAAGCGCTGGTTGCTTTTACAGGTTTTGCCACAGCTAGGACACCCCAAAACTTGGGACATTTTCGACAAACTTGCAAGTTTACTATCAACGGCATCCGACAACTGGGTAACTTCCAGTTCACAAAGTTATTTGGAACGCGCACGGGAACTGAGCGCTTCGGAGCAGGAAGGGTTTCAAGAGCAAACACCTTTTTTCTGCGTCTTAGATGAGGCCCAATACGCTGCAACTCAACACACAGATTCTTTTCGTTCCGACCAGAATGATTGTTCTAGACCTATCCTCAGAGAAATAGTACGTGCGTGGGAGGAACAGTCCTGCGGGCAAGGCGTTTTTATGGTTGTCGCGGGGACGGGTATCTCGAAGGATGTCGTAGACTCAGCAATGACCTCAGCCATCATGAAGGACTCCAGGTATCGATGGTGTTCGGACACCGGTGCCTTCGACACACCGGAAACACAACGGCAGTATTTAACCGAATACTTGCCTAAATCTTTGGTTCAGTCGGAGTCCGGAATGCGATTATTGGATAGATTATGGTACTGGTTACACGGCCGGTACGTATCTGCGTCTTTCCACCCCCAGAGCAGATGCCAATGGTTCAAATTTCTAGCCACCGCTTCACAGCCGGATACGTGGCAGAATTGATTCGTAATGGATTCCGTCAGCCGCACAGACTCCTTAATGCCTACGTCCAACACTTTACTAAATTTTCAATATCTGACGCGGATAAATACGTTGAACACGAAGAACAACAGGACCTGCCAAAGCTTTCTCAGTATCGACTCGATTTTTCCAAACTTAGGGAGAGTGAGTTCGAACCAGATTTCGGCGCTAGAAAGAAATACTCATATCGTTTGCATAGATACTGACATGCTGACAACCATACATCAAATTACGACTCACTACTTAATGAGGTCCATTACACCGTCCATAGGTGGGGACGAAGCAATGTATGTCGAGTATGGTTTTGCTCGATTTGTGGATTCGGAGACCCAAATCGTCTCCATAGACGAACCCTTAGTCCTTCTCGCTGCCATCCAATGGATGAATACCAATCATCAATCGAATTACAAGATCCTCGCACGAGACATCCGAACACACAACTCAGACTATAATGGCTTCGAAAATTATATCGCTTTCTGCCTTGATCTCATCTTCTCGGAAGAGCATTGTCTAAGCAATGTTTTCAACTTTCACGGGACAGTACCGGCCTGGGCTGATATGAAAGCGCAGCTGGTTTCTGTCTTTTGTGAAGAAACAGGCAACATTGAGTCTAGCGTCTCATCTTTTACTCAGTTCGTCGCTCCTTCAGTGTCCCTTGGCATCAACACAAAAGATCCGGAATTGCTTTTGTCCTGGCTGGGGCATCGTTTTCATACTCCGTTCTGTTTTCCACACCGATCCATGGGACCGGACGTATTATTTGTATTAAAACTTTCGGACGGGAGCCATATCTGGGTTGCCCTACAGACAAAGTGGTGCCGAGGGGAGCAGCTCTCCAAACAACTCCTCCTGCATGCTATGAAGAGTGTGACGCCCTCAAAATATTTTTTAGACAAGGTCGGCGTTATAATAATGCCGAAGAGCAGTTTAGTGAACTCACTCCTTACGCAGAATGGACAACCTTTTCTACCCGCTTCCCAGCCCGATATACATAACCAAATCTCGCAGCTTTTGCTCGCGTTGCCTAGAAAAAAGACAGAAGCAGGAAAATACAGCTTACTACGTGTCGTTGCCTCATTTCCAGGCCAAGCAAAGATGAAACGGTGCATAGAAAAGGATCCCGATCAAGACGGACACCCCATCGCGACTCTGAATATGGAACTCGTCAATAAAATTACTGAGAAACTCTCCCCTAGCAATATTCTTAGGAAAACAAAGGCACAGGAGGTTCAAGAGGTGAAAAAGACTAATGGGAAGAGGAAAAAGGAGAAAGAAAAACGAAGTCAGAGTGCCAAGAAAAGAATCAAAATCTAATCAAGTTTGGATGTACGGTCCTCAACCTCGTAACGGGAGTCTTGAAGGATTAAAAGCAACTCAGTGCCAACGAAGCAGTGTAATGTGGCGTATGACCACTTTGTATCAATATACCTAAAAAGAATATAGCTGACGAACATGTGAAAGGTCTAAAGAGAAGAAAATGCTACCTCAGCATGACCACTGAGTTTTTCACTGTGACCCGTGGCTTTCAGTTCAAGCGCTGCGGCAAGGATGCTAGTAGGAGACCGGGAGACTGGAGCGATCATCAATCATATCATCAATCATTCCCGGAAGTTTCATAAGGTAGGCAATGCCTTTGCGCAGCGGGCTCGGCGGAAAATAGCTGGTCAATGATCGTGGACGTGTGAAAACTAACACGCGTACTGGAGTAGGATTTTCTTCGAATCGCAGGGCCCAGGTACTCAACCTTTACTTGCTACCTTTCCGACCTCACGCCCTCTGAATGTCGGTGCAGGACGCTGTCCGGGATTTCATATGTGGAATCGATGGCTGCATATCGAAAGCCGTCGGAGAGCATGTCCCGATACCCATATGGCAGTTTGAAGGCGAGTATGTCACTCAGGAAGACCAACGTCATTTTGCAAATCTCGAAATTCCGGTTTTGGGTGGGAAGCCGTCCCTTCTTCTTCACAATTTGGGACGTTTTCCCCGTGATCCTGATTTGCAAAAACGGCTGGAAAATATTTTCATGCATAACTGCCACACGTGGGTGCCTCAGCTTCCTCTGTAGTCTGCGCACAGATTCAGATTTTGATGACCCCGAAGTTTTTTTTTTAATACGTCCGGCTCTGGGAAAACGCGACTTTTGCTCGAGGGACTTTGTCAGAACTGGGGATTTTACTTCACTTCTTGCGTCGATTCAAGCCAACCTGTGGGTTCCATCGACGTTCAGCAACGTATTCAAGATCCTGGATCCTACTCCCCTCTTCCTCTACCTAGCTCTAGCAACTACAATGAAGCACTCGATAATAATCGCCGGATTGCTAGTACGACCTTCCGTCGAGTTCTTCTTGCTCGACTGATCATATTTACCCTATTTCTTGAAAAAGTGAATCTCTGTAGAGATTCTGACTTGCCTCTTAACGAGTATAAAAAGTGCTGGTTGCTTTTGCAGGTTGTTCCGAAGCTAGGGCATCCCAAAGGTCGGGATATTTTTGACGAACTAGCTGTTATATTATCAAGGGCATCTGATAGCTGGGTCACCTCACGCTCAAAATTTTACATGCACCGTATACGTGACCTACTTGCCCCCGAGATGCAAGGGACTAAGGGACAAACACCATTGTTCTGTGTCTTAGATGAGGCCCAGTTCGCCGCATCTCAGCACAAGCATGCTTTTCGTTCCAATGATAAAAATGACGGTGATATGCCTATCCTTATGGAGATTATACATGCTTGGGAGCGACAGCTCCGGGGGAAATACGTTGTTATGTCTATGGTCGTTACCGCGACGGGAATTTCGAGGAAGAGCGTAAAATCGGCAATTACCCCAGCCCTTAGGAAGATATCCATGTATCGAGAACATACGGAAACTGGTGCCTTCACCACGTTGGAGGCACAAAAGCTATTTTTAATGCAGTATTTGCCTACATCTTTAATTCAGTCCGGGTCCGGGGTGCGATTATTAAATAGAGTGGGGTACTGGCTACGCGGCCGGTGCGTAACTGTTTCTTTATATTCTCTGAACAGAACATATCTGTAATTTCAGATCTTTAGTCACCAGTTTACGGCTGGGTATGTGGAGGAACTCATTTGTAACAAATTTCGACAGCCACATACGCTTCTTCGTGACTACGTTCGACATATTACCGGGGGGGTTACAATATCTGATGCCGTAGAATACGTTGAAAACGAAGGACGGCAATCGGAAACGCGAACGTTTTCTCAAGGTCGACTCGAATTTTTCGAACTTAAGAAGAGTGAGTTCGAACAAGGTCAAGTTCGCGACGATGAGAAATACTTATATCACTTGCATAGATAGTGACCTGCTTGCAACCGCCCATGGTGTCATAATTGACAACTTACTGAGCTCCAAGGGCCCACGAAGCATTGGCAGGGATGATATGCTGTGTATCGAGCATGGTTTTGCTCGAGTTCTAGATTCAAAACAGCAAGGAGTCTTGATAGACGAACCTTTAGCCGTTCTGGCTGCTGTCCAATGGATGAATACGAATCATCAATCGGCATACAAGGCTGTAGCAAAAGACATCCGCAGGAATACCGAAAATAACAACGGTTTCGAAAAGTTTATCGCTGTCGCTCTTGACCTCATCTTCTCGAAACAACGTCGCCTTAGTGAGGTTTTCGAGTTTCACGGCACAAAACCATCCTGGGCTGACATGAACGCACGACTAGTCTCCGTCTTTCGTGATGACACAGGCAAAGTTGAGATCTGTGGCTCGTCTTTCTGCGGTCCGGAGTTCGTCGCTCCTTCGGCGACTCTTGGTATCGCTGCATTGTATGAGGCGAAAGCAACCTTGTCATGGTTGCAACATCATGATCGCGCTACATTCTGCTTCCCGCACCCATGGATGAAACCAGATGTATTGTTTGTATTGGAGATCGAGGATGGGAGCCGTATTTGGGTGGCCCTTCAGTCGAAGTGGTCCAAGCAAAGGACGATCATGAAGGTGAACGCCATTAATGCCATGAAAAGCGTGACGCCCTCGAAATACTTCTCCAATAAGGTTTGCTTTCGACCCAAGACGATCAAGAATTCCATTGGCTCATTCTTTTATATGCAGCACGGAAAACCACATTCACCCGTTACCGAAGGAGATGATACTGATATACATGACAAAATCTCGGAACACCTGCTCGCATTACCCGCTAGAAGGTCGGATGCTGGAAAGTATAGCTTACTACGTGTCGTCGTTTCATTTCCAGCGCCGATGGGTATTTACACAAGCGAGGATCCCGATCAAGATGGCCACCCCTTCGCGACTTTGAAAATGGAGTTGGTCAAGGAAATCACCAGAGACCTCTCCCCTGAAAGGATTCTTGAAGCAGAGGAGAAGAATTGGCGAGAGTTATGTGCTGCCAGTAGTCGTGGGAGCGAGAGGAAGGAGACCAGGAAGAGAAAGAGGGGGCAAGAGCAACTTGAACAAATTCGGAGTTGTACTAGGAAAAGAACTAGGATTTAATTAGGTTTAGGTTTCCTCAGATTCTTTGGGATTTGTATTGTTCTGTCAATGTACCAGTAGGGTTCTAGCTTGATAGACCCTGGCATGGCAGGGCCTAAACATCCCGCACGTTCGCCCCCGGGGCACGTGTCCCACTGTTAATACACTGTGGCATTTAAAATGTTAAACTTGGTTTCTGTCTTTCCCCCAGCAACTTGCGGTCAGGAGAGGGTAGCAATGGTCCTCCGCCCCGGTTTCTTCCTCTTGTTCAACTTACTAGGCGTTCTAGCATGGCCTACTCAGTTCCGTATGTTGAACTCTACTCATTCCTTCTGTCAAACATACCAATATCCCGTGACAACTAGCCGAAAGAACAACTCCGAGCGAACTCTTGGACCCTTATCCCCATAAACCTCGTATTACCTTCAAAGATGATGGTACTCTAAAAATCACTGTCTTTTCTGACCTCCACTTCGGGGAAAACCCATGGGATGTATGGGGTCCGCAACAGGATTCGAATAGCACTAGGGTCATGAAACGAGTCTTGAAGGATGAAAATCCTGACTATGCGTACGTATACTTCGATCGCCTGTATACCCATCACGGCCTGAATGATGTTTCAGTGTATTGAATGGAGATCTCATTACGGGAGAAAGTGAGCATATTCCCGAGACTATTGAAAGAAAGATACTCAGATAAATTAGACACATTCAGGGAAAATGCAACAAGGTTAATCGATGAAATTGTTGCTCCCTTGAATGCCGCCCGAGTTCCTTTCTCTTCAGCCCACGGGGTGCGCAGTTCCAAATATCGCGCACATCGTACCGCTGACTTGGTGTACTTGTTAGAATCACGACAATCAAGTCAACATCACTCATGCCGAAGAAATTGCCCGTGAACAACAAGTTGCACCTCTCAGTTACACGCGATTCTCTGCGCCTGGCGTTGGTGGCGAAGGCGGAGCCGGAAACTACTGGGTTCCTGTAAGTCAACTTGACAATCAAGAATTGACAAGTTGCTTATATCGTGTAGATCTACAAGAAAAAATCAGGTGTGTTCTTCTAATACATTCTGTTTTGTCCTTCGAGATGAATTTTTGTTAGATAACGCTCCTTATCTTATTATTTGGTTCTTTGATTCTCGCGGTTCGTAACGTTCTCAGCCTCACCTAGTGACTCCCTTCATGAGTTTTTCGATAGGTGGCGTAACACCCCAGAATAAACCCGCTGCAGACTGGGTCGACGCGTCTGTTGCTGATTGGATCGAATCCGAAACAAAACTCATGGACGAAGTTTGGGGTCCGGGAGAGCAGCGTTCTGCGCTGGCATTTGTCCATATCCCTCCGTCTGTCCAAAGTTCTCCTTTCTATCCTTACAAGTTCATGATTCTATATGATACAGTCACGTAATGCAACCAGTTCAGAAGACAATAACCCCCGAGAAGAATCCAGGACTAAATGGTATCTCTTTCAAATCAAGCATAACCGGAAAGCAACAGACTAAAGAGATTATTTTTCCAGCGGACGTACTCGGCACCGGATCTGCCCAATCTACCTCGAGCACGTCTCCGCCTGCGCAAGATACCCCTTTCTGGGACTCGGCGAATAAGAACATCAAAAATATTGTTGCTTTTATTTCGGGTCATGACCACGGTAACGAATGGTGTGCACGTGAACCGACTAAAGACGTCGTCTTCTGTTTCGATAAACACTCCGGGTAGGTGTTGATTGCTGTTGAATTTTATTTTTACTTGATGGCGTATTAATGCAGGTATGGTGGCTATGGCGATTCTTCATGGGGTTATGGAGTTCGTAACATCGTCTTCCACGCTCCTGGTAATGGTAAAGGTAAACCAAAGGTCGAGAGTTGGATTAGACTAGAGGAAGGTCAAACGAGGGCACATGTTTGGCTTGATAATACTTTGGGACATTAAATCAGCTGTTTCACGTCATTGTGCTATTGATGCATTTCGTAAACGACTTCTGTCAGGGATGCATAATGATTTACAAATGATTTGCTTGTCCATGGAATCAGTAACCGCTTAATTGCAGGTCTACACCTGCAAAGGGTCCAGCAAGCATCAAACTTCTGAAGTCAAAATCATATAGCATTATACGAAGCGCATACAGAAAGACGGTCTAAATATAAGACACGCCTTGAAAGAAGAATGGACATGAGGAAGGGGTGGGGCTAGTGTTACAATTCATATCATGGTAGTAGACGACAGCAAACATGTAGCCTGAAAGGAAAAATTGTTCTGGCAAGTATACAGAGGGAATCAAAAAAAATCTGAACGGGGAGAGAGGGAGAAAGAGAAGAGGGATAGAATGTATCCTGAAGACCCGAGTAGACTCAACTCCTCTCCTTCAAATGAATAGTCCCCCCCGCGCCAAACAAACCCAAAGGCATATCCGTAGATTATTCATCGTATCTCGAAAAAAATAGCACCAACGCGTTTGAAAATACGTTCCCAATTCCAATTCAGCAGATCCCGGAACGTTCATTGAAAAAAAGCATAATCGCGACTTCCTTTTCATTTTCCGTTTCCGTTTCGTTGTAAAAGGTTGACAAAGAGAATTCGTTGAGTCTGAGACGCCGGGAAGCTTGGAAACAAAAGGATATTGAACCCCATTGTCGTTTGGAAACGCTTGATTCGTGTGCTCGAGAGTGAAGCGGGGGCGACTGGGCGGTAACGCAGTCGACCAAATGGATCAACACAGTCTTTCTATCTGCTGTTTATAATCAATGAGTCAAAGCAACTTGCTAGATAGACGACAAGACAGCTTACCATCTTGGCGCTATTGGTCATCTCAAGTATCGGGATCCAATTTCTCTCCGCGAGCGAGGACACGGACGACACTAGTAGGCTGAGACACCCTTTCCATCATAGCCATGACAGCGGGGGGACGTTCAACAAGACTGGGTTTAACCGGATGAGCGTGGTCGGTATTACAAGTGCGCCTAGGCTTCGGTCCATGGTGAGAATGATGAGTACGTTTTGGGCGTTCGTCTTCATCGCCACCGGCACCCCGTCCGGGAAGGGTCGGTTCAACCGGGAATAATTCAATGCTAACCTTCTCAGCCCATTTGGTAACAAGGACTCCAGACGATCTCGCCTCAAATTTGTTGACATGGGGAACAGAAGGGGCGGGAAGAGGGACAGGTGCCATCGGGGTATCGTTCGAGTCTGCGAGCTTTAAAGCATGGTTCAAAGGAGAAAGGTTAGGAGAACCAGCGAGAACAGCAAGTACAACCTTATACTTTTTGCTTTCATCGACAACTTCTTCGGATGAGCGGCTGTTACCATCGGGGTGAATGGTGAGGCTGGCATTTTCAACCTCCCAGCGAGCGCAACAAATGGTACGACGAAGCCATTCGGGAGATGGTGCGGCTTTTGAGTCTGATTCATCGTCGCTAGTGACGTCTTTGACAGGGATCCGATCCCAAAGAACGAAGGCTTCATCTCTCTGAACATGAATGCGAGGGTTGGTGCCAACTTGAGCTTCGAGGGTGCGTGAAGCAGAACGAGCGCGCTGAGCAAGGGGACTAGTACCCTTCTTCAATAAGTCAAGGGTGTTAAGTGCTATCACCATGATCAGCGACCTGAAGTTACAGCGAGATCGAGCTTACCTTCGAGGGGGACGATAAGAATCTCCTTACGGCCATCTCTGCACCACTTCTTGACCTGGTAAAGTGCATGAACCAACACGCTGGCGTCAATGACCACGATGTCGGCATCCTTGTCCCCCCGGTCGCTGTCGTGGACAGTCTTGGCCGGGGCGCTATGATGTACCGTATGTTTCTTTTCCTCGACTTCCCTGGCAGCAGGCTTCTCTTTGCCCGCGGTTGATGGCGCATCACCGCCTTTCCTCCTGTGAACAATCTTGATACCGGGAGCCATCGGAGTGCGCCTCCCAGCATTTTGCGCAGGCGCAGTATACTGGTTCACAGAAACATATTTACGATCCCTCCAGTTGCCAGACGAGGGGTTATTGGCCGACACCGACTTTTCCAATTGTTCAACTTGATGATTCAGGAACGCTGCTCCGAGTGCTCTCGACATGGCCACCTTGTTCGGCGGTGAGTTGGGAATCTGTGGAGTATTTGGACCGTAAATGACTGAATATACGGATGAAAAAGCCCGTACCTTTCTGTCGGCCATGGTGTTCATGATGATACTTGAGCCAGTCAGCAAATGAAGGAGACCAGAATGCTGTACCTCGCTTAGTCAGCGCCCCACACCCGTACCCATACCACCGCCACTTCCATCATCCTCCAGCGTTGATCAAACATCTCCCAAATTTCTCACCAGCAGGGTCTAAAAACCCCAACTGCAAAGACGTACATAGGTTACTCGAGCTGAATTATCTCCGTCACTTTTTTCCGTGCAGTAAACTTCGCCATAATAACCGAATTATGGATGTTACGACTATAATAAGCCCGGCTGTGCGGGGCTGTTAAGAGTGAATCAGACCGACGTAAATTATACAACAAAAGTGCTCTGTCCTGAAACCTATCAAAGCCGTTATCTGACGTCCAATGACGAAGTTTGACTCTGTCATTTCCAATTTTAGAGGCTTAGTTACGATCTAATTTCCACCCCAACCAGCGCTTAACTCAATATATTTGCCTCTTTTGGTGACAATATTATAGTGCTTGTGTTGCATTCACCGTTGCCTAGTATTCACATAGTATAGTATCATCGCTTTGAGTCACCTACACAGTAATCACAGTAATAAGCACGTCTCCTGGCTTCACAAGCGCTCCTTCTTTCATCGCCGGTCCAAATGCTTTGATTTTTTGACCAAGATGGATTTCTTCTGCCTTGATCGGAATTTCAGTTTTCATAGCTTCAAGTATCAAAAGGGGTTCGTCTAGCGACGTTATGGTATCCCCCACTTTGCAACAGATCTTCCATACTGATGCGAAAAGTGGTGTTTTTATAGTTAGCACGTTCGTTTCGTCACCTGATCAAATTTCATATTTATTCCATCAGCGAAACAACCACGACAGACAGAATTCATTGTTTACCTTGAGTCCCTTCAGTATTGGCAGACTGGCTTGCGCGTTGGGAATTCTCTTTCTCCCACTCGGAAAGTAAAATACGTTCCCTTAAACAAAACATATCAGTTACTACCCATGTCATCCATATGTTCACGAGATCTACCTTTCGCCTACAGTATTCATAGCTTTGAGCTGTCGTTCACGGAACGTGGAAACCTCATCTTGTATCTTGCCGACCATGGCGGCATACTCCGTCATAGAGAATACCGTTGGTTCAATCTTCGGAGTATTAGACAACGATACCGTGAAAAAGTCGTGAAGGATTGACCTTAAATGGATAACGGCCTTGTTCATAAAGAATATCCCACTTATGGCGCGAATAAGCCAACACTCTGGAAGAACGCACAATCAAGTCTCACCTTCTGGTATGTTTCAATATCCACGGGTTCGAAGCGTACCTACCTGAATTTCAGAACCTGATGTTTACTAAAATACCTGGCCACGAGACTTACTTGATCAAAAGGATCGAGTAACCAGGGCCTTTCAGGTGAAAAACCTCCACCTTTACCCCATGCTTGCCATGCTGGAATTGTGCGACCGAAAAGCTGATAACCACCTGGTGATTCAACAGGATATATCGCAGTTACGGGACCCGCAATCCCAACAGCACCCTAAAACTCAGTCGGTATATTGTCAATCCTAGATGCCAATGATGATTACGCACTCGAGGGGTAAAGGTACGTGATGGGTTCAGTTTCTGTCCTGTCAACCTACAACGGGGATCGATCTGATTTTCACCAGTCAACAGATGTCCTAGAATTGTTAATATGCGACGTACTGGCACTAAAAATGGGCATCCAAGATAGAATCCAACACCAAAAACGATCTTCAAGCCTTCAGGTCAAATACTATCAAATCAGCGATATACGTTCCATTCGCTCACCCAGTCTGACGCCACAAGTTTCTCCAGCGCCTCTTTCGATCCACTAAGTCCATTGTTGTTTGCTATATAGTCGACATTGCTAGGAAGATACACTGCTTTCTCGCGGATTGAGCGCATGTATCGTTCCGTTGCTTCCTTACTCCACGGATCATCGAGGACTATAGGGAAAGTAATGCGACGCCCTTTGAATGACAAGTGAGTGAGGTCGCGAGGAATTGTCTTGATCACAGAAAGGATATGCTGAACTAAGTCGGCTTGAGAGACAAGGTGATTGTCATAATGAATCTGAATGAAGATGAGTCGAAAAGATACAATCTAAGTTGAAATTTTCAACTGTACCATGATGGAACGGATGCAAGGACATAGTTGGTTAACACCAGCAATATTTCTGTTTTGAATCTCTTCAAGCAAAACTTGAACTCTGGCTCGAACGAAGAAATCCAGTTCTATGATTCCAAATTCAACCAGAATAGCAGAGTCACCCGCCTACAAGTCATTATCAGTCACGTATATATCATGATTTCGTTAGGAAAATATACTTGACGTAATACATAAGGAACCTTTCCATCCTCTGAGGCCAGGCTTTGATATAGCTTGGGCGAGTTATATTCGTCTTTCAGACTGTCATCATATAATACCAGGTGTGAGTTCGCTTCACCCTTGATAATATTTTCGACACCAGCAATATAATTGTCATTATGTTCCGTGATTTTAGCGGCTTGAGCAGGAGAAACGCGCCGGAATGTGATGGTGTCTCCAGGGCTGATCTGACCAAGTTTCCACCTATTCTCAACATTAGCTCGTTATTTTAAGCTGTTAAAAATGTACGCACAATTCCCCCGTTGCTACCACGCACAAGCAAATGTAGCCACCCATATCTGGACCTTCGTTCCCCAAAATAATGGGCGTGTCTCCGTTGATGTTAACAGATCCACGAGCGTATGCGTTATCGAGGATGTTACTCGGATGACCACCGCCTTGACCTCCACTCTCTCGCGCCCATCGTATTTTTTCAGAAGACTCTAGCCTGATGCCAGTTCGACCGCTCGAGGGACTGACTTGCCATTGAGTTAGATAGAAACGAGCGACACCTTCCTCAGTCACGAATTCTTCGTCGTCCTGAGGTCCTGCTAGAACATAAACGATCCAATTACGAGGGTAAGTGGGCACAATTGTTTGAGGAAGTGTATAGTCGGAGACAAGGAGTTCAGGAGAGTCTCGTAAGGCAAGGATATCTCCGGGCAGCAAGGACCTCCCCTGAACAGGTAAAATTAAAATTTGGATTTCAATGAAGCTAATGTGTACATACTTGATAACCGCCCAAACCCATGGAAGTTGACTTGGAACCGAGATATTGGGGTACATTTGGAAACCCACCGAGGATGGCAAGATACGACCTCAAACCACCTCTACCACGCTCCGTATTTACACTGATTTCAAGGATTCCATCTGCCGGAACAACTAAACGAGACCATGCATTTGCTCCCTTTCCGTTTAACTTAACTTGGATTTCTCTTCCGGTAATAGCGACTACGGCCCCACAGGTGAATTTGAATCTGGCAGGAACTCCAGGGACGACGATAATTTCCAGTCCCTCTGTGTTTCTGTCGTTTCCAACCAACACATTTCCAACAGAGAAAGCGATAGGATCCATGGGTCCACTCTTTGGAATACCTTTACCCGTCAGGCGTCCTGGTAAATCTTGGACTGTCATTTCCAAACCCGCCGTCATCACCTTCATGACGCTGAATTATCCTTAACACAAATCATTTCTTGGGAGGACCAAATGCTCATACCTTGGAGTATACTCTAGAATATCCAAGAATCTAGTCGTAAGTCTACCTTCCATGAATGTCGAGCTTGTCGCAATCGCTCTTAAATAGTCCATATTGTTTGGTGGACCGCAGACTTGACACTCCGCTAAGGCCTTCAGGAATCTTGAGATCGCTTCTTCACGTGTTCTTCCACTGACAATAATCTTGGAAAGCATCGGATCGAAGTGAAGAGTCACTTGGGTACCTGTCGAGATCTTGAATTATGTCAGTCGCGTCGCAGCATGACGTGTATTAAGACTCACCCAGCTATCTATCCTTAGCCAAGGATAATTTTCCTCCAACCTGACGTGTTGCAACAACCCAGGAGAAGGCAAAAATCGTTCCGCAGGATTTTCCGCGTAAATGCGTCCCTCAATAGCAAACCCTCGGCCATTTGCTTTCGCGCTATTGTAAACGCTATCCCAGTGTGCCTGATCCATGATAACCGGGGATCTCTCGCCGATTTTCTTCGCGACGGTATGGGTGATCATCATTTCTATGAGGTCGAGGTTATCGTGCGTGACCTCCGTAATAGGATGTTCCACTTGAATACGAGTGTTCATTTCCAGGAAATAGAATGCGCCACTCGCGTCGTCAACCAGGAACTCGACCGTTCCTATCAATCATAAGGTCAACGTCCTCTAATACAAGTTGGCATAAATACCAGCAGATTCGTAGCGAATTGCACGACACAAGGTGACTGCCGCGTTACACATCCTCTCCCTTAAACCTATTTTCTAATCAGTTTGGAGAGTACTACACGGATAAACCTTTCCACAAACCAGGATGCTCCTCCAGGAATGGACTCGGACACTCTTCGATGACCTTCTGATGTCTTCGCTGGGTGCTACACTCCCTTTCTCTGAAGTGGATGACATTTCCTTCACCATCACCAAAAACCTGATTGACAAGATGTCTTAAATTCTGTAAGAACAGCAAGCATATGCACGCACCTGTACTTCGACATGTCTTGCGCGAGGAATGTACCTTTCGATGAACACGCCATCATTACCGAACAGAGTCTACGACAGCTTCAATACTCCTCGTAATCATGTCGCAAGCAACGTCTGGAACGTACCTTGGCCCTGCTTCGAGCACCCTCAAATGCGCTTCCAATATCCTCCATCTTCTCACAGACAACCATTCCAAGCCCACCACCACCTGCACTAGCCTTGAAGATTACCGGAAGGCCAATTTTCTTCACGATATCTTCAGCATTTCCTTCTACAAGTCCATCCGACCCCGGCACAACTCCCAAACCGACAGATTTGACAGTATCACGCGCCAAATGCTTCAGTCCCATCAGCTTGATAGTTTCCCCTCTGGGGCCTAACCAGCCCATCCCAGCCTTCTCCACCATCTCAGCGAATTCCGCATTTTCCGAAAGAAAACCATATCCGGGGTGAACGAGCGTAACATTGTGAGATTTACAGATTTCAAGGATGGCCTCCGGGTTAAGATAAGACGTGCCTTCCGTGGCATTCGCACCAGACGGCAGGGGTAAAGCCACAGCAGTATCAGCCAGGGTGACATGCGGAGCAGTAGCATCTGCCGGCGTATAAATACTGACGGTCCGAAGAGCGAGTTTCTTTGCAGAGCGAATGATTCTGAGAGCAATTTCTCCCCGGTTAGCGATCAAGAGGGTATGTTTTTCATAACGATTTGTTGAGGTCATTGGAAACTGTGGGATCGGACAACTTAGGACAAGAAGCGCTACAAGGTAGTAAGTATCTCCTGGGAGGGAGTACGAGAGCCAGGTTCCAGTCTTCGGGAGAGTTGGGATTCGGAAAAGAACAGTATGAGTGTGTGACGATATATTGAAATATAGGAAAAGGGGTCGTCACTTCCGAAAGGATCAATGCGTGTTCATCCTTACTCACAAAATCATATTGAAGTGAGATACACTGAGACTCTACAGCATGAGAAACGCTTAGTGTAATCTTACTCGTCGATTCACCTCGCACCTTAAGTTATGCTTCCTGAGCATGGCACACTGTGCACCCATGGTCATAACCATGGGTTGCCGTCCTTGTTCCGAATCCTGATCAGTGTAATCACCTGGCCTGTAAGGGACGTCATTCCGTAATCAATGAATCATATTGATATTACCCTGATGTATAATTAGCTCCGGAAATTTCCAAATACAGCGAACAGAAAGCACTTGACCAACGAATGCCAAGCTAATGGAACCGCAAGGTCATTCTAGAACCAGAGAAACTAAACAGAGGGTTGATAATGATCCGCATACCTGATGTTGCAAAACACGTCCATTGAACGGTAGCCCCACAACGATTTTATTATCCTGATATGAATTGACCTCGACTTTCACGTAGGCGTTGGTTTCACCAACTATCTACAAATGCAGAAGCTACTTGCTCAGTGCTTGGACACGCCACTTCATCTTCAAAAACATATACATACATCCCAGATATCGACGCATAATAAGCACGTAGTTGAAATAAATTCAAAATGTCCTCGATAATCAGAAATAACAATAAGGTGTCCCTTCTGAACCAGGAATAGAAGATGGCGCAAAATCATATTGAATAGGAGCCGGG
This sequence comes from Agaricus bisporus var. bisporus H97, assembly GCF_000300575.1. Classification (NCBI taxonomy): domain Eukaryota; kingdom Fungi; phylum Basidiomycota; class Agaricomycetes; order Agaricales; family Agaricaceae; genus Agaricus; species Agaricus bisporus. The sequence goes on from NW_006267350.1 coordinate 193,782, forward strand.
AAAGGTGAATTCCGACCTCTAGTACGTCTTGACGAAGGAGTTGGACTCACGGGCCATGTGGCCCATGATGGCGAACCTCTGACGGCTGTCCATCCGCATTGCCTCGACCGACGTCGTTTAGCCAATGCAAAGTGGGGGGTTGGAAACCCTCGTGTGTACATGGTTGCGTGTTGAGGTTGCGACTTCGAGGTCAGAGTTTGGGCCGACAACGCTGGTACTTTTGGGGGTGACGAGATAGGGTTGATCTCCGCGAAAGGTGAAGTAGGGATATTGGATTGCTGAGCGCCAAAATCCGGCGACATCGTCGCTGCGGAGGTGTTGTGCAGCGAAATTGGTCTGGATGGTAGAGGACGGATTGTTTTTGGGGTTTTTTTCGATGCAACAAGAGTATGAAGAGAGACAGATACTGTTTGTGTCGATGTAGAATTGTCCGCAGTCGGCTGATGCTCGAGGGATTCAGATTGTCCCGTAATATTTATTACATCGAGAAGCGAGTTAGATGGCAGAGGGAGTAGGTGTGAAAGAGCCTCTGGTATGTCTCCCGCTTTCAATGGCGAGATAGGCGTGAAAGTAGCATCATATGGTGAGCTTGCACTCAAGACAAAAAAGAACTCGTTGAAGTCCGCAAAAGTACCCAGCGTTTGGCTTCTGGAAGCGGCTGTTCTGAGAGGGGGAGTCATTATTGATATATTCTATGTTTTCTTTTGATCAGTAAAGTTCTAACGAGATTTGCATGGCGCACCTCTTCCATATTAAAGTAGTCGTCATAAACCTGATAGAGCAAGGTTTGACCCTGTACCGAGGGTGGGCAATTCTGAGGAGTTTCTGTGAGTGTAAGCGGAGAAGGGATACAAATATTAGATAAATTTTTAGGCATGTCGACGTCGACTATTCAAGATATGAAGACGGATGAGACGGGATGAAGATTGAATTGAAATGTTGTGAAAAAAGATCCGCGGCCGGCGCACTATGGATGGAAGGCGAAAGTTCATGAAGTCATGGGTAGGAGAAGCCCGTCAAGGACACTCTCACTCTACTCCGTGCCACAGAACCAAGTTGCACCTATATACCGGGCGCGTAACGTGCTATTCGTGGCTGTGGATATCAATGATATTGTCTTGCCGACGATGTGACGCGAAGTATCTCTCCGAAACGACTCTGTGCAATCAGCACCGCTGTTTCATCTCAACTCATGGGTTGATGATTATGTTGCGTTGTGTGCTGATGCAGATGGCTGATGCTGGATAATCCAGCTCACTTTCTTGTATCGCTTGACAGTATTCATGGTGGAGTTGATGTTCAGGAGAGAAGAATGCTAGAACAAGTTATGAGCGCGTGATGTACAGTGAAAAAGTTCCGTTCATCACATTTTTCTCGTTCAATCGGTCATGATAACGTGATCATATTTTTGATCGTTCTTACAAGAAAAAAAATGAGAAAGTTAGTTGTGAATCTAATATCGCGAATTCGTGCTAAAATAACAAGATGAGTGTGATGCTTTAAGAACAAATGACGTAGGAATACTATATAGCAATTGAAAAGTAAATATAACGATCATTAACACAAATCCAAAGAAAAGACGACATCTAAAACGCTGCGCCAACCGTAAACTTATCATGCAAAGGTACATTCCGTATCCTTGGTGCAATCAAAGCTGGCATTGGTGTTGAGGATGGCAATGGAGGTACCGGCGGTATATCTTCACCTTGCCCCTTCGCAGAAATCGATTTGGACCCGTTTGACATCCTCCGGCGATGAAATTCTGGACTTGATGGTATCATCATGGAGAGCGTTCTCGGATATCTCGGAGGCGTACCCATAGAGACCATGTTATCCTCCTGTTCCAACTCTTTGTTTGAATACATATGGAATGGCTTTCCAGCCTTTTTTGTCGGGGGGTACGAAAATTCATTTGGACGAGTGCGATTTGGTCTTGGTCGACGGAAAGTAGTATCGAAAGGAGGTGCTGTGTCAGGTTTAGGACTCATGGCAGTTTGAAGTTTGTAATTATCGGGAATTGGCGGTATTGGTGGCGCAAGAATAGACTGGGAATGGGAATGGCTCGGAGCATGGCGAATCTGATGAGGGATGGGGGAAAATGAGGGCTGACTACGACCATCACTGGAAGCAACTGAACTTGCAGTAACCCTCGCGCGAAGGTCTGGCATAGAGGGAGACCTGAGACACCTTCTTTTCTGGAGGAGAGAAGTGGTAGGTGAATGAGGTGACTGTCCTTTCAAAGCACTAGATTTGATACTGGGCACTGAGGGGTGTACGAAGACGTGTGAATTGCTATTGCGGGATGTAGAGGTAATTGCTTCTGGTGTAGGCTTTCGCTCGTGTGCCACTGAAAGGGGCTCGCAGTGTAGAGCACAAGAATGTGTTTCGGACCCTGAGTCTCGTTTCACAGAATAATTGGAAGCATGTGTGAGAGAGTATGTGAGAGTGTTTGATCCCGAAGCAGTTGCCTTTTCGGAGATTAATGAAGGTGATTTGGTTGATGACGCCGAGTCCGTGGATGACAGACGACTTGTCGGACGAGAGAAATCTCGACCCCTCGACTTCAAACGATCAACGATCCAAATCGGTAACGCTTGAGGCCGAGGCATATTCCCGGAATCCCTAGAGAGAGTCGGCAGTGAAGGGAACCGTACATGTACGCTCCTCGGAAGTCCTCGCAGCTCATTTGAATGAGAGTTAGGTCTAAGTTGAGGCACGGGACGTGCATCAGCAGAACCGTGTCGAAGTTCAGGAAGAGACGGAGAACGAGGTAGACGACATTGAAGGCTTCCAGGACTACCGCTAACTGATTTACTGTCGCTCGGGTTAGCCGGGGTTGAAAGATGCTGCGTCAATAACGGGGGAAGAATTGGCTTTATGGATTGATGCTGTTGGAAAGAAGGAGATGGGGAAGCATCCCCGGATGAGTTCGAACCTCTTCTCCGAGAAATGCACTCCGAAATTCCACTCGAGGCCACTGGCGGCACCGACCTGGACGTTGGCACATGAGCCCTCGGAAGTCTCTCTGGTTTTGAATAGTTTTGTGGTTCATGAACAGGACCCCTGTGTTTCGCAATGCTTCCAGCCTGCCGTCGCTGCCCGCTTATACCCACTGATGCATCTCGAGGCGATGCTATGTATCCTGCCTTCAAGGATGGCATCGAAGGCGATGATGCAATGACAAGTGTCTTGCTCCCATGTTTCATGTCCATGTTTGGATTGACATCAGAATGAAGCTGAGCCTGAGTTTGTACAGCAGGTGCGCGATCGGCTCTGTTTGGAATGGGTGGGAGAGGTCGCATGCGACCATTGATAGAACTCGACCTGGTATCCTCCTTGAAGCTTGTTTGCGATAAGGATTTAGTCCGTTGACGGGTTATTGATTTATGCAGCGGGATATGGGGAACTGAAGGGGAGATTTGCGCCAGGACGTGGTCAGGTACCGGTGGACGAGGAGCGGTTGTTGCTCGAGATATTTGTGGTATCGGTGGGGGATTCTCGTCATGGAATACTTTTCGTGTTGTCGACACCGAATTTGCACGAGGTCTTTGGACTGGTGGTGACCACGACGTACTACTCAAGTCACAAACCCGTGAAGGAAATGATACTTTACGCCCCCGTTTACTTTGTCCTTCTAACTGTTGATTTGATTTTCCCGATGAGGGAGAATCAGAGATGCCCGGAAAAGAAATGGAAGGAGGTCTCAGCAATGAAGAGTTGACAGTATCAACAGCGAGCGAGGATTCAGCTACTGGAAAACTATGGGTCCGTTGATGATTCATAGATGAGCGCGGTTCCACTGGAGAAAGGCCATACGAAGCAACAGAGTTGCCCGAGGCAAATGGATCGACAACATGTTCCTCTTCAGGTGGGACCACGAAAGGAAGAGGCAGTTTTAGCGACGAGCGCTTAGCAACGCGACCGGAACGGGGAGAATGGAAGAATAGTCTCGATATCGCCTTCGTTGATCTCGAGGCTCCTTTACACATCTTTCCCAGTTTCGTCTTCTTCTCTTTCCCCTTCTCGGTCCCGAGCCCGCCATCCGGAAAAGGCAGGGTAGTCTCTTTCGAACTTTGGGAACATGTTTTACTTGAATCAATCATGAGCTGCTCGGAGTTACCAGACTCTGTTGAAGATTTTTGCGACGCGGAGGATGGTTTTTTCGGAAGATGTGAACGAGATGCATTAACCGTATCAAAGGATGCTGGCGAATTTTTGATGGACCATGATTCTGAGTTGGTCCAAGACGGTTGACCGTAGAAATTTTCACTGGATTTGACTGAAAAAGAAGCTACCCCCGGAGCGGTAAAAGCAGACGACGCTAGGGGATATCCCTGTTCGTATAAAGATGGGTGCTATAACGCCAATTGGCTAGTCGGACTCTCACTCACCCTGTGCATGTTTCCCTTCGTATTCCCCAAGTGCGTCTCTGTCGCGAGAGAGCTATGCGATCGCGCCATGTAGTGGCATTCCATAAACGTGAGGTTGAAGAGGAAATTTTAGAGAAGATAATGAGGGAGGGATAGCGTACTGCCTTTGACATTTGACATATATCAAGCATTTGTATCTTGCTTTGTTGAGACAGTAGAGCCGAACAATGAACAATTGATGCCCTAGAGACCGTAACACTATGATCGACGCCACCGTGCTTTGATGCCTTCATGACAGGCGACACAAGGCATCATTGATGCGCGCCTTCTGCGCCAAGCCAAACTTCGCCTTTCAAAAGCAACATGACCGTTGACGCGCTGACGGCCGTCAACGGTCACGGTGGACTCCAGGAATCCCCAGTTGGAGGATGAACGACACGGAACTCGCCAGGATATGTGATCTTCAGTTTTCCTTGAGTTTCCCAGCATCGACAATTAGTTTGTAGCCTTGCGCAGGGACAGGGACATGTGAACGTAAATTTATAGGTGAAGTATCGGCATTGTTGACAGTCATGGACAGTCGGTGTTGGTATACTAATTAGGGCGATGACAGCAGCTGCGCGCGTGTTGCTTGGACTCTATCAAACGCGCGTAGTTCCAGCGCTCCCTGCAGGCTCCATAAATTAATGATATTTCATCAGTGAATACATATGTGCTGTATGAAATCACCTGGTATGGGTATTATCCGCTCCAGTTTCGAGGGTTGAGGCCTAGGAACAAAGTTATTCTCGACTGTGGCTACAGTTGGAGCTGGATACAAATTTTATTTAGATTAGAGAGCATAACTGCAGGTTCGAATTGTGAAGCTGGCTCTACAACTCTACGAGAGGAATCCCATGCAGTAAGTTTGGAGTTGGCAAGTTGCTGAGATGCAACTCACTGATCTCCTGAGCACGTCACAGAGTCAGCGGAGCGAGTGAGTTAGATAAATCCTGGTTGTGCGGCCGGCGCGGGAGTTGCCGGTGTAGTCACAATCATCGATCATCTTTGATTATTTCGATTGCTCACTTGGACTTTCAAATGGCATATCAAGGTAAGCTATACTGTACACTGTAGTGATGAGTGGCCAAAGTACCGGTAAACATTCTAGCGCAGGAACACGTCCGAAGAACTTTTGAACAACTCTTGGCTCTCTTGCCAGAACAAGAGCGTATCAGGGTACGACTGACGTGGGTAGAGGTATTGACAGTACTGATCGTGCAAAACAGCCGCAGATCCTCCTTGTTGCAGGGGAAGTCACTCCTTATCGCAATGATACCGATCGTGAAATGCTTTTCCGCCAGGAATCCAACTTCTTTTACTTGACGGGATGCAATTTGCCCTCATCTGCTCTTCTGGCATCTTATCAAGCAACCCCTGCCTCTTCCAGTACCAAACCAATCACCACATTGTTCATTCCCGCAATTGAGGAAGCCGATATCATGTGGTCGATCCCTCCGCCTGATCTCGTACAGGCTCGAGGCCTCTTTGATGCCACGAACATCGAACATCCCACGTCATTTCCTCAAGCTATCAATGCGCTGCTGAAAGACGCTCCAAACGCACTGGTGCATACTCTTCCCAAGAATTCGCCCTTGTTTCCTCAGCTGCCCTCTCAATATCTCAACCAATTTTCGCCCAATGCCTCCCCAATTGATAAATATCTCCTTGCCGCACTCCAGCGCGCTCGTCTAATTAAGGACGCAGGTGAACTAGCGTTGATCAAGAAGGCAAACGAGATAAGTTCTCGTGCACACGAGACCGTTATGCGAGTGCTTGGTCTCGCTGTGAAGAACAAAATCTCGCGTGAGAAAGATGCTGGTGTTACGCGACCCTTGTTACCTGGAGAATGGTTGATCGAGAAGGAAGCTGAAGCTGAAGCAATTTTTGTTGCTTCGTGCAGAAGAGAAGGGTAAGTTACTCAAAAGATTTGATATATGATCAATATTAATCGAAGATCTTTTTCGTTTTTTCCCATCGACTGTAGATCTATACACCAAGCATATCTCCCAATCGTAGCTTCAGCGGCTCGAGCGGCTACTCTCCATTACACTTGCAACGACAAAGATTTTGCTTGGGGGCCCGTTCAACCAACCGATCATCTCAATAACAATTCCTTCACTCAGACCTCTCATCCCAACGCAGCTGGCCAAGAAATTGATCCTCAAGTTTTACTGATCGACGCAGGATGTGAAGTCAACAACTACGCCTCCGATATTACGCGAACCATGCCAGTCGGTAATAACGGTCGATTTACACCTATATCCGGACAGGTCTACGACCTAGTCCTCGAAATGCAAAAAGCGGCCTTTAACATGATCAAACCTGGTGTTCATTGGGACAGAGTTCATTTGGAATGTCATAAAGTCCTTGTTAACAAGTTTATAGAGCTGGGGTTGTTCAAGAATGGTACGAAAGAAGAGATTTTGAATAGTGGTGTGAGCGCAGCGTTTTTCCCGCATGGTCTGGGACATTCGTTGGGGATGGATGTACATGATGCCGCGGAGGCGAGTAGACCAGCGAATAATGAGACGATACCGAAGGAGAATATTGGTCATGAAAAGCTATACCCTGCGCTTAGGCTTCGCTTACCTTTGGAAGCCGGAATGGTCGTCGTGAGTTTTCGGATTCTCCGTCGTATTGGCCTTCTTGATGCTAAGCATTTTATACAGACTGTAGAGCCAGGAGTATACTTTCATCAACATCTCATCGCACCAACTCGCAACTCAAAATATGTTGACGTCGAAGTGTTGAAGAAATATGAACACATGGGCGGGGTTAGGCTTGAGGACGTTATTGTCATTACTCAGGATGGGTACGAGAATTTCACCACTGTCAAAAGTGAAAGGAATTGGGTTGAAGGTGTATGTTCTGGAGAATTGTAAGTATGGTCATGACCTAGGATAATGTACTATGTAATCTTCAAAGTAAGAGAAAACCTGTCGCGATTTGAATACTCGATGAACCGGTCGTACGCGTAAACTCTTCCAGGGTTTGTGTAGTGATCCAATAGTCGTGGCACTCGAGAAGAACAATGTGATTCTGACTGGAAAACTACTATCTAATTTGAATTGCGATCGACGAGCTATCTACCTATTATAGTCTGATACAGTAGTTTGGTCATGAGACTAAGTCTAATTTGACTTAGAATCTTGTGCGTCAATTTGGCTGGATCCCTGAACTAGACCCTCCCTGATTCATGGGAATAACGCCTGTTACAGGATCTAACTAGATTCGACGCAGAAGAACTGTCGTGATGTAGCAGGATCCGGATAAACTTTGGTCAAAAATCTCGTAATTACGATCCGTATGGGTCGGACCGATTTCACTGGGCTGACAAAACTTGGACAAAACGGTGGCTGCATCAGGGCTGATTTGGCGACATAACATAGAAGGAAATGTTCCACCATTTCTTTATGACAGCTGCAATTACGGATGGTATGGCGGAATATTTGAGTCACTCAAGGCTCCGAAGAGGAAACACATCGAATGTGCGTTCCGTGGTCAATAGAATCATAAGAATTCGAATTGATCTAACTGAGGAAGAGATGTGCCTGCCGGAAGTCCCCGGTCACCGGTAACACCGGCACACCACGATGCCGGGGCCGTCGTCAATTTTTCTCCGCGCATGTGCGCGATGTCCTAGTCGACCTCTCAATATCTCATACTTGGATCAGTATTTGTTACACCCGTGCATTGGTCTCGCGGCGAAACTTTGTCCCGTTTTCTGACATGCACTGCAGAAGGTAGATATATATGACGCTCGGGTTTCCGGGGGTCCTGATGCACCGGCGATTTGTGGCTTCGATGATTTGTCAAAGTCACAAGGTACAGTTGTACCTATCCACATTTATGTTTTCGATGCAATTCTCGTGTGAGCTTGAATGCTGCTACTTTTTTTGATTTTTGACCAAACACTACCGTGAGTCAGTTTAATTTCAACGGAAGGATATTAGGATAAGTATAATTCTGGGGCCCACAATCAAATGATCTGAAGTTTACAGAGAGGGTTGGGTGGACGGCTGCATCAACACATGGGCTTTCCTGGATTGGGTAGGTGGCGTGTCATACGCGACCAATCACATTTGGAATGGTTTGGGAGTTGTGTAAATAAGAGCTTCTGGTATGATCCTTTAGGTCACTTCTTGTTCCATATCAGAAGTCTATATCATAAACTCATGGTTTTGTCAACGCCTCGTGGGTGATAAACGAGAACTTAGTGCTTGTCATGATTTCCATGGTATAAATAGACTTTCATGCCTCCGAGTAGCTCGACATTTTACGAACCGACCCATAATCTGCCCTCATTCACTTTTGACACTCATACAACTTTTATGGAGGACTCATCTGTGCGTCTTCCATCCTACTTTTCTAAGAATCATATTTCATTCATATGTTATCCGTAGGGCTTATATAACCTCCCCAAAGGAGGTGAACCTGAATTTGGAGTTAGTGATTTTTTTGTTGCGAAATTTTTGAATAACAGGCGAATCATGCATAGCGACTCGATATTCAACACAGATTATGGCTTCTATCATTAGGAGGTTTGGTTCCACCCGAAATCGAGACTGAAGTCAGTCGACACATGGAACAGACCAAGGGTGGGGCGATTTTGGATGTCGGATGTGGCTCGGCTATCTGGTCAGTCAATTCAACGGATGAATAGATCATCCCTCACATTTAGGACTCGGTAGGTCTGTCCAGATGGCTGAGAAATTCCCTTCGGCACGAGTTGTCGCCGTGGACATTACAGAGCCAAGTCAAAGGTATTCGGAATTCTATAATTATAATCTCCTTTACAGCTAACGTGTCAACAATTTAGGTCGTTCCCTTCTAATTTCAGGTCCGTGTTTTTGACGCTTGTTGCTAGACGTTATTGATATGGAAAGATGTGCATAGTTTCAAGAGTCACAACCTTGCCAATGGACTTCCGTCCGAGTTTGAAGCCGGTTTCAACATCATACACTGTCGAACAGTTCTTCAACATGTAGGTTAATTCCTCGTATTGTCCCAGGATCTTCATTCCATCGTCTGCAGGTCCCTGATCCTCAGATATTAGTAGACTCCATGGCAAAGTGTCTCAAGCCTGGTAAGCCGTTGCCTTGGAAAAAATGCGGTACAAGGTTATGAATTCATGAATATAGGCGGGTTTCTGTTTCTTGTGGATGTCGAGGTGGATTCAACCTTTGACGAGAACAGGAAACGCCTCGAACCATTTATCTACGACCCTGCATTGAGCGTCGAAACGAATCTAGAGAACTCAAGAGGGCTATCATGGACCTCGGGTTGGCTGCATATGCTGGGTCTATCCACCCGGAGTTCCAAATACAAAGCCCCTCCAAGCATGATTCAACAATCCGAGTCGTTAAATGAGTTGATGGCGAAGGTTTGCTGGTTTCCAATTGGCTGGGAGGACAAAGCCTTAGAAAACGGCAAGGAGCTTGGGGAATTAAGTGCTGAAGTTGTCGAGGTAAGGTGGTCGCGAAGCTGGAACGCCATTGCAAGCACAATGTTAACTGACCATGGTAATCTGTATAGGGACTTTTTAAACTGAGTCGAGATTCCTTCAAGAAAGTAGAAGGTGTTCCGTCGGAAATTAAGGATGCACTTATAGAGCGTGGGCGACAAGAATTCCGTGAACGCAATGCATACCTTTCCGGTTGGTATGTCGTGGCTCGAAAGGTGAAAACGAGGTCATCATCATTATCGAAATGGGTGGAAAGAATCAGATATCTTTTTGGGTCGCGGAAGAGCGTCGAGTAACGTAATCTTCAAAACACAAATGAATGCCAATGAGTGACCGTCGCTGACCCGGGTACCAGCTAAACTATATGACCGACTTTATGCTTCATGTATAATAGACGATGTATTCTAATGCCAGATGCGTTACTCAAGCTCTGGCCCGATTTCCCATGACTTATTATGTAATGATATGGGGTGGAATTTGGGTGGAATACACAGGCTTCTTGGCATCCCTTAACATTCTAGTTGGATGTCACCATAACTTCTACCCGAACCATAATGTCGACATCCTATGTTCAGGACCTTTTTTCAAAGATCCCAGCTGATTCTATCGAGAGCGATTGGTTCGAGCCATGGGGCAAAACTCTCCAATCACTCTTTCCCGGCGAACATTTTGTATGCACTCCACCATTCCCTCTACAAATTGATATTCTTCCCATTCAGAAAGATGAGGACGAGACGGCTCCCTACACTCCTTTCACAATCGCCTTCGCCAGCTATAATCCCCATCAGATTGTAATTTATGTCGATATCAAAACTCGACATGCTTTACACAATCCCAGTGAACGAGCTGATGCTGATGCTCGGATGCGTAGACGATTCAGTCGATACCGTAAATCCAATTGTGCGTCCGCATATATGACCGGTGTCAGCGCATTTGGACCACGGGTAGCCTTCTATCACTTTGATCGGCAAAAAAATGATGCTGCGGTGCTGGACCTCGAAAAAGGCAGCTTTTATACTGCCGCTGATACCCCTCCAGAAGGCCTGTGGAACATAGACCTTCAACAAGGAGGCTTGGATATACTGCACGCACGTCTGTCGAGTGTAGTCACTCACAGCGTGCCAAATAGTAAGTCTTTTCGAGTTTATGTCTCGGAGGATAAGTCATCCAGTCTGGATTAAACAGATACCAGTTTTTGACCATTCCCTCAAACAACCCTCTGGAAACCGTAGTCTTACTTCTGATAAATTTACATATTATCTGCTTTCGTCATTTTAGAAGAAAATGTCAATTTATCTCATGTGTTTTTATTGTGCTCGCAAGAATGCTTTCGAATCTCCTTGTATTCATTTTTTAAATTTGTATTATCTTTTTTCCTTAGTTTTGTAAGTCCACAATCAATGTGATCCGCAAGTCGTGGCAGTCACATTTGGCCATGTTTTGAAGTTGAGTAACGCGCGCAACAACTTCGGCGAGAATACTGTATTAAGGTGAAGCTCAATCTGTTGTCATCACCGCCCCCATACACCTCGTCGCCCAGTATCGTCGCCCAGTATCGAATTCCCGATTGAAAGGCTTGGAGTTGGTGAAGGCGAAATCTCTTGCGCGACCCGGGAAGAGGGAACGCAAAACAATGAAAAGTTTTTCGCACTGTGCCGCTGACTTGTTTCCCTGTCAAGATCCGGAGGGCCTATGTGACATACACTTGATGCTGTGGGGAGCACTTTGTTGCGCGTGTTGCTCGGAGCACTCAGAAATGCGAAGATGAAATTTTCGATTTCAATCTAAGTTACTGAGTCCATAAGGAACAGAGAGGCAGACCATGGTGTAGTGCTAGACTAGAGGCAATGACTAGTCATAGTAGTCATCCAGACTTCCTCTTTCGTAGAGGGTAGGTAATGTGATGGAAGCTGACGGCGGTAGCGAGGATAGCGGAATTAGGGTCGATCGGCCACTGGGCCGAGATGCACGACCATCGACTTTTCAATGTGTCGGGCTTTGCAGTGCGGGTATGGATGCGATAAATCGACCAATATCGCTATTCATCGTCGATGATAGCGGGTATGTAAAATGTTAGTACTCCCCCTACATCAGCAGCGTCGCCAATATAGACATAAAGGATAAGGCAATGATTTTGACAGACACCTGAGTCCGGCGTTAGTGGTCAAAGTAGAAGGGAAAAAGGAGGGAGTACATATACGTACAGGCTATGGTCGTGGTAGAGATGACATGACTGTTGAGGAATTTGAGAAAACTGCGGATCGATACGTGTACGGTAAAGAGCTTTTCAGGGTCGACTACAGCCTGTTCTTCATCATTTCTCTCTCTTTCATTCACTACCAGAAGTTTTGCAATGATGGGGAAAGAAGAAGAAAATAAAGAGATACTCACGATGAGGATTCGTCAAGTTCTTCCACTCTGTTTGCACGCGTACAGTCTCTGTACTTATTGAGATATGTAGCTTTCCAGAATTATTAGCTCGAAACGTGAGGGTATCAGACATAGGACGGAGCCTCTCCACGACAGTTCTGACCTTTTGAAGCGGAGGGAGAAGGATGTGCAACTAGGGTAACATGAGTGCCATGACCTTTGTTGTACGGCAAAACGAAGCTACTCACGTCAGGTTCAGGACACAGTGGTTCTATGAGCCTGGCAACTTCATGAGGTTTCAAGACGTCTACGAGGACATCATGCGTGACTTTGACACGTCGTCCTACTGAAGTCGTCCCGATGATTTCGAACTTTAAAACCGCACGGTCATTTTTCTTGGCTAGTTTCATGACGATTTCTTCCGCTTGATACGCTGTAGAAGATGTAGAAGAAGCAGAGGCGGATCTTAGAGCCCCAAGCAGTGCTTCAGAGGATATAGCCAGCGTTATTTCATTATCAGCATTTGACTGAATGCGATAGTCAGCGAATATAGATTCGACTTTGATCTGACTAAAAGTTTGACTCTCAGTTGCCTCGTTCGAGCTGACAGGATATAAAAACATACGACCACACTTGGGTTCCACCTTCATTTGCTTCGTGGTTGCATATGATGTGCATGGTTTCTGGAGTAAACTTGATAATGAAGCGCTTCTGGAATTTTTCTACAGACTGCGTAATTTCTGAAGACCGTTAGAGAGAATTCTAAGTAGCCATTTTACTAACTGTAAAAAATGGAGACGCTCTCTATCGTTGCCCTGAATCGCATGTCGCAGACGTCGTGACGGAAGGTGCAGAGTCATTTTGACGCGTCTGTCACATGCACGTTGTAGCGTCACACGTTGTGGGTAATTTCCGAACATCCTCCGCACTCATTATACCAACATAAATTCTCAAAAAGTCAAAGGATTAGATTTGAACGATGCAGAGTTACTCGGGATAAGAAATAATATAATAGCGAAAATCCTGCCTGCAAACAGGCTCCTTTCTCAGAGGATAGCGAAAGGCTGCAACCCGTCCTTTAGGTATGCCCCTGAAGATAACAACCTTAAGCTCCGGTGAGTGTTTCCGAAGAGATTCAGGCTGAGACATAAAAGTGTTTAATTGAGCCCTTGAACGCGGCTGTAGACAAAATATTCAGGGGACTCAAATTTCCGGCAAGGCACTTATACTCACCCGCTGTAGTACCCAAGCCTTAGAAGGTGCGGAATTACTCGGGATAAGGAATAATATAATAGCGAAAGTCCTGTTCGTTAACAGGCTCCTCTTCCAATGGAGAGCGAAAGGCTGCAACCCGTCCTTTAGGTATTCCCCCAAAGATAATAACCTTAAGCTCAGGGGAGCATTTCTGGATAGATTCTAGTTGAGACATAAATGTGGTTAATTGAGTACTTGAACATGGCTGTGAATTAAATCTTCAAGGGATTACAATTTCCAGCGAAGCGTTCATACTCACCCGCTGTAGTACCCAAGCCTTAGAAGGATCGCGGCCCCTAGAATGATGGGCGTATGCCGGGCCCATCTCTTTCCAATCGAGGTGTTCAAATTTGAGGTCTCGGAGTTGGACTTGCCGAGGTCCCATACCACTAGATCTAGGTGGCACTTTCTATGAAATTGTCAACTACAAATTTAAATCGAGAACTGGGGGTATATTTACCATCAAAGTATTTACAAAATCAAATACCCCAGGCCCTTTGACGTAGAAGAGAAGTTTGATCATGGAGACCTTGCACAGCTGCACATATATCGGAGACTTCATTGTCTTATTCGAATCGCGCAACGCCATCCGCCGTACACGGAAAACGACGGTGAGAAAGAGCTTAGTATCATATTCGGCGGCATCCCTTGACGGTGACTTGCCATCCAATTGTGAGCAATATCGGGACCATTCAGATTCCACTGACGCTGAAACCAATATAACATTGAGTCAATACTTGGTATGAACATGAAAAAGCCATACATACATGGGGTAACATCCTCTCCACTACACTTGTTCCAAATCGCTAAAAGACTCAATGCCGCATCTTTTTCAATATTCTGGAAGTTACCAACGTGAAACTTCCCGGATCGACTTGGGTCTTGCAGACAGTCGGAAAGCGATGTGTGAAAGTAAATCAGCTTCTCCTTATGAGCAACCTGCCAATCCGGTATTTTTAACGCCGATCGACACTTGTCCAAGGAGGCGTAAATAATATATCGAGGGATGCCAAATAGTATGGACATTCCCCTGAGGCTTTGGAAATTTGGTAGAAAACGCGGGAAAACAGCCTGAATCTGTTCTTCATGAATCGTAAAGCCAAGCAATCTTTTTGCGGCGGGCCATAATGTCGATGGGATTGAAGAAAGAATTTCGTTGTAAAGCGCATCCAAATGAATAAAGGGATTAACTATTGCTGCAACGGCATTGGAACGGTCAATGATCGATACAAGAAGCTCGAGCCGCGATACGGGTTCGGCGTAATCTGAATCTCTAATGAATTGGATTACTGCTTCAGCATAGACGAGAAGACCAGTAGCCGCAGCAGTGAGTTTCAGGAAGTCGGTTTTGCTAGGCCAATCACTAGAAATGGAGTGCCGAAATTTCCTTTGTGTCGCCTGGAAACTTGATCGTAAATAGTGCTCGACGTCCTCGCAGGCTTCCGTGGAGTCGATTGGAACGTACTCTGACCAGCAACTACGGCGTACTTCAGCATCGTCAAACGTGTTGGATATGTGCGATTCGGGACGGCTGGCAATTATCCACATAAGAGGAGCATCAGGATGCTCGAGCGCAAAGTTACTGATGAGTTGGATGATTTCACATTGCGTATCTTCTCTCTCGAGCTCGTCCAGCCCATCCAACAGTATCCCCCATCTTTTCCCTCCCGCTCCCACCTTCTTCTCCACGAATGGCTCGATAATGAACGTTTTGAACTGTGCGGCTATACCTTTGTCGAGCAGACTCGGGTCGAGGCTGAGTTGCTCAGCAATAAAATTGCGATATGCCTCGATCCGTGTGGCTAGCTGATAAGCGATGGTAATAAACAAGCCATGTGGATTGTTACGTTTGTTTGGGCGAGAAATGAAAACGGACGCTCCGAGGGATTTGGACTCGACGAGATACTCTGCAAACGTCTGAACGATGGCTGATTTTCCAACCCTGGCTGGACCAGTTATCCACAGGATTAACTCCTGCTGGGCTTGACCATCAAACCAAGCGGTAATTCGAGCAATTAGCTTGACACGGGTACCAGGATAGCAACGGGGTGGCGGTTCTCGAGCAGAATCATCGTGCGCAGCACCAGGAATTGTATGTTGCGAAAGTAAACTCATTACTGTATGAAGATGTGATGAACTTGAGTAGGCATGAAACGGAATATAGCAGGACCCACTCTGAGGTACGATGGAGTGATAATCTCCCTGTACAAATGTCGTATACTGATTTCCCTGTACATCTGTCATTGTAGGATTGTGCAATGCAAAATTCTGTGCTTGGCCGAAGAAACCTCCTGGGCCTCCTCCCTGTTGAGCACCTATGGATGCAAGGGATAAACTCGATCAATTTTGACGTTTCATTCTATTGAAGCACTAACCATCGTGGTGGTCAGGAACGCAGCGAATGTCATTTACTGGAGGGATTGAGCCCGATACCGGATCCCTACCTCTTTCTCTCTCAGAAGTCATTTCATAGAGAGAGGGGAAGCAGAGTGATGTTGGGAGGAAAGAAGAAAAGGGTAATGCTTCGAGGCACTGCCCCCCATCAACAGCCTGTCAGTAGAGCGCTCCATAGGGTCCCGTGGACCACGGGCTTCTGCTCTTCATTAGCAACCTGACCCGGCAATCTGATAACGAAAAATTCCACGGCATGTGGTGGTCAGGCTTGGCTTCAGCAAAGTAATCCGACTTACATCTTTGTAAGTAAATTTGCCGCAATATTCAATCTGTAATTTCTACTCCCTATGACGATCAGTTTGATATCCTCGCGCAATCCGCTCCTTCTAAGTTCTAAAACACTAGGCTCATCTTGACCCAATCGAACTTCTAATACTTTGTAAGTTCTTTGTTGAAGGTACTGAGCTATAGTACCGACCAATGACGTCAAAGATTACTCTCACAATAAACAAGAACGAAGTGGGAGAGATATTACCTGCGGCATTGTTATCTAATTTAGATATAGAAGAGTCTTGATTTCGTTGAATGACACTACTCGAATCGGCTTGTGATTCAGGTTTTTTGGATGGACGACTGTATAGCTTTGGATGTCGATATTTTCCTGTGATGAGCGAAAACCTCGATTCATTCAAATCTTTCTGCTCTTTCTTGTCCTCGCCCTCCGCCTCTCCATTCTCTCCCTTCTCAACCTCCCTGATAACCCCTTCAAAATCGAGTACAAACCTTCCCGTTCATTCTATCTCCTCTCGTAACACTGATTGAAGTTCAAAAGGTGGAATTTTTCTACAGACTGCGTGATTTCTGAAGACGGTCAGAGAGATTTTCAAGTAGCCTTTTTACTGACTGTGAAAAATGGAGACGCTCTCTATTGTTGCCCTGAATCGCATGTCGCTAGTGTCGTGTCTGTAGGTGCAGCAGAGGTGCAGTGTCACTTATTTTTGACTGCGTCTGTCACATGCATGTTGTAGCGTCACACTGCTGGAGGCAACTTCCGAACATCCTCCGCACTCATTATATCGACTTGAAATCTCAAAAAGTTAGATAATTTGATTCAAACGATGCAGAGTTACTCGGGATAAGGAATAATATAATAGCGAAAATCCTGCCTGCAAGCAGGCTCCTTTTTCAGAGGACAGCGAAAGGCTGCAACCCGTCCTTTAGGTACGCCCCCGAAGATAACAACCTTAAGCTCCGGTGATTGTTTCCGAAGAGATTCAAGCTGAGACACAAAAGTGTTTAATTGAGCCCTTGAACGCGGCTGTAGACAAAATATTCAAAGGACTCAAATTTCCGGCAAGGCACTCGTACTCACCCGCTGTAGCACCCAAGCCGACTGTCCAGCACTTAAAGACTCGCGGCTCCTACCATGATGCGCATGTGCAGGGCTCATCTCTTTCCAATCAAGGTGTTCAAACTTGAGGTCTCGGAGCAGGGCTTGCCGAGGTCCTATATCATTGGATTTTGGTGGTACTGCTTCCTGTGAAACGGTCAATTACATAAATTGAACCGAGAGCTTGAACGTATTCACCATCAGATAATGTACAAAGTTATACAATCCATATCCTTTAAAGTAGAAGCATAGCTTTATCATGGAGGCCTTGCGTAGCTGCACATATATCGGAGACTTCGGTGCCTTTCTCGAGATGGGCAACGCCATCCGCCCTAAACCATAAAGGACGGTGCGAAAGAGCTTCGCATGATATTCTGTAGTGACCTTTGATGGTGGCTTGTCATCCAACTTTGAGCAGTATTGGCGCCATGCGGATTCCACCGACGCTGAAAGCAATGGCATCAATACTTAGTATGAACATGAAAAAGCCATACATACATGTGGCAATATCGTCTCCACTACACTTGTTCCAAATCGTCAAAAGGCTCAGTGCCGCATCATTCTCAATATCCTTGACATTACCAACGTAAAATTCACCGGATCGACTTGGATCCTTTAGATAGTCGGAAAACGATGTATGAAGGAATATCAACTCCTCTTTATGAGCAACCTGCCAATCCGGTATTTTTAACGCCGATCGACACTTGTCCAAGGAGGCGTAAATAATATAGTGAGTGACGCCAAAGAGTATGGACATTCCCCTGAGGCTTTGGAAATTTGGTAGGGTACGCGGGAAAATAGCCAAAATCTGTTCGCCATGAATCGTAAGGCCAAGCAGTCTTTTTGCTGTGGGCCATAGTGTCGATGGAATTGAAGAAAGAATTTCGTGGTAGAAGGCGTCCAAATGAGCAAAGGGATTGCTGTTGGTCGTATCGGCATTGGATCGGTCAATGACTGAAACGAGAAGCTCGAGCCGCGACACGGGTTCGGCGTGATCTGGATCTCTAATGAATTGCATTACTACTTCAGCATAGACGAAAAGACCAGTAGCCGCAGCAGTGAGTTTCAGGAAGTCGGTTTTGCTAGGCCAATCACTAGAAATGGAGTGCTGAAATTTCTTTTGTGTCGCCTTGAAACTCGAGCGTAAATAGTGCTCGACGTCCTCGCAGGCTTCCGTGGAGTCGATCGGAACATACTCTGACCAGCAACTACGGCGTACTTCGGCGTCGTTAAACGTGTTGGATATGTGCGATTCGGGACGGCTTGCTATTATCCACATAAGAGGAGCATCAGGATGCTCAAGCGCGAAGTTACTGATGAGTTGGATAATTTCACATTGGGTATCTTCTCCCTCGAGCTCGTCCAGTCCATCCAACAGTATCCCCCATCTTTTCCCTTCCGCTCCCACCTTCTTCTCCACGAATGGCTCGACAATGAACGTTTTGAACTGTGCCACTATACCTTTATCGAGCAGACTCGGGTCGAGACTGAGTTGCTCAGCAATAAAATTGCGATATGCCTCGATCCGTGTGGCTAGCTGATAAGCGATGGTAATGAACAAGCCAAGTGGATTATTGCGTGTGTTTGGACGAGAAATGAAAACGGACGCTCCGAGGGATTTGGACTCGACGAGATGCTCCGCAAACGTCTGAACAATGGCTGATTTTCCAACCCTGGCTGGACCAGTGATCCACAAGATTAACTCTTGCTGTGCTTGACCATCAAACCAAGTGGTAATTCGAGCAATTAGCTTGACACGGGTACCAGGGTAGCAGCGGGGCGGCGGTTCCCGAGCAGAATCATCGTGTGCAGCACCAGGAATTGTATGTTGCGAAAGTAAACTCATGACTGCATGAAGATGTGATGAAATCGAGTTGGCATGAAACGGAATATAGCATCACCCACTTTGAGGTACAATGGAGTGATGATCTCCCTGTACGAATGTTGTATACTGATCTCCGTGTACATCTGTCATTGTGGGATTGTGCAAAGAAAAGTTCTGTGCTTGACCGAAGAAGCCTCCTGGGCTTCCTCCCTGTTGAGGACCTAGCAGGGATAGACTCGATCAGTTTTGACATTTTATCCTGTTGAAGCACTAACCATCGTGATGATCAGGAACGCCCTGAACGTCATTCGTTGGAGGGAATAAACCAGATAGCCAATCCCTGAACCTGCCTCTTTCTCTCCCGGGAGCCATTTTATAGGGAGAGGGGAAGCAGAGTGATGTTGGGAGGAAAGAAGAAAAGGCTAATGCTTCGAGGCACTGCCCCCCATCAACAGCCTGTCAGTAGAGCGCTCCGAGGGTCCCGTTGACCACGGACTTCTACTTCTTTACCTGACCCGGCAATCAGATAACGGAAAATTCCACGGCATGCGGTGGTCAGGCTTGGCTTCAGCAAAGTAATCCGACTTACAGGCTTGTAGATAAATTTGCTCTGCAACATTAACCTGTAATTTTTACTTCCTATGACGATCAGTCTGATATCCTCTCGCAATCCCACTCCTTCCTTGTTCCAAAACACTAGGCTCATCTTCACCTAATCGAACTTCTAACCCTTTGTAAGTTCTTTGTTGAAGGTATTGAGCTACATAGACCAATGACGTCAGAGATTACTCTCACAATGAACAAGAACGAAGTGGGAGAGACATTACCTGCCGCGTTGTTGTTATCTAGTTTAGATATAGAGGAGTCTTGATTTCGTAGAATGACACTGCTCGAATCGGCTTGTGATTCGGATTTTTCGGATGGACGACCATATAGCTTTGGATGTCGATATTTTCCTGTTATGAGTGAAAATCTCGGTTCATCCAAATCTTTCTCCTCCTTCTCTCCCTCTCCCTCTCCCTCCACTTCTCCATTCCCTTCCTTTTCCATCTCACCCTCCCTGATAACCTCCTCAAAATCGAGTACAAACCTTCCCGTCCATTCTACCTCCTCTCGTAACGCTAACTGAAGTTCAAATGGTGTTATAATCGGTTTAAACGAAAAGTCTTTATTCGAATAACCCCCATTCTGTTGTTGATTTCGATTTGAGATCGTATCGTTGAGAAGAAGTGTGTTTTCCGGACAAGCGACGAGTATGAAACATTCGATCTCGAGAAAATTCGCTAGTTTTGATGGAGTGAGTTTTCCTACTGAAATGGTATATGATTTTTTGTGCTTCGAGGCGAGTAGTTTGCGTAGATGGGTTATTAAAGATAGATATGATGCTATTAAAATAATAGGTTAGATACGTGCGGGTATAGAAAGACGGCTATTCACTTACATACGCCCAATGTACCGACTAATATCCCAAAAACATCAGCATCCCTGGCTTTTTGAATTGTTGCGTATCGGCGCATTAACATCTTGTTGGTAAGCGTTGAAGAGAGCTTGCTGATACGAGTTTGTGGGTTATACGAGAATACCTGTTAAAAAGCGGTGAAACAGTCATCGAGCTTCTCAGGAAAGCATTTACATCACACGATGAGTGAGTCATGAGGATATTGGTGAGAGAAAGACTCTCTTCTTCGCCAACGTAGAAAACTATGTTATATTCCGCGACGTTGGGGGTTCTATTGGAGGAGGCAGAAGAAGAAGAAGATTTGGCCGATAGTGGTGTGTGAGTAATGTCGACGCTCAATGGCTTGAAAGCAGTTTGTAGCTGTCGTAGAATATCTCCTACAAGACGCCATTACTCTTTTTTGGAAATAACTGGAAGGGAAGAGGGGACATACGCGCGACATGAGAGTAGGAAACTTCGTACTTTAACAATGCCGTCCTAGGGGACGATGAAGTAGTTGAAGAATGGGATGTATAAGCTTCTACGAGCTTATTAATGCAATCTTCAATATCAACCGATTTTTTGCCGAAAACGTAAATCACTGGAAGGCGAGACGTTCTACGGCACTGAAAAACTATGATACCAGAAGGGCGAAGAAACTTACAAACTCATACAAGCGTGTCCATAATGAACAATAGCATCGGCATTGATATGTTGAGCTGCTACTTCATCTACGCAACAACTAAGTGATGGAAGTGGAGGTCAGACGTTTGTTTGGAAGCTTTCAGAGAATCCCTTGTGCTTACCTGCCATAGGACGTATCAGCCAAAACATAAAGTTCCCTATCTCTTCCAACCAGAGACTTTAAACGCTTATAAACAGGAACAGAATCATGTAATAGTTCGTCTGGGAATTGCAATGCTATCTGACTCAGTAAAGTAAAATCGGCAACTCATCCATTTGATAGATTGTACGAACCCGTTTGTAATCCCCTTTAATTATTTCGTCCGTCGTATGTTCGATATCATAGAAATTATCGAATTGATCTGGAGAGAGATGGTTGGAGGAATCATCTGGTGTGACGTTTAGAGAACGAGTAATGGCATTCTCGCTAGAAGTTGAAAATGTGGAAGTCATGTTTGATTTGGCGGTAAACAGGAAAAGCAAGTTATCTGATGCGGGCGTCACGTCAGTACGTGACAAGCCTAAAATTAGTTACTGCACGACGTCACTGTAACGTTCATGATAACTTAGGTAAGGACATAATACGTCTGACGCACAGCGTAATGTGCGAGGTTATGTAGAGTGGATAATGCCAGCATGTAAGTCATTTTATGTTAGGCATGTATATATGGGGGAGCCTCATGTGGCCAGGGGCAAGTGAAGGGCTCAGGGAAGATCTGCAAGGTGTTTTGGATGAAGGTAACTGCGGGAACACTCGGCGCCTCAGCGCGCCCAGCTCTAGAACCCCATGTAAACTGTCCCGAATACGCAGTCGGTCACTCCTGCGACCAGTAGTCAAGTAGACAATTCAGTGTATGGCCATTGACTGACCGTGGCGTTCTAGCAATGATTTCACCATGATTGACCAACAAGACTGCGAACATCAATTTGGACTGCAGTTGTGTAGTATATCTTGACGATTAGATATTGACTCCATACTACCCAAAGTCGTGTAACGAGACGCCTTTTAATAACTGTCTCCGGTAGCACTCATTTCCTCTAATAGACACAGGTTCAGTCGCAACACTGATGCAAAATTATTCAGGATAAGGAACAACATAATACATAAAATGCATGGGATTTGGAGACATCCCATTCAAAGGACGGCGAAAGGCAGCAACCCGCTCTTGAGGTACGCCCCCCACGATAACAACTTTCAGACCTGGTGAGGATTTTTGTAGTAACTCTAGATCAGACACAAATGCTTTTAATTCAGCATTTGAACCTGGCTATAACAGTAGAAGGACAACACATATTCAGAAAATTTTAATCCTAGCAAAATGCACACACTCACACGACGGTACGCCCAAGACTTCTCAAAAGATTTGCTATTCTTCTCATAATGAGTAGATACCGGGCTCATCTCCATCAAGTCAAGATGTCCAAACTCAAGCTCTCTAAGCTCTACTTCCCGGAAAAGTCCTACATGTCTGGGCTGGAGTGAAACGTCCTACGAAAAATGGTGAAGTTCAAAATTTGAAGCGAGAATTTTGGGTTGATTTACCGTCATCAGACCCGTTACAAACAGCATTATATCCAACGCCTTGAAAAAGTAACAGAGCTTTCTCATATGGATTTTCCGTAGCGACGAAAAGGCGGGAGACTCTATTTGTTTTCCCAAGTTATTAGGCACCATCCGTCCTAGTTGATGAATAATATCGTGGAAAAGGTTGGCATGGAATTTTTCAATGGCCCTTGACGGTGACTTGTCAGCCAATTTTAAGCAGTATTGGTACCATGTCGACTCGACGGACGCTTAAAACCAAGGTATGTCATTATATGTTATGAAGTTGAGAAGGCATGCGTACCCAAGTTAATATCATCTCCACTACACTTGCTCCAAATCTCTAAAAGCCTCGATTCCACATCTTTTTTAACGTCCTCTTCATCGCCAATGTAAAAATCCCTGGATCTACTGGAGTCCTTCAGATAGTCGGAAAACGACGCGTGAAGGAATGTCAATGGCTTCTTATGTGCCACTTTCCAATCTTGTATCTTGAGGGTGGATTGGCATTTGTCTAAGCTTGCATAGACGACATTCCGAGTGACGCCAAAGAGTAAGGACATTCCTCGAAGGGTTAGTAAATTTGTTCGCAAACCATCCCGACGCCATCCAAGCTCAATCCGCCCTCCAAAAATCGCAACACCAAATAAGTGTTTCGTTGTGGGCCACAGCGTCGACGGAATAGATGAAAGAATCGCACTGTAGAGTGCATCTAAATGAATGAAAGGGTTCTCTTTGGATGCAACCGCATTGGAATGGTCGATGACCGATAAAAGAACCTCGAGCCGGGAGACGGGATCGGCGTAATCTGGATCTCTGATGAATTGCATTACTACTTCGGCATAGACGAAAAGCCCAGAAGCCGCAGTTGTGACTTGCAAGAATTCGATGTTGCTGGGCCAGTCACTGGGAACACTGTGTCGGTATTTCTTCTGTACCACCTTAAAGCTTGATCGTAAAAAGCGTTCAACGTCCTCGCAGGCTTCGGTGGAGTCTATCGGAATGTGCTCCGACCGACAACTGTGCTGTACTCCATCATCGTCGAATGTGTTGGATATATGTGACTCTGGACGGCTGGAGATTATCCAGACAAGGGGAGCGTTGGGATGCTCATGTACAAATGTACTGATGAGTTGAATAATTTCGCATTGTGCATCTTTCCCTTTGAGCTCATCAAGACCATCCAATAGTATACCCCATCTTTTACCCCCAGCTCCGATCTTCTTCTCCACGAACGGCTCGAAAATCAAGGCCATGAACTGAGCTTGTATATCTCCGCTGAGCAATTCTGGATCGGGGGAGAGTCGCTCAACAATATAATTGCGATACGCCTCAATCCGTGTGGCCAATTGGTAAGCGATGGTAATGAAGACACCATGTGGATTGTCGCGTTTGTTGGGTCGGGAAATGAATACAGATGCTCCAAGAGTATCGAGCCTGGAAAGATACTCGGCAAAAGTCTGCACGATGGCGGATTTCCCAACCCCAGCAGGACCAGTTATCCACAGGAGTAATTCCAGAGAAGCTTGGTCTTCAAACCAAGCAGTGATGCGAGCAATTAACTTGACTCGGGTTTCGGGATGGCAGCGTGGAGGCGGTGTGCGAGCAGAGGAATCATGCGCAGCGCCATGAATGACGTGTTGGGAAAGTAAACTCATGACTAGACAAAGACAAGGTGAGCTCAATAATGGGAAGGATAATATATCTTGACTTACTCTGCGTCATGATGTTGCGATCTCCTTGACCATCCTGTCTCACCACAGTATTGTTGTCTCCATGGACGTGGATGCCGTTATTGATAATATTTTGGATGTAATCGCCTTGCCATTGGGGGCCGCCCATGGCTTAATTACGTCAAGTTTTGTCGCGCGTTATCACTGAACCACTGACCATCAGGCACGTAGTGATTTTCGTCCTCTGAAGATAATATACCCCGAAACCACACCTTGAACTTACGCCATTCCTTCCTGGGAGCCATCTTGTTGGTAGAGGTGAGAACGACGAAAACGTTATTGCCACGCTATCAACTGCTTGCTGGGCGCTCGGCAATGTCCCTTGTCCCATCGTCGCACAGTAGTAGGCGATTGGACAAGATTTTCAAATAGCTCTAGCATGCGTCGTTTCAGCTGTCATTGAGGCGTTTCGCATTAATGTCACCCATGGCGTCGTGATAGTTGGTCTCGAACTTTGTTCACCGGCCCCCGGTCAGTCATACCCAAATGCATAAAGCAGCACACCTTCCCCTTTTGAACCCCAATTTTGGATGGGTGAACCTGAGCCGGGTCATGCGTCTTCCAAGCAGTCAACTTGACTCGACATCGGACCGGGGTTAGCATCAAAGACGAAAAGCCGATGGAAAAGCTTTAACGCTTTTGAATAAGATATCGGCTGGAGCATGTCCAAGAATTGCGAGTTAGCTCCCCAAGACCAAGGAAGATGACAGTGCTAATATGCAGATCGAGTTCAAAATAATGCTGTATGCCAATCGTGTCCACGATTTTTATGGATGTGGTGGCGACGTCAGAGCGGTTAATCATACTAGCCCTCAGGCGACATGCCAAGATGATTATTGCCTGACATGTGAATTCTTTATCTCCGAAACATAAGGAAATTTTCAGATATTTCAAAAAAAAAAAAAGAAAACACGGACGATGTCAATCTCCGGCACGAGACAATGGGCTAAAACGTCACGCGTCAAGTCACAGAGGCTGATTTTGCAATTGCGAGGAGTACCGAAAGGCCCCCTGATAATCCCTATCCCTATATAGGATGAATCCCAAAAAAGGGCATTTTTCGGATTCTTGTCCGTACCCGAAATCACAAAATTTGTCCGGATTTTTGGCATCCAGCCTCGAAAAATGCTCCAAAAATTCCAATAAAATCGCTGGAGTCGAACTCTGACCCCTGTACAACGATCGCAAAAGGTCAAAAGTTCCCCGACGCCACGAGGCCACGAAAATTGGCTGGTCTAGACAGACTTAGACGCCTACAAATCTCAATGTCACCTTCGGGAAATTTGTCCCTATTTGTCCAGACAGTCATCCGGCCTACCCCCAAATTGGCCTCCCACGTCACCGATTTGGAGTCCAGCCTCAGGCATTTTTGGGCAAAATTTGTCCGGATCCGAGTCCATCCTATATAGTGATTATCAGGGGGCCTATACCGAAGCGTTCATTTGTGACAGCCATGACATCCACACCATATTCATGAAAGGAAGTCCTTGTCTGTATGTAACGCATGCTCCACAGTGGAGCAGGAAAGGGAAGTGATGGAATGAAAACGCCCCGGTGAAAAGAAAACCTGTCCCGGATACAGACTTTTGGAACGACCTGAAAGTAATTTCATCAGCAAAGAACGAAGCATCTACATTAATAACCAAGGTGGGGAAGAAAACCAGACAAAGTGACCACGACATGACGCCAACGTGATGTGACTTGAGCGCTTAATATATAGAAGATCAGCCACCGTGACTGCAGCCTACACTTTATTATGAAAAGTTGTTGCCACCGGGAATAATATCAGGCGAGAGTGGAGTGTTTTTGCTCGACCACCATGGCCAGCGTCCTTCGTCGTGTATGTCTTTCCCCCAGATACGCTCGTTTCTTTGCACTCGTTCTCGTTCTTCTCCTTTGCCTCATCTTTCTCGTCCCACATGAAACTCGGACATTCTTACCCCCAAGCTACCCTTCTTTCCCCACTCCCCAAGAAACGCCGCCACTTCCTTCTTCCGAAACCGATGACATACTACCACCGCTATACGAACGGTACACCGCATTCCAAGACTCCTTTCCCCAACACGACGAGAGTCTACCCTTTCCAGAAGGCTCAAGTGCTAAATTCATATATTTCGCTAATCAAGCATGGGGCGCAGGGTGGGGGAATATCATGCAGCAGATCGTTATGAATGCCCAGCTAGCCTATGCCTCCGGTCGGACGTGAGTTGTTTTTTTTGAACGTCATTCGCGATTTAGCACAACAAAAAAAAATAATCTAAAATTGGTCTGCCAGATTTGTCTTTGACAGCTATACATGGAAGCGTGATGGGGAATACGCCGAATTTAATGGAAAACTCATTCCCTCTCAAATTCCACTCTCAGCTCTCTTGGCTGGTCCGCTCATTGGTTATCCATACCTTAATTCGACCATCACGACGACGCACCCTCGAGCTGTCTCATGGCATTATTACAATCGTGTCTGTCCAGATCCTTATATCCTGGATCCAACCGATATCATGCGTGCACTTACCTTGAGTGCAACAGCACTGCAGACGATGAACGTATGGATCGATAAAATCCAAAGCATCGAGGATCGCTGTATCGAAATCAAAAAAGATTCACCCCAACTTTTCGACATTTGGTAAATGTTACCCCTTTACTGAGTTATTTTTATGTCGGTTCTCATCCACCATTCTGTTGTCAGGCTGTTCGGTACTCCGCGGTTACATAACATTATGCCGACCATAATGAATTCCCCAATCGTAAAGGATTTCTCATGGTCGCCTTTAATTCATTACGCCTTCCAGAAAAACCTACACCATTTTACTTCTTCAGATTTAGTTCCAAGGACTAGTCTCAAAAATATTCTCTTTTCCTACTTTTCTCGAAATCGCGGTTATTACGGGGATGGACGTGAATTTGCCCTCTCACCAACACCGCCAACCACAAAAAATGATTCTCTACCACTTCTTGCTATCCATCTCCGTCGTGGTGATTTCATTCAACACTGTGATACTCTTGTTACATGGAATTCGACTTACCACGGCTATAACACCCTCCCATCTCTCCCCGATCGATTTTTCGCAGAGAACAGTACTCTCTTGGATATTCTACCTAAGGAGGAATTACAAAAACGATATAGAGAAAAATGTTTCGTGGATGTTGATAGTGCGAGGAAGAGGGTTGTGAAAGTTGTGAGAGAGTGGAGGGCGGAAAGGTTGAAGATTGAAGCGGAGAAAAACAAAGACGAGCTGCTTGGAACACTTGAAGCAAAGGTGAAAAAGATGCTACGAAAAGTGTATATCATGACCAACGGCGACCCCGAATTTCTTCAAGAACTTAAAATCGCACTCCACTCCGATACACATCGTTCTTCATCCTCCCCCTTCAATTTGAACTCAAACTCGCTATCAGAATATGATTACGATTTTATATGGGATTGGGATGCCATTTCGACAAGTAGGGATTTAGATTTGGGTTGGGAAACGAAATTTGTGGCGCAGGCTATGGATATGTATGTGGGACAGAGGGCGGAGGTGTTTATTGGGAATGGGTTTTCGAGTTTGACTGCTAATGTGGTTTTGATGAGAGTTGTGGCTGGTGTGGAACCTTGGCGAACGAGGTTCTGGTAATTCTCGTAATCTGTTTATTTTTGGTGGGACTCGGGGTTTCATTAATCATTCTTGGCGTTGACGCGCTTTTTTTTTGGAGTATTTTACATTTGGTGGTAATTGAAGTATGTTGTGTTGTGAAGTAATATGATTGGTCGATTGGTCTTGGTGGTCGAGAAGGGATCGAGTTTTAGAAACGTGGATCGGCTTCGGTAACTTCGGCCGATCACTCTCTTACGACCGACGATCGACGATTCTCCCACCTCGCCCTGGAAATTTCCTTTCCCCTGTCGAAGCGTCGCTTGGCACTCGATGTTTGGAACTTTACTTCCGTTTCTCATAAATTACCTACATATCCTAGTTAGAAAAGAAAGCATGAATATGAGCTCGTTTTTCCCTATCAGTTTTAAATTTAAGCACGTAACGTCTTATTAGTCTTCCAATTTTCAACCTCGTCTCGTCTTGTCTCTCTGTTGTCATCGTCTTCTGTCTCGCTCGTTCTCTATTCCGAATCATCAGTTTGTGCCATCACGTCCTCGTGAGTCGTGACGTTCCTCCATCTTCAACTTTCCTGATCCTTATCTTACATTCACCTTCCAGGTTTAGAAGCCTCGAGGTCGGTTTGCCGACCTCATGTTTTTTTGAACAGGTCGAACTCTATTATGGGGCGAGGGGCGCCGGATTTCACATTATTATTCACCTCGCACCTCCTGTGATCTAAATAATAGAAGGATGAGCAAGGTGATTCATTAGAAAGCGATATTCCTTGTCAATTTCGTTCATTTTTATGCAACGGCTTAGGGAGGAGGAGATGTAGAGAATGTGTTCGGGTTATGCCTAGTCATGTCCTTCAAGGAGTCGATACGGTCTCAAAGGTCAAGAGAGAAGCAACGAAGCTCAGTTGATGGATAGTGCGACGCTTAACAGTGAAACCAATGCAGGTGTAAAGGAATCCCAGACAGCTACATTCGACATCAGGTATTATGAATTATAACAGAAGTGACAAATTAAAAAATAGCAGGCGAATGTTAGATGAAATCGTAAATGATCAGTTGCATATCCTTCGTAAAGGCAAGGAAGCGTCCAATGTCTTCATCAAACGGAAGCAAGTCTGCTGAGAACTTCACTTGGCGGGGCGTCAGGGTCCGTTCGTGATTAACCGGTGAATTGAAGTCCCAATCATAGCGAAAGATGTTGTGGAATTTCCCCTTAGTCGTCACAAAAAGCCGAGTACCCAATATACATTGGCTTGGCTTGTTCCCCTTGTATCTTCCGAGCACGACGACCGCAGGGGGATTACTGGAATCATGAGGAATAACTACACCTCGAAGCTCTGTCCGGTCAACATTCATTGTGGTAATGATGCTCGCTCCCGGAGCCCAGCGAACCGTTGACCATAAAGGTGTATACACGTCGATACGATGCAACAAGTTAAGGGAAGCTGCAGGTCCGATCTCATAGATTAAGAGCGAGCGTGATTCAATATCACTCATTGCAAAGATGTCTTTATGGATAAATTCCATATCATTCTGTTCATGAATATTATCAGTGAAATGGTAAATATGTAGAACGAAAGATGACCAACTTCAAAGACAATCACAGCAATCGGACGTTCATCTGACTCGCTTATGAGATAGTCACCGCAGCTGAGGGTTTGGCGATAATCATAGACCCCGAACCGAGTATTTGACAAGTCCTCTTCCAGGTTCCAGGCTTGGACTAAGTAGCTACCATTGAGGGCGGTACACATGGGCCACATATCCAGGTTGGCATTTCGAAGTATGGCAATATTTGATGCTACTAGAGTAGCGTTTGCACCATGGCCGACCAAATCAACTTGACTTATATAGATACTTGATACTTATAAAGCGCGCTTGAGTCAATATGGAACGATGAGGGACAAATTCAACATACCGTAGCTGAAATGAGTGAATGCCAGCCGAAACGACAGCCTGGGCGATTCCCTGTCTATCCATATACTAACATTCAACGACTCAACCTCCTCCGACCAGATTTTACGTATTTCGTTGTCAACCTCCGCGAAATTGAATAATAGACGTGGCAAGGGGTTGGGGTAGTCAAGGTCGATGAAGTGCACATTTGCAGGAGGGTGGCCCATCAAGAGCCAGCGGCCACCTGGAATGAGTTTGAAAGTTGGGTATGACCATTGTGAGTCGAATAGATGATCGAGATCTCCTAGATTCAATGTCTGCTCGCGGAAACTTGGCAACCGAGGGTTAGCGAACTCGTCGTGGGCGCGACATCGACGCCTAACCCATTGCTCCAGCTCATCAACATTGTATTCCTCGAGACTTTCTTCCGGTGGAGATACATAATGCGTTTTGATGAGCTGACTGATACGGGTGTACCAGAATTGCCGAGTCCTTGTGACGGAATAAAAAGTTTTGCATGACTATCAAAGCTTTCAGATATTGTGAGAAAAATGTGGACGAGGCAGAACGCACCAGTCTTACAGCAAGCACACTGGGAATGTCCAGATGCATGAAGACCTGAGTCATGATTTCGACGCAGTGAGGTAACAAACTCATGTCGGTGCTCTCTCAAGACACAGATGAAGGAAAGGAAGAAAACGCGGACCACACCCAGGAGAAAATGTCAAGTCATTCAGGCACATCGGAACATTTGGAAGTGTTAGCAAAGGTCTAACTAAATTCATCTACTGCTCTTTATGTAATTTGCGGTCTTGGACTCACGCATTGATTGTTAGGGAGTTGAGGTGAAGCTCTATATCTCATGAAATAATCGGACTAGCGCTCAGATCACTGGAAGGTATCAAAGTCGACAGTAGTGTGGAAGCTAATGCTCGCCTCATAATTAAGTTATTGAAATACTGACGTCATCAAATTTCGGATCAGCGCACGGATAAAGCTACTCATTCCGTTTCGTCAAGCGTAGGCGTAAGAGATTCTGGTAGTATTCTGTATTTCTTACATAGGTTGCCTATGATAGATAGCTTTGTTCAACGCCAGGTATCATATATTATATATCATGAACCGTAACAGAGATAACAAATTGAAAGATGATAGGCGGAATTTAGATGATATCGTTAATGACCAGTTGCATTTCACTCGTGTAGGCAAGAAAGCGTCCAATATCTTCATCGAATGGAAGTAAGTTCGATGAGAAGTCAACTCGGCGGGATGTCAGGGTCCGTTCATGGTTAACAGGTGAATGGAAATCCCAATCATAGCTGAAAATTTCATGGACTTTCCCCTCAACCACAAAAACTCGAGTACCCAGTCTATATTCGCTTGACTTTCCCCCATTGCATCTTCCGAGTACGACAATCGTAGGGGGATGACTGGAATCATGAGGAATAACGACACCTCGAAGCTCTGTCCGGTCAACATCCATCGTGGTAATGATGCTCGCTCCTGGAGTCCAGCGAACGGTTGACCATAAAGGTGTATACACGTCGACACCGGCCATGTGAAAATGGCGTGAACGCCAGCGTAAATCACGCCGGCAGCGTAGTGGCAGCGTAGGCTAGCGGAAGGCCAGCGGAAACTAGTGATCGGCATCCTCTCAAAAAGGGGGATGCCGATCCTCGGCGCCGGTAATCAACCTGAATGACCACTGCAGGCCTCGGGCACCCCGCCCATTGATAAATATATTATACAATTGATGGCGGTCCCACGGTAAGAATACAACCATCATATTTCCAATTCTGACCATTTACGACGGGCTGATAATTAAATATATTATGTATATGTCAATATATTAGAACTGAACCCCCCTCAAAAAGCATAGAACGCTGATTGTAAGACTCCGCTAGCGTACCCCACGAAACGGCAGCGTAAACGGATCATCGGCAGCGTTGATCCAGCGGACGGCAGCGTAACTCTAGCGTGAAAATCGTGTTACGCTAGCGTTACGCTGGAGTTTACGCTGGAACTACGCTAGCGTAAAATGGCGGAACGCTAGCGTAAATGTACGCTACTCTACGCTACGTTACGCTAGCGTTCCGCCATTTTACATAGTCCCCTCAGACACGGATGAAGGAGAGGGAAAAAACGCAGACCACGCCCAAGAGAAAATGTCAAGTCATTCAGGCACATCGGAACATTTGGAAGTGTTGGCAAAGGTCTAACTAAATTCATCTAATGCTCTTTATGTAAACTGGGGTTGTCAGGGAGTTGAAGGGAGGCTCGATACCTCAAGTTTTGGAGAATTATCTCAGGAGCTCGGCATGACCCCTTTCAGTTCATGCCTTAACTTGAGTACCATATGTATACATCGCGTTCAATCTTGGTCCCATGTATGACGGTGATACCGTCTCTGCGGAGATTCCAGCGAGGAATCAACACCTTTTCGAGATAAATTATATATGCGTGGCTGTCTGAGTGTTTTCACTGGCCCTTCACACCTTTTTGAAAGATTGCCAAGGTCGTTGGACTTGGTTGCTGGTGGTGGACGTGAACGTAAATTTTAAAAGCAGAAAGGGGGTAGGTAGACCCGGCATACGATTAGGATCTTGCCGTTGTCGTTACCATCAATAATACCACTGATGTCGTAACGATGGATAATGCTCATCTAAGGATTATGATGTTTTCCTCCTTCTTTCGGTGCAGGGACAGCTCAAGAACACACGATAGTAATACTACAATAGAGAGACACAATCAAGCCCAGTCGGCCTCGGATCATGATGAAATCGCGGCCTTCACCTCCAAAAACCACATCCGAAAACCCCAGCTGGATGGAACTTGGAAAA
The DNA here is from genome assembly GCF_000300575.1 of Agaricus bisporus var. bisporus H97. Lineage (NCBI taxonomy): Eukaryota > Fungi > Basidiomycota > Agaricomycetes > Agaricales > Agaricaceae > Agaricus > Agaricus bisporus. The sequence continues at coordinate 226,614 of NW_006267350.1, forward strand.
GACAGAACTTGCGCTGGTCCCCTTTCAATCGTCTTGTGACTCTTGTCATATATACCATGTAACTCGCATGTTCCACTTCCCCTAACGTCAACTATGCTTGATCGATGACTTGATTGATTGCTCTCAGATTTGTCAACACGAAAAATATGAAAAGGTGCATACGAGAGTAGATTTATTCACGGTACGGAACAATACAATACTCCGTTGCATCTTCATTTCCTTGAAAAAGAGCAATCCGACCCCGAGGCACCATCCCGCATATAAGCACTGGTAGCTCGGGTGATTGTGATAGGAAGGCTTCCCTCAACTCTTGACGAGGCTCTTTGGGGGAATATCTCAAATACATTCCCAAGATACCCTGAGAGAAAACGTCATTCAGGCTTCCGAATCGAATCATTCCAAGTTGTATAATACGTACGTACTCAACCCGTTCATGTGTAAAGATATGGTGCTCTTTCAAATCATGGGGGTTGCAATTGATATCTTTGAAAGGGACCTGGCGAATAAACCCGCTTTCTTGAAGCTCATGCGGAAACTCCTATTACGATTGTGAGAGGACAAAATATTTAACTCTATGTGAGACTTTACCTCCCAAGCCTTATCAAACGTCCTCTTCGCAAACGAGGCCAGGCTTTCGGGAATGGGTGGTCTCTCTGGTTTTCCGAATAACTTCCGGTCGCATAGACTGATCATGTTGACACGTCGTATAGAATCTAAACATTCGAGCCGCTTTTGCTGCAGGGTATGCGCCGCTGCTGGCCGAGGACTATGACACATAACTATCTGCTTTAGCAGATAATTAGCCATCTCTTTTATAATGCTTGCATTAAATTCCTCAATTCCATTTGATGAGTAATTTTTGGCTTCAACGTGGTACTCATTGAACAAACTAGTATTGGAATCTATAAAGCCGCATAAGGGATTCCAATGCACATTGAGAGTGTGCTTAAACGTACTTGAATTCTCCCCGAAATGCTTGTGCCACAAGTTGAGATAGACAAGTAATACGTCGTCTTCAGCGCCCGTAAGATCGATATGAAATTCCCCAGACCGATTTGCATCCATCAAGTAGTCCACGAAGGAAGCATGTAAGAACTTTATGGGACGCCAATGCGCTAATTCCCAGGTTGGTATATCCAGCGTCGAGAAATATTTGTTGAGAGCCGCATAGACCGTATGATGATCCAACTGAAGAATGATGGCCATGCCTCTGAGAGTCCAAGATTTGGAAAACGCAGAATCCACAAAGGGCTTTTCAGAATTGCGGAAGAACAATGTCATTTTCATCAAGAGTTTCGTGATTGGGAGCAACCCTGACGGAATGCTTGATAGAAGTTCTGTATACAAGGCATCGAGAAGAGCAAACGGCCATTCTTCAATTGAAACACCTTGAGAACGATCAATGACAGACAGGACAACCCGCAGTCTCTGGACAGGATTAGCGTAATCGGGGTCTCTGATGAACCGGACTGCGGTTTCAGCAAAGACGAAGAGACCAGATGAAGCATTAGCAAGCTTCACCAGCGCCGTTTCCTCGGGCCAGTTTCCGAGAGGGGGATGTGGAAACTCGCGTCGTATGATTTCAAAACTAGCGCGCAAGGAGCGTTCTACATCCTTGCAGGCATCTGTAGAATCCATGGGAAGAGACTCTGACTCGCATACTTCTTGAACTTGGACCTCGTTCAACGTGTTGGTTATATGGGGCTCCGGACGACTCGAAATGATCCACGCAAGAGGCACATCCGGATGTTCGCGCGTAAACATGCTGATGAGTCGGATGATGTCACGCTGGGCATTCGCTCCCTCGACCTCGTCAAGTCCATCCAACAAGATAGCCAAGGGTAGCCCACCTGCTCCAATCTTCCTCTCGACGAACGGCTCGACGATCAAGACTTGGAACTGAATTTGCATGGTTTTATTGAGAAGGTAGGGGTTAGCAGCAAGCCTACCAACAACATAGTTGCGGTAAGCTTCGACCTGAACGGCGAGTTGATACGCTATGGTGGTAAAGATGCGATTCGGGTCGTTGTTCGGTCGCGATATGAACACAGAGGCCACGGGTTGTCTGATAGATTCTGCCAGGGTCTGCATTACAGCTGATTTACCGACCCCGGCGGGCCCACTGAGCCAAAGGAGAGATTTGGTGCGTTTGAGGCTGTATATCCAGTCGGTGAGGCGTTCCAGAATTTTGATACGTGTACCTGGATGACATCTGGGAGGGTAGGTGCGTGCAGAATCGTCATGTGCTGCACCATGAATAATATGGTTTACAAGCAGTTCCATGACTGGATTAGATGATGATGATGAGTTCCACTCTCAAAAGAGGGTATGGTGTTTCTTACTTCGCGGTGATTGGTCCTCCCCTTGGTAATATGTGATGATGGGATTATTGAGAACGAAATTGCGTGCCTTGTGGAAGAAACCGTTCGGACTAGAAGCACCTTATTTGGTAATAAAGCCTCATTGGGCAATCACGAACACGGGCAGAAATCGCCACGGACCTTGAATTTCAGAGGAAGACCTCGCCGGACCTTTCGAAAAGTGATTCATCATCGCTGTTAACAACACGATTCATTAAACGCACCTCTAGTTTCAGGTATCGGCTGGCGTGGCTTGAGGAATAGCACCGTAGACAAAAGCACTACAATGACAATTCCCGCGGCAATATAGCTTTGCAAAGCATCTTGGATAGAAAAAAGCATGGAGATAACAGCAACAAGAATGGCACACGCAATGAGCTCGTCCCGCATCTCTTTTGGTTGAATTACTATGAGGAGAGGTCAGTGCGGGCTGAGGAGTTGGGGGAAGAAGCGTTGGCTTCCTGTTCATCTCGAACTGGAGTCTTAAGTTGATGGAACCTGTCGTAAGGTAACTAAGCACACACGGCATGTAGAGGCGCTAACTATATCTCCTTGTTCTATTTATTCTCATCATCGTGTAACGGTGATAAAATGCTGCAATAAGAGCAATATCTCTCGCCTTTCATTTGGTGTTACAATTCTACTTTAATTAATTGCGGGTGAATGAGTAATTAACGGACACCCAACAGAAAAGCTCGGAATGGAGCGCTGAGTGTCCAGAGCAGTGCACCGCGGAAGCATGAACTTCGGCAGCAGTGTTGCGGCTGTCCTGTGCGGCGTCGAACTTAAAATTAGGCACGGACCGTCCCGGTGTGGAAATCAAGTACAACACGCCAATTGTACCCGCTTGTAAAATGGAAGCATGATCCACTGATTATTGTCCAACGTCTGTCTCACACTGCCGTACGCGGACATCAGCTTCCAGACTCACGCCATGTCCGTTTCTCGCGACAATCATTGCACACTGCCTGTGGTGTGATATAACGTAAACAATAAATAATCATACTGCAAGAGAAGAACCCCTTCGTGATTGATTCGCGACTCATCCTTGACATGAGCCACTTACCGCAACATTTTGAGAACCACGTTCACCAAATCGGGTTTACGCACCCAATCGTGTCTGCCAGCCTGAGTGCCCAAACCCTGGAAGCTAATTCGGCTACCACCGTCGATACGCTTCCCTTAAATGCAACAGCACTGCAGACGATGAGAGTAAGGATTAAGATATTAGTATTACGAACCATCTGGGGGGGGACTGTACTTGCGTTGAAATAAAAGAAATTGAAGGCTCGCCGTGTTTTCTTCAATCGAAATCTAATCCCATTTTTGGTAGGCTGTTTGGGACTCCGCGATTAGTAAATTACATGACCACTTAACCCTATGCATGAACTTCGACAAACTGTGCTGGGGCTGTCCTGTGTGGTTCCGAAATTAGAGACCCCGCGTGGAGATAGAGCAGAACACACCAATCACACACCAAATACACCAAGCATAGCTGAGGGTAAAATACTAACCAGGACCGATCATTGTTGAGCGTCAATTTCGCACGGCCACCACTCCAAACTCATGTCATTAAGTCTTTACTTCCGAAAATTTGGATCAAAGACAATGTGGAAAGAACCGCCACTCCAGATTTCATGGAACTAGGAAAATATGAAGTCGCAATGGTCCCCTGGCGCTCGTTCGTCGGGTACACCATTGATGTTGCTCCCGGAATTGTCCACGGGATGATAATGATGATGGGCATACGCTTGAATTTATTCAAGATACGAAACAACGCAACTCTATGTTGTCAGCAATTTTTCATCTCATTCCCTACATGCAATTAACAGATATAACATAAATAATAAATATTCATACTGCAAGAGAAGAATTCTGAACCCAAGATAACACATCCTTCATGATCGATTCGCGACTCCTCCTTGAACTAGATGTACCGCGACCAGATTTCTTGCCGCTTTCAACCTTGAGTTTCGAAGTATTCGCGGAAGGAGATGGAGGAGGGGCCGTATCAGCAGTAACAGTAGCCGGAGCAGCAATAGAACTCGGAGGTGTCATAGCAGAAATAGGAGCATGTGTAGGTGTCGGCGGTGGAGTCAAACCCATACCAATAATCACATTCTCAAATCCAACTTCGAATCCACTTTCCGCGACGATTTGTGAAGCACGTTCACCAACCACACTCTCAACTATAACAACGCCTTTTTTGCCATTTCCTCTTCCAACACGTGTTGGCGACGACGGTGATGAACTATTCGAAGACGAGGAAGAAGAAATAACGCCAGCGGTACTAGCACCTTTAGCAAGAGATCCGAAAATGAATTTCGCTCGATTAGGATCCCTTCGCCAGCTGGGTAAACTAGCCATATCGATTTCATGTGTGGGTGTATTGGCGCAAGACGAGGCAAGTGAAGACCCGGAAGGGTTGGATGCAGGAAATGGTGACAATGGAAGATTAGGTGATCCAGGTGTTGTCGGCGTCGTTGGTAAAGTTCCGTTATTGCTGTTTGATCTACGCCGGGGAGTATTGTTATTCGTATTACTCATCGAGGATCGTTTCACCAAGTAGACGGGTATAGCGTTGGCTGGAATCTGATTGACTTTAGGTTTCATTCTGAAGCGACGTTGTGATTTGGGAGATCTCGATCGAAGCGACGAAAAGAAGCTAGCAGGAAATTGGAAATCTAAAAAAAAACGGAATGATTGTATGTGAGAAAGGAGAGATTCAAGTGCGTACTGTTATTTTCGGTGAATTGAAGACCCCTTGCGAATATCATTCGCCCATTCGTCGGTTCTTCATAGCCCCGGAAGCCGGAGGCTTCCATAATCCGAGAGGAGACGTCATCGGGATTGTTGAGGCTGACTTGGTGATACGGAGGAGGCTGAGTTTCCGAGAGCGGATCCAGTAGAGGCACAGAAGGTGACTTGGGTGATGGAATATGATAGAGCGGTAATATATGGTCCTCGCAGATAGCGGGTTTTCTAGAATCGTCGATAGGAAGCTTGACTTGTCCGATGAAGGCTTCGAACTCGAGATCAGAATCTGTCATCTTTGTGTCCTTTTCGTATTTCCCCAGAGTATTCAAGCCTAGTTCGATAGCAGAAGTAGTAGTGATGTTCGCCTCCAAGTCATGCTTATCAAGTGTAGACCGCCTAGACCGAGTAGACCGCCTCCTAGCCTCTCTTTTGGAGTGTCCAAGAACCTTCGCAGCGAGCACCCGAAGTAAGGCAACCAGGTAGAGAACGTAAGTCGCACAAGTCGGGAAGAAAGCCATGGTCTTGACCCAGAGCGAGCTGCTGATAATTATATACAAGTTCCAAGTTGGCTGACATTGTGAATTTCCCACGGTGTTGCAGAAACCGAAAATTGAAATTTCAAATTTAATTTCCGCTTTCTCGCACGTCCACCATGGCTGCCCCGGCTTCTCCGTCTCTCCTCCAGCGCGCACAGGATTTTGTATCAGAACACAGACGCGCAGTGCTCATCGCGACCGCCGCAGCCGTCGTCGCCGCTGGAGGCGTCGCCTACTATGCTTCAACGTCTCGGCAGCCGACGAGAAGGCGTGACGTCGAGAAAGGAGAAAAGAAAGACAGGAAGAAGAGTAAGAAAAAGTCTTCCCCGAAGCCCTCCAAGGGTCCTATTATAGAGGAACGTACGCCAAAGGCGGAGGAGGCGGAGCGTACGTTGTTTCTTTCAGCTTTTGTTCTATTCACGGAATTAACATACTCGACAGTTGAGGTCGAGAAACTGACTGCGGAGGAAATCGCGTCCAAGTCTGAGAAGGTCAGCTTTACTGGTTCGAGCCTGACGTGGACTAAACCCATGAGCGCAGGAGCGAACAGATATTGCGAATACCTTCAAACAAAAAGGCAATGATGCCTACAGGAACTCAAAACTCTCGCAAGCTGTAGATTACTACACAAAGGCCATTCAGATATCGCCAAATCCCGAGCCTACGTTCTACAGCAACCGCGCGGCTTGCTACGTCAGCATGTCACCTCCTCAACATGACAAGGTCATAGCCGACTGCAACGAAGCCCTACGACTAGATAAGTTCTACATCAAGGCACTCAACAGACGTGGTGTCGCGTTTGAAGGTCTCGCTCAATACCAAAATGCTTTAAGCGGTATGTCGCCTTTGATGTCAGGCGCGCATAACTCACTCCACACAGATTTCACTTCGGCTACTATTTTCGACAAATTCCAGAATCAGTCTACGGCGGCAGCTGTGGAGCGCGTCCTCAAGAAGCTCTCTACAGAAAAAGCCGCAGAAATTATTAAAAGCCGGGAACCTCGTCTTCCATCGTACACCTTCATCTCTGCCTACTTTGCTGCGTTCCGCGAACGACCCCTTCCGACTCTTCCTGAGAACCCGTCACAGGGCGATCAAACACTCATTCTTGCACTTGAAGCACTACAAGCCGCGGACTATGCTCATGCCCTTTCGTTTGTCAATGAAGCCTTTGTACAAAACCTCTCGACGACCCAGGGCGAAGCCGAAGCGCTCAACCTGCGGGGAACATTCAAATTCCTCATGGGTGACGTCGATGGAGCTAAAGCTGATCTCGAAGAGAGTATCAAACTTGCTCCTGGATTCACTCAATCTCTTGTCAAGATTGCCAGCGTACATATGGAACAAGGCGATCCTCAAAAGGCATTCCAATGTTTCGAGGACGCTATCAAGTCCAATCCTAATGACGCTGATATCTATTATCATCGTGGCCAGGGTGAGTTTTTATTCTTGATTGCTTTGCTAAGGCTGAAGTCGATTGGTAGTGCTATTCATCATGAACGAATACGATGATGCTGCCGAGAATTACACGAAATCCTCAGAGCTCGACGATACGTTCGTCTTCAGTCATATCCAACTTGCGGTTGCACAATACAAGGCTGGCAAAATCGCAAACAGCATGGCCACTTTCAGACGAACAATCAAATCTTTCCCTAATCGCAGCGAGCCCCATAACTACTAGTATGTTCTCTTGCCCCCAATTTCCAACAACAGTTGTTCAACCACATATTTTATTTCAGCGGTGAATTGCTTCTCGATCAAGGAAGATTCGAAGATGCCATCGAAAAGTTCGACAAGGCCATTGAACTCGAAAAATCCAAAGCACCACCTCATCCACCAAACGTTTTATCTCTTGTCAACAAGGGTCTAGCGACGTACCAGTGGAAACAAGATATATCTGCTGCCGAAAAGTGTTGTGATGAAGCTTTGAAGATTGATCCGGAATGTGAAGCTGCGGTTGCTACACTCGCTCAATTGAATCTGCAGCAGAGTAGAATTGAGAAGGCGGTGGAGATGTTTGAGAGACAGGTTGACCTGGCGAGGAGTGAACCGGAGTTGGTTAACGCTTTGACTTATCAATATGTGGGTGTTTTTGGCTCGGCTGATGAAACTCAACACCTGACGTTTCTTCCTACCTTTGTTTTAGGCTTCGAAATCTCAACTTGAATTTTTGCAGAAATATCCTGAGATGGCGGAACAGCTTAGTCAGATCGCGAGAGCTATGGCTTAAGAAAGTTTTTATATGAGGCGAGAGGATGCTCGTAGCAGCGGTGGTGCATGATACTTCTTTTAATCTCTTTTTTTCTGAACCGGACAGCATATAGCATTCAAAGTAATGATGTGATGGCTTTTATTATACTTATACGGAGGGCCTCCAAGTTACTTCTTTTTTTTTTTTTACCCATCTCGACGTTCTTTAACCTTCTTCCACGTTTCTTCATTTTTAATTTTTTTTTTCGCTTTCCTATGTGTTGTGCATCTCTCTCTTGTTTGAAGTGCAATCAAATACTATCTCCAGTCACAAGATAATTGAATATATAATTTCTTAGATCGTTTCTCTCCTGTTATTCTTGTGTCCACCCTTGGGCACCACGGATGACATCGATGACGCGTCATGAAGAAAGGAAAGGCAGTGCTTTGCGAATTATATGCAACGCTGCCCTGATCATGAGTAAAGAAATATACACATGGTAAAGTTTGATGCGAACAATACTTTTCTAATCAAATGTGACATCTTTAGTACGGACGTTGCGTCGTGTACAGCCGGATCACTCCTGGACACCTTCTGACACTTTACACAATGTGCACCGTTTGGCTGTTTTTCATCCGGTTTGAGGCTTCCAGGCGGATGCGGACTTTCGCTTATTCGGAACGCCTTGGTACGGAATCGAAAAATGCCGCTCATTACTCAGGACAGCCATCGGAAACGTTTTCGCGAGGCCATTTTTTATGAGTCATTTGTTGACACAGGTAATCTTTCGTGGCCCTGAGTCGACTGTTTTACTAAAGAATGCGCGATTGATATTAAGTTTCTTTCGTTGATTAGAGTGTTTGTGGCATACAAAACGGTTTCGCGGAGCCGAGGTTTTGAAAGAATCTGTCTAATGAGCAATACGACATGTCGAGAGAAAGAAGGGGCCCGGGGAAAACTATCTCTGTCAGATTGGGTCATAGCCTCCATGTAAGATTGTTCCTTACTCGACGGGTTCCTGTCAAGATGTAACATTTTCACTGCTCCAGTATTCAGTACGGCACGTGGATATGGTTATCAACCTTGAGGGTAACGATGGAGAGGTGCAGAACTGAGATCCAGTATTCAGTAACGCACGAGGATATGGTTGTCAACCTTGGAGGTAACGATGAGAAGATAGAAAACTGAGATATCCTTTCTATACAACAGGTCTGATACGATGCACAAAATCTCCCGATAGGTGTTAGGGAGCATGGGAGAAATCTGGTTTGTATGAATAAGGTTAGCATCAGAAGAGATGATTGTCAGCTTCGGGGTTTTCGAGTGAGACGGATCGACAGATACCTGGACTTTCAAACCGGATCAAAAGGTCAATCAATGATGGTAATCTAATTTCGGATTTTGCGGACGATATAGTTGGTTGATTTGACGGGTGGTTAGGTCTAGTCGAGTGTTCAAACGCGATGAGTTCGCAGTTAGTAACCTTCTCACCAAGTAAAGTCAATCACGTTATAGATGGTGCTTGTTGAAATGAATAGAATACAGCCATACGGTTCTACACGCTTGCTCAAACAAGAGCGGAGATATCTTGGAATTTTACTCCCTCACTCAACTTGAAGCTGATGCGGCGCTCTGTGATGTAATCCCGACGCGGAAGGTTTTCTACCGTTCCACACTGAGTTTCAGGAAATTATCACGTTCTACGACAATTTGCAAGGGTATATAACAGAGCCTTGTGCGGCGACAAACTTATCATTCATCCGGTAACTTAGAGCACTTTGCTTTTCCTGTCATCTTCCCTTTCATTTTTCTTCATAACCATGCACGGCACCAATCCCTATGCTCAGGCAGGCTGGTATAACCCTGCCAATCCGCTATCCATAGATCAAAGTTCCGGATCAACAAGCTCTAGTCACCCTCCTACTTTCGGTGCCCTCCCTTATCCTAACACTTCGAAACCTTCGCAAAAATGCTTTACACTCACTTCGCAAGGAAAAGGAATAATAAATGGATGTGACGTAGTAGATACTGCTTCACGCCATGCCGCGTTCAAGATAAAGATGGCGCATGATGGGTTGGATTATACTACCGTTCAATATCCAAATGGATCTCGTGTTGGCTATGTGGTATGGAAGCCAGAAGGACCAGAAGTTGAGGTCTACGGATCCGTTGCGAAGCAAAAGGCCAAATATTGGCTTCCTTTGTCCCCCGACAAGAGGTATGTAAACAAATAGCCCATCAATTATGGTTGCATTTTACTTACATGGATTTGGTTGCTCTAGTTCCAGATTTATGCAATTCAATGGAAAACATTACACTTGGCAGTTTGCGCGGGACGCAATGTATGTGAGTAGAATCTTCAAATTCGTACTAAAATTAGATTAACTAATGATAAACCGGTCCCGTCTTCAGTTCTATGATTATGTTCTTAACCGGCATCAACAAGTCGCGAAAGTATACCCCGTCAAAGACGGTACAACAGTTTTTGAAGCCAGCGAAACATTATTAAATAGTGGCATGTTAGAGAGTGTGGTGCTGGCTATCGTGCTTCTCTTGTCGGAAAGATTCCGCGATTAATCATCTTCCTAAATTTGCTTCTTTCCCTGTTGTGTGTTTAATCTTGTAGCATAGACTTATTTATTTCGAATGATGTTATCTATTGCATTTCTAGAGTATATATTAGATTTCAGATTAATGTATTGAATTTTGTGATAATAAATTATTCATTCTCAGCAAACTCAGACCTTGAAGCGATTGAAATTTGAAACTCAGTATCACAGCGACTACAATAAACAGCTTCGCAAGTTCCCAGAATTCTGACCTCCTTCTGACCCGAGTTCTACTATTCATAACTTTTGGTTGTCATGGGTCCGGAGTCAAGATAGATCCTGTAAAAGCCTAGAGACGCCAAGGTAACAGCAGGCACATCTTATCCCAGGGTGCATACTACCAGTAGTACCTTACTCGCATGAACTTTTCAAGTAAGGCGTTTCGGCTTCTTTCATGATGCTATCAGTATTTTCCTATTTCTCTCTCCCAAGTTGCTTTCAGGCTAGTTGAACTCGATACGCGCATTTCCTTCTCTAATACTCTGTTGAGAACACGAGTTGACAAGGTCCAACTGAACAATATTTTATGGGTCGTTCCATCATGGGGGAAGGCGAGATTTGTAAGAACAAATGTGCTACGTGAACCACAGCTAGCTAACACGAGAAAACACTGTGAGCCCCGGGGGGTTGAGAAAATCCGTCTTTACTATTGGAGGAAAGGGAAGTTTTCCCACACTAAGACACCCGGAATGGTTGTCTGTGCCTAACTTTACAATGCTGTCATTTGCTTCGAAATATCATCAAATCTCGGCCCCTGAAGTTTAGGGGTCCTCCCCACTTTAAGCCAAGATATCAATACTTTTGCTGATACTATTCTTCCACTGTAATTTTAATATTGCCGTCTATATTATTAGTAAAATGACTACTTATAAGTAATCCCAATCTAATCTAAATATTCCTCTTTTTTCTAGGATTATCATTGACTTCCTCGTCACTTTCATCATCAGGAAGCAACCGTCTCTTCAAAAACCTTTGTCCAGGCCGACATTCCTCTTCATCTATCCCTTCACCATCCTCTTCCATATTATTGTCCTCTTCTCCTGAACCACTCATGTCTACATCTGGGACAGCTTCATCGGCTTCGCTTGGAACAGCTTCGTCTGCATCCATTTCACTCGCAACAGCTTCATCTGCATCCACTTCACTCGCAACGACTTCGTCTGCATCCACTTCACTCGCAACGCCTTCGTCTGCATCCACTTCACTCGCAACGCCTTCGTCTGCATCAGCTTCACTCGGAGAAGCTTCGTCTGCGTGCTTGCCATCATCTTCATCTTCTGGGTTTGTTTCTTCATTACTTTCATCACCAGTTCTACCTACTCAAAAGTTAGCGTTGTGATGGAGTGATTGTGGTCATCTACATTACCGTCACCTGTCCCTTCTTCACCACCAAGCTGGTCTTCTGTACCTGCACTATCTTTCTTACCTTCCTTTCGTTTCTTGGCACGTTTACGCCCATAGCTACGTATGTTTTTGTTGATAGTACGCATGATAGCTGCAATGGCCCAATTTCTTTCAAAGCCAGCTAAGCGGGGTTCTTTTTCCTTAGCCTAAAGGTAAAAGTGATTGGCATCATCATCAATAACAAGAAACAAACGAGACTCACGATGCTAAATACTCTTGCAACGCTAACACTATCTTGATGGCGCCAGTCCAAATGAATAGGAATCCTGGCATCCAACATCGCTTCACTAATAGCTGCCTGTTGAGTAGTGAGCTATGTTCAGACGTCTGATAGAAAGAGAAAGAAATGAATCTTACCCTGCAATCGTTATATGCATCCTTGTTATCTTCCAGCCCCATCGCAACCTGTATGTTGTATTTTCCCTTTGGCTCGGGAATATCCTTTTTTTCCAAGACTTTCGCATTCACAGACGTGCTTTTCTTGTATTTGTCAACAGTAGCTGTGGAGTCTTTAATGCGCAGAACATATGATAAGAGAAATGCAGACCTTCGCTTTGGGCGAGCTTCGCCTTGAGAGCAGCCATTTCTTCAAGAAATTGCTCAGGGATTTCAGAATGTACCGTGACTGACTCTTTTGGTACGGTAGAAGTGCCCTTTGCTGACAAACCATTTGACGAAGCAGCGGTCTTCGGTACTGCAGAAGCCTTTGACACTTTAGTCGTCTTTGATGCGGGGGTCTTCTTTGGTGCGGGATTTGTCTTTAGCTGGATGGTTGTCTTTGGTGAAGCAGTTGTCTTTGGTGCCATAGTTGTTGTCGGCGCCTTAGTCGCCTTCGGTGCAGGAGTTGTTTTTAGCTGAGTAGTCGCCTTTGGCAGAGAAGTCGCCTTCGGTGCTGTGGATGTTTTTGACGCCTTAGTTGTCATCAGTGCGGAGTTTGCCTTCAGTTGAGTGGTTGTCTTTGTTGGAGCAGTCGTCTTTAGTGCCGTGGTCGTGGTTGGTGCTATAGACAACTTTTGTACAGTGGTCAGCTTTGATCCACAGATTGGTTTTAGCACACATACTACGGGATTTCCCTCTTGTTGGGATGTATGCCTTGTACTTCGTCTGACACCCTCAGCAGGCTCAGGGGCCTTTCCATCAATCGGCTTTGCTAGCGATGCAAGAGAGGCTTCCTGGACAGCTACGGGGGTCATCTTTCCAGTTTGCTTCTTTGTTGGCGCAGTGGGAGGAGCGGACTTGACTATAAATTATAAGTAGTACGTATATATCATAGGTGGAAAATTGACTTACGCTTATTTTCTTGCTCGTCAAGGATGACTTGCCCTTGGATTTCTTCTCTGGAGGAGCAGAAATCTCAGGCTCCGCTGGCACAATGAAAAGTTGAGTAAACGTAGATGAACAAAGTTCAAAGGGATAAAGATAAACGCACAGATGGCAACAGACTTTTTGACAATTTTTTTCGGGGGCATGAAGGAGACGCTGTGAACGAATAGAAGGGTAAGACGGAACAAGACTCGAGAGAGAGGATTTCTTGCCTTTATAGATTCTTGGTTGACTATGACTATCCCAATATTCGCAAACCTGAAGTAGAGGAAGTAGAGGAAGTGAACTAAAGCTTGGCCCTTACCAGGAACCAAGTCTGAAACGCGGCGACTTGAGTTTTGGAGGGAGGAAACATTCAACGATCTTGCGATGTTTGATCATCGGAGGTCCGATGAATGGCAAAAAAAAATTTTTTTAGTGGGCTACTAGCTCGAGAATGGAGATTCCAACTTACCCCTAGCCAAGAACGAGGTCCGGGATGCTTTATATTCAGACAAGCACCCGCTTATGTTCCTCCACTTGAGTAAGAGTTGCGTCATGATAATGGCCGGATCTTAAGTGCTCATTTTTTCTTTCATAACCTGTTAACGAGAACGTTTAGTAGCTATAGCCCTGAAGATATGGAATGCCATACTCTGTTTCGGAACTAGTCCTGTTGGTTTCCATCCCAACAAAGTCTAGCATGCGGCGGAGATGTAGCAAACGGTTTGCTATAAAAGGTTCAGCTGAAAATACAACCTCAGTAACAAATTCACCGATGCGTTCTGCCACTTTTGAATCTCCTTCTCTTCTTGATCATGGCCGCTCTTCCCCTTCGATGTTACCTGATGATTGTGCCTCACATACTGAGAGCGATGACTCGATCGAGTACTGGAACAAGTTTCCATTGAGTGGTGGTCCTGGACCATATGAAAGCCAATGGAAGCATGAAAAATGGGACCGGGAAAAACGTTTGAAGCATGGTGAATTTTATATATGCCGCTACACATTGATAACAAAGTATTAACTCACAATGTAGCCATCTGGTATGATATGGAGAACAGGGGGGATGATGGAGAGGTTGGGGATGCGGATGGAGTTGAGGACGAGGGCGAATTTGAGGATCCGAATGAAGTTGAGGATCGGGAGGAGGCAGAGGAAGCCAAGGTAAGGGCTGAGTTGGGAAATGATGTTGAAAGAGTCAAAGTGAGCCTGAGGAGGTAAAAGCTGAGCCAGGAAATGACGTTGAAAGAGTCAA
>NW_006267350.1:241198-276708 GCF_000300575.1 Agaricus bisporus var. bisporus H97
GAGTGGAATTTGGCCATTGAGTAACCGGTAACAGAGAACGTCCAGTATTCAAAAGTTGAAATCAGGCTGCCAAAGAATGTGAGCTCCATCAAAATAGTTCTCAAACTTGGTGGTGGCAAAGCATAGTCGTTTTGATTCGTTTGATAGTTTGAATAAAAAAACTTCCTTTTTTGGATTGAAAAGGCAAGCCTCGTTGGAAGAGCACCGTCCCATGTCTTGTGTTGTTGGGTGACTGTACTTGACAAAAAGCGATACATCTTCATCCCCCATCCCTATCTCCCCACGCGTGAAGGACATGAGGAATTTGATGTCTGGTGGAGGGAAGAATGGTGGAATATTGGGGAATGGGGAATATGGGTGTGGACGGGTGAACGATTGGCGGAAACACAGTTAACATATCTGTGCTGTCTCGCAAGGGAAGCAAGAGTAATGTCAAGAATAGCATTAGAGATGGTGACGAAAAAAAGGAATGTCCTCAGGTGATTTCGGCAACTCGACGGCAAGTATTCTTGGATTTCGAGGAGGCCAGGTTGGAAACCTATGTCTAGGAGAGAATCTGCTTCATCAAGCACGGGCTAAAACAAGTAGTATGAGTGACTGAGGGCGGTTATCACAGCACAAATGTACATACAGTTTGAGTGCGAAAGACACTCTCAGGTACATCTGTGGATGAATCGAGAATATCCTTCATTCAACCAGGAGTGGCCACGATGAGATCGTGCGTGTCGCACCCCAAGTCCCTTAGTTGCATAGTTTTGCTCTGCCACTGACGAAGGAGTGAACGCTGAAGCCGTAGATATGCCTTACGGGCTTGCTGGCGTCTTGTACAATTTGGGTGGCAAGCTCCCGCGTGGGGCTGATGATGGCACTGGGGGCAGCCAACATCTTTGAGGGGCAGAGGAGGGGATGGAAGATCCTTGTTGGGTAGCAACGTTCTTTATCGCTCCACCTGGTCCAAAATGAGCCCCCTTTCGACATGGGACCCAGTCTGAAAATTTGACTCACCAAAAGTTGTTGGATTTCGAGCTATAACGGCCAGGACATAGCGAAAGGGGGTTCTGAGGGCGGGATGGAGAATACCAGGTATCGCGTAGTTTTCGTGTCATTTTTCATGGTCGCATTCAGTGCTGATCTCCTCGTCGTTGGGTGTACGCGGGCTCGGGCTCGGGCTCGGGCGGTCCCGTTCAGACCTGTCAGAGCGCTTGATTTACCACCGCTTACATCCAAAATAGAAGACAAGAATTTCATGGCATCCGTAACGGATGGAACGCCAACCAATGGAGACGAAGTGGGAGGAAGTTGATGAAGTGTCGGAGCTTCAGGTGAAGTAACTTTAGATTGTCGGGTATGAGGATATGGAGATGGGCAAGAGTTCTTGCGAGAGCGGCAGTGGCAAACTCGGGGCTCAGAAGAAGGTGGTCCATAAGTTTGAATGGAGTGCTCGAGCAATGCCTTCCTTCCCTCTGGATTGTGCAGTGGTTCGAGGCCCATATCCCCCTCTACAATGAATACTGGCTGAGTCTGCGTGTGACTATTGACTTTATCAACACACGGATTGTACTGGTGAAGTAGAAGCGCTTGATAGCTCCTCTTCGGTGTCTCATAAACTGAGTACGCTTTGGAAGAGCGAACATGGGAATGGCGACGTTGACTGAGGCGGAGAAAATGAGAGTCGGCAGCAATTGAAGCCAGAGGCATAGCTCGACAACCTGTATCGAACAGTCTATCCAGGCTGGACCTGACGTCGTGCTCCTTCCAGAGTCGCTACGATGGTGGGTGGCGAAATTCCGGTTGTAGCGACTGATAGGAGATGCCTGGGATAAGATAGACTTGCCAGAATCTTTGCGCTGGGGATCGAGAAGTGCTCGTGATTGGAAGCAGAAACTAGAAGTGTCACCATCAGCCCTTTTCCTCCTCGGTGCGTGTTAAAGGAAGGTGAACAGGTCGTTGATTATACTATACGACATGGTCGAGAGGTTTTCGGACGAGGGACGCTTCACCAACCCCGGCAGACCAAAATAGAATGGATCGGGAGCACCCGGGTTGAGACCCAGGCAGACCTCCAAACTTAAAAGACGCGTTGATGTTAGGGCGACTGTGACTGTGATGTCACAGGTCACACTGAACTTAAGAACAATAGAGGAAAGTGACAAAAGTTATATTAGGCGTGAACCTAAGAGAACTCGACGGAGTCTTCTACAAGTTTCTACCTACTTTATATACCTAGACTATGGCGCACAGACCAACTACCCTAGGTAACTATTTATATATTGACATGGGAAAAGAAGTACGTATGGGAAAGTAACCTAATTATACATTTGACATGAGAAAAGAAGAGTGGAGTAAGAAGTAAGTAAACAAAAGTAAATTGATCATAAAAACGTCAACAACACTAAACAAACCATAAAAGTGTCCACAAGTACAAACAACTCTTAAACCGGTATTCTACTCACACAAACCATTGATGCCCGAAGTAGTTACCTAACAACGCATCACACGGACATAGTATGAAGAACCCGGATAGTTCCCAATACCGAGCCCCCCACGCTGACCACCTCTGTATTACCCACTCTTTATCCTCCTCCGCGTCCCACATTGCTAACGTCGTTCTCCCGCATTCCCTACACTGATGGCCTGATAGGCGCCAACCTACCGGCCTTGCTTCTCTCCCTATAGCCGCTGCCCTCCTCCGCCATTGTACTTGCTCCGCATGGTTCGGAGGTAGAAAAGAAAAGATAAGATCGATAAGCTCAATTGGTAGATCTGTAATTTGTGCCATTTTAGCAGTATGCCGATAGTTTAGCCTCCGTCGAACTGTAGCAGCAGAGGGAAATTATTATGTAATAATAAAATATGTGACAGATGTGACAGCGTGACGCCGTGACATTCTGGCAAGGTTCTAACAGTTGAGCTCACATTAGACGGACGAGACTCATTCGAATTTGAAGTGTCCATGACTTCATTGCGGAGAGAGGCGCGGAAGGGAGGGACCTCCACCCTCATCAAACTATCCGATCCATATCGTAGATCGACTTTGGCCGGCGTCTTGAAAGCTCTCTCGAGTTGTTCCACAAAGCTATGACGATCTGAGGCGCCAGATTCGTTCAATCTCCGTAACTCTCCCGTGAAAACAACCCTCGGAATGTTAGAACCTTGCCAGAATGTCACGGCGTCACGCTGTCACATCTGTCACATATTTTATTACATAATAATTTCCCTCTGCTGCTACAGTTCGACGGAGGCTAAACTATCGGCATACTGCTAAAATGGCGCAAGCTACAGATTTACCAATTGAGCTCATTGATCTTATCTTTTCTTTCCTACCTCCGAACCATGCGGAGCAAGTACAGTGGAGGAGGGCGGCGGCGGCTATCGGAAGAGAACCCTGACCAGACGGATGGAGGTTAGAGGATCGTAGGTGCATAGTGTGTGGAAGAGTGACGTTGATAATGTGGGACGAAGTATTGGAGAGACCCTGGATGTTGCAGCGATGGAATAACCCGGACTTCCGTCGTTGGGAACCGGTCCGGTTCTTTACGATGTGCCCGTGTGGAGAAGTAATGGCAACATACTTCGGCAGGGAGTGGTACGAAAGGTTACGTCCTTAGATAGTTGTTTGTACTTGTGGACACTTTTATGGTTTGTTTGGTATTGTTGACGTTTTTATGATCAAATTGCTTTTGTTTACTTACTTCTTACTCCACTCTTCTTTTCTCATGTCAAATGTATAATTAGTTTACTTTCTCATACGTACTTCTCTTCCCATGTCAAGTATATAAATAGTTACCTAGGGTAGTTGGTCTGTGCGCCGTAGTCTAGGTATATAAAGTAGGTAGAAACTTGTAGAAGACTCCGTCGAGTTCTCTTAGGTTCACGCCTAATAAACTTTTGTCACTTTCCTCTATAGTTCTTAAGTTCAGGTGTGACCTGTGACATCTCAGTCACAGTCGCCCTAACAGTAGAACTCGACTACTCCGGGGATCGCACAGCACAGTGCCCTCCCCATCTCTTACTCTTTACTCGTCCTCTACTCTCTGCGCGCCATCGCGGCCGCCACACACATAGCCGGTCCCTAGGCTTAAGGGGTGTCTGCGCATAAACACAACGTGCGCCGTGGACATTGGTGGTTTGACACAGACCATCGATAAGACGAGACCTACCATACTGTGTGGTGTTATTTTCTATCCCTGTACTACCCCATTTGTAACTTCTTGTATAAACCTTGTGCTGCGCTTGCATTGTCAAGTGGTACACGCAGAGGAGTGACATTGCCACATTAAGTGCGTGTCTAGATTAGCGTGAAGATCCGTCTTCGTATATAGCTTTATCTAGGGCAGTAGTCGTTCCCTTCGCCAGTGCGGCATTTCTTAAATAAAAACTTTTTTCTTTTGTATACACGTTCAAGTGAAGCAGGCTATTGGCTTCATTGAACTGGTGGATACGTATCAGGTGACAGGAAAAGACCTCCCTCACCTTCTTCAAAATTTCTCACCGATTACCGCCCGGAACATTCCGAGTACCTTCCTCTGAATCTGAGGAAGAAGAAGAATCCGCCTCGGAATCCCAATCCGAGGAATCCAAACCAGAACAACGACAACCGTCCGTATCCCCCCTTCCCCTATATCAACCACCTCCCCCCGAATACCACGAGCCAGACATGGCCAACCCCCAAGACATAATCAATCAGCTGAACGCTCAGCACACCCTCATCACCCAACTGCAGCAGCAACTCGCCCAGCTGCAGAACAACCCACAACCGGGTCCACCAGGCCCACAAGGTCCACCAGGGGACGACGGAGAAACCCCCATCGTCCAAGTAGTAGCACCACCAATCGATGTGGCAAGACCAAAGATATTCTCAGGAGATGGAAAGGAGCTGAGTGGCTTCATAACGGCGTGCAAAATTTATCTGAGTTTAAAAATGGTAGGAAGACTACAAGGGGATCAGATGACGTGGATACTATCGTATGTACAAGGAGGAGCGGCGGAGTCTTGGAAGGAGAACATCATGGAGATGATTGAAAACGGCGAACAAGAAGCTCCAGCCCACACGGAGGAGCTTTTTGATAGTTTGCGGAACAATTTTGGAGATGCGGATGAGGAGAGTACGGCAGTAGGAAAGTTGAGGTTGATCGAGCAAGGAAGCAAGAGCGCGGAAGAGCATGTACAGGAGTTCAAGAGGATAGCACGAGACAGCGGATACGAGGGACGAGCCCTCATCGAAGAATTCAAGAGAAGTTTATCAGGAAGGATTAGGAAGGCGCTGATGGAGTCAGAGAACCCACCAACTACCATCGGGAGTTGGTACGAGAGGAGCATGAAGTTGGATAGGCAGTGGAGGCAAGCAAATGCGGAGGAAGACTACTATCGGCGGGGGCAAGCTAAGCCCCAACTACGAACCCACACCCCCAACAATACTTTCGTGAGGCCACAGCCTCAACGTCGAGATCCCAACGCGATGGATGTCGACACTGCCGCAGGACCCAGTCGAGGTCCTATCAAGTGTTACAAGTGTGGAAAATTGGGGCATATGGCCAAGAACTGCTGGAGCAAGGCTCCGGCTCGAGATGTGCGAACTTTGGATGTGGACGAGCAGCGGGAATATTGGCGGAGGATGTTCGAGGAAGAGCAGAAGAATTTAAAAGAGTAAAGGAAGCAAAGTCTCCTCGTTTGACTTCCTACAACAAATTTGATGTACTATGTAACGAAATCAATGTTTTGGACACTGTACAAGAGGAGAGTTTCCTTGTAAGGACAATATGACCTTCAAGGGAAATTAAGCTGAATGTGGGGGTAGAAAAATTGGACACACATGATGGAGTAGGAGTACAGGCGCTGTTGGATAGTGGAGCAACAGGGATGTTCATGGATAAGGTGTTTGCAGAGGAAGAAGGGTTCAAGCTGGAACCTTTAGAAAGACCAATCCCGGTCAAGAATGTTGACGGAACGATCAATGCATCTGGAGCAGTAACACATCGAGTGGCTGCCAACGTATACTACAAAGGACACAAGGAAAGAGTACACTTCGAGATATGTGGCCTAGGGAAGAACAAAGTCATATTGGGAATGCCGTGGCTACAGATGCATAACCCTGAAATTGATTGGGAGAAAGGAGAGGTAAAGATGACCAGGTGCCCAGACGGGTGTGGGTACAAAGACAAAGGAAAAACAAAAGAAAAGCAAGAAGAAATACGAAGGATAGAGGAACCAAGGAAATCAACACGGCAGTTGATGAAGGAAGCACGAGAGGAAGAAAAGAGGGAAAAGCCTGACATGTCACACAAGCAATATGCAGGTTGGAAATTAGTTTCCTTCCCAAAGAAATCAAATTGGGGAACATTGTTGCAATATAGATGCGAGGAGTGTGGAACCCAAACGTCGGAACACTTGCTGAGCAAACACAAATGCCCAGCAATGGAGGAAATGGCCTTGGACGAGTTTGGTATGCCATACGAAGGAAGTGATGACGAAGAGGAAGGGCCAACCATGGCCAAGATAGAAGCATATGAAAAGGAGCAGGAAGAAATCAGAGATGAGGAAGAGAGGTACGAACGGGTGAACAAAGCAGTAGGGAGATTCACCACTCCCAAAAACATCATTGAAGGGATCGCATTAGGAGTTGAGGCAGCATTCGCTAGGGAATTGGCACGTAACAGGCGTGTTAATGGTAGAGCTGAGGGGTTGGCACAACAACCCAAAGAGAAAGCTGAGGGGTGGGCGCAATCACCCGGTGACGTGGCTGACCGATTAAACGGGGATAAGGCAGAACGTCTAGAGGAAGATAACAGCAAGACAGCCACCGCGGGACAAGCGGAGGCTGGACAGGTACGTCCTAAACGGATAAGCGCCCAAAGGAAAAATAGGAGTAGAGAAGAAGGAGAGCAACTAGAAACGTGGGTGAGAGGGATGACAGAAGAGATGCCGGAAGAAGAAGAAATTCGAAGCATAGACTCGGTAGAGCAAATAGTACCAAAACGGTTCCACAAGTTCCTTAAAGTATTCAAACAAAAGGAATCAGAGAGAATGCCTACTAGGAAACCATGGGATCATGCTATCGAATTAAAGGAAGATTTCAAACCCAAGAAAGGGAAAATATACCCCTTGTCGCCAAACGAAAGAGAGGAAGTCCAAGCATTCATCAAGGACCAACTCCGAAAGGGATACATTAGGCCTTCGAAATCTCCCCAAACCTCACCGGTATTTTTTGTGCCAAAGAAGGATGGAAAGAAGCGGATGGTACAGGACTATCGATTTTTGAACGATTGGACAATTAAGAACAATTATCCTTTACCTTTAATTTCTGAACTTATAGACACTATGGGTAGTAAACGACTATTCTCTAAGATAGATTTATGTTGGGGTTATAATAACATTACGATAAAAGAAGAGACGAGTGGAACGCAGGCTTTACTACTTTCATGGGTGCCTTTGAACCCACTGTTATGTTTTTTGGACTTACAATTCGCCTGCTACTTTTCAGACTATGATGACCAGCACTTTTTAGGGACTTAGTAAATACTGGAAAAGTGGCTGTATTTATTGACGATATCTTGATAGGAACAGACGATGAAGAAGAGCACGATAAGGTAGTGGAAGAAGTGTTGCAGAGATTGATGGACAATGATCTATTCGCAAAACCAGAAAAATGCGAATGGAAACGAAGTGAAATGGGGTTTTTGGGATGTATAATAGGGAGAAACGGAATCAAGATGGAGGAAAGGAAAGTGAAAGATGTGGTAGAGTGGCCGACTCCAAAATGCGTTAAAGATGTACAAAAATTCTTGGGACTGGCAAATTACTATCGACGGTTCATTGAAAAATTCGCCAGTATTGCAAAACCATTACATGCATTAACTAAAAAGGACAAGAAATGGAGTTGGGGAGATGAAGAAGAGGAGGCCTTTGGTACACTAAAAGCAAGATTCACATCACATCCAATCCTAGTAGCCCCAGAATTGGATAAAGAACTAAAGGTGGAATCTGATGCATCGGCTTACGCCACGGGTGGAGAGTTGGCAATGAAATGTGAAGACAGAAAGTGGAGGCCGGTAGCATACATTTCCAAATCAATGACAGAGACGGAACGAAACTACAACATTCACGATAGGGAGATGCTGGGGATTATGCGGTGTTTAGAAGAATGGAGACACTTCCTGGAAGGGGCGAAACATAAGTTCGAAATTTGGACAGATCATCGCAATCTAGAATACTTCGCAAAAGCTCAACAACTAAATCGACGACAAGCCAGATGGGCCTTATATCTATCTAGATTTAATTTCGAATTAAAATTCCGCCCAGGAAAGACAATGGGGAAGGCAGACGCATTGAGCAGAAGACCTGACTTTGAACAAGGAACAAAGGACGATAACAAGGATCAAACCCTGTTGAAACCAGAGTATTTCGCAATCCGAGCAATGGAAGAGGGTCATATGTTAATCAATGCGGAGGAAGAAGAAATATTAGAGGAAATCAGAAAATCCGAAGCAAAAGAAGATGACGTAGTAAAAGCGGTGGAAGAGATGAAGCGAGCAAAAGTAAAGTCACTAAGGGGAGACGAGTGGAAGCTGGAAGAAGGATTGGTACTGAAAGAAGGAAAAGTCTACGTGCCGAAAGACGAGACGTTGAGGACTAAAATCATTCGATTACATCACGATACCCCCATTGCCGGACACGGAGGACAATGGAAGACAGTAGAAATGGTGACGCGCAATTACTGGTGGCCAGGCGTCACTAAGCAAGTCCAGAAGTACGTAGAAGGATGCGATCAATGCCAACGAAACAAGAATCGACCAACACCGCCGGCAGGAAAATTAATGCCGAACCCTATTCCCACCAAACCATGGGCCGACGTATCCGTCGACTTCATAGTAAAATTACCAGAATCACAGGGAATGGACTCAATTCTGGTGGTGTGTGATCGATTCAGTAAAATGGCTCACTTTATCCCAACTACGGAAACAACATCAGCACTAGGACTAGCCAAACTGTTCAGGGATCATGTATGGAAGTTACACGGGTTACCAGAAACGGTGATCTCAGACAGGGGACCGCAATTTGCTGCAGACTTTACAAAAGAGTTGAATAAAATGTTGGGAATTGATACTAGGTTATCTACGGCATTTCACCCACAAACGGACGGCCAAACCGAGCGAACCAATCAAGAACTAGAACAATATCTCCGATCATTTGTCGATCATAGACAAACTGATTGGCCTGATTGGTTAGCAACGGCGGAGTTTTCCTATAACAATAAAGAACAATCGTCAACAAAGGAAACTCCATTTATGGTCAACATTGGAAGACACCCAAGAACTGGTTTCGATCTCCGACGACAAGGCAACCATCCAGCGGCAGTAGATTTTGCGGACCGTATGAAACTTCAACACGAGGAAACTCAAGCGGCCCTGAAAAAGGCACAAGACGATATGCGGAGGTATGCGGATAGAAGCAGAGGAGAAGCGGTGAAATACAAAGTGGGGGATAAAGTTCTATTGGCTACCTGGGACCTTCAAATCCAGGGACGACCTACCCGGAAACTTACGGAGAAGTTCATCGGACCATACACCATCAAGAAGATCATTTCCCCCAACGCAGTGGAAATAGATCTCCCCCGATCTATTCGGATTCATCCGGTGGTTAATGTCAGCCGAATAGTACTCTACCGAGAACAAGTGGAAGGACAAGGAAGTAAACCGGCACCAGCCGTAGAGATAGAAGGAGAACAGGAGTGGGAAGTGGAGAAAATCCTTAACGCCAAATGGCTCCGCGGAAAGAAGCGGTACTTAGTTCGATGGAAAGGGTATACGGCAGAAGCAGACTCGTGGGAACCCGAGGAGAACTTGGCTAACGCCAAAGAATTGATTATTGAATTCCACCAACTCTATGGGGAACTCAATAGGATACATCACGTCCTACGTGACACCGGGTTCCAAGAAAGGGAACTACCTAACCGATTCACAGCCAAGACTTTATTCGGATGGGATGACAAACAGTTTGATGCCGAATATCTTAAGAAATTGGAACGTAATTGGCGAACGTGGAGGTCTTGAAGGGTCGTCTCCGGAGGAGCCGACTTTAAGGAGGGGGTACTGTTAGAACCTTGCCAGAATGTCACGGCGTCACGCTGTCACATCTGTCACATATTTTATTACATAATAATTTCCCTCTGCTGCTACAGTTCGACGGAGGCTAAACTATCGGCATACTGCTAAAATGGCGCAAGCTACAGATTTACCAATTGAGCTCATTGATCTTATCTTTTCTTTCCTACCTCCGAACCATGCGGAGCAAGTACAGTGGAGGAGGGCGGCGGCGGCTATCGGAAGAGAACCCTGACCAGACGGATGGAGGTTAGAGGATCGTAGGTGCATAGTGTGTGGAAGAGTGACGTTGATAATGTGGGACGAAGTATTGGAGAGACCCTGGATGTTGCAGCGATGGAATAACCCGGACTTCCGTCGTTGGGAACCGGTCCGGTTCTTTACGATGTGCCCGTGTGGAGAAGTAATGGCAACATACTTCGGCAGGGAGTGGTACGAAAGGTTACGTCCTTAGATAGTTGTTTGTACTTGTGGACACTTTTATGGTTTGTTTGGTATTGTTGACGTTTTTATGATCAAATTGCTTTTGTTTACTTACTTCTTACTCCACTCTTCTTTTCTCATGTCAAATGTATAATTAGTTTACTTTCTCATACGTACTTCTCTTCCCATGTCAAGTATATAAATAGTTACCTAGGGTAGTTGGTCTGTGCGCCGTAGTCTAGGTATATAAAGTAGGTAGAAACTTGTAGAAGACTCCGTCGAGTTCTCTTAGGTTCACGCCTAATAAACTTTTGTCACTTTCCTCTATAGTTCTTAAGTTCAGGTGTGACCTGTGACATCTCAGTCACAGTCGCCCTAACACGGAAGTGATTCCCTTGTGACGGCGCTCTCGCTCTCACTCTCGGCTTGTGACCAGTCCTGCATCGATGAACACAATTTCTGGAATGTACCCTGACGAATGGAGATGTTCCAGTTCAGCATGCCATACGACTAGTTGGTCTTCGAGTTTACGAAGACGAGACACTATCTTGTCCGAGTCAGAATAGTCGGCTGGAGGATTCAGCGTTGAAAAGATGGTGCTTTCGGGAGAGGATTTTCTGTATAGAATGTGGTTGTAAAGGTTCTCTAATACCATGCGCGGGTTCAACGGTTTGCAAAACTTGACCATGATGTTGCCTGGATGCAGATCAGAGTGGACAAAGTTGTCAAGCAGAAGCATGTTCTACGAGAAGCGTTTCAATGTTTTATCGTATCATAGAGTTGTCAGACACTCACCAGGAACGCATCCAAGCCAACCGTGGCAGCTTGATCATCACATGGTCCACCTCCATTCCGGAGAAAGGCTTCCAATGGAAGCGCATTCTCAAATTCCTCAATGAGAACATCCTGGGTAGACCAAACCTTGAGAGGTCTTGGGAACGTCACCGGAACCTTTCTGTGGGCAAAGTTGTTTTCAAAAACGATGAGATTCTCGACTTCGTTACGGAGATCGAGTTGTTGGTTCATCATAGAGCCAAAGACTTTGACCTCTTGAGGTAGAGATATCCACTTCATACCTGGCAGCAAGGATAGGGCGCTAGCAAAGAAGTGCATGATGAAAAGATTGTCTTGGACACGCGGGGATGAAGGATTTTGATGGCGACGGAGGCTGTTGGGACGGATGGGGGAGTATCTTGAAGGATGACAGGGGCAAAGGCACCACCTGGAGTCTTCGCTTACGACGAGGTCCAAGATACGAGGGTGGTAAGAGGTCGTTTTTGAGAGTCGCTCGGTAAACCTGATGGAATGTGAGTAGAGTAGTGGTATGGAAGGTGAAGACATACTTGAGCGATAGCACCGGTACCGATGGGATGCTCGTCAAATTCTTCAAAGACGTCGTCGAAGGGTTGTTCAAAGACACGCTCGATGACTTGCCTGGTCTGCTCTAGCGAATGAGGCTTGCCTCGGGAATATAGAGAGCCTAGCATTTCGCATAGTTGAACGGAAAAGAGATCCCTTCTCGCTGCGGCCCATTGTGCCAGCTAGGTGCGCAGTTGACTGAATGTTATGTAGGGGGAAGAATCCGCCGCAAACCTTGATGGAAGTGGGACCGGCAGCGGCCATCTGGCGGACCAAGGGGCGATACCACCAGACAGCGCCCCATCTGTCACCCTTGAGGAGTTTTTCGGGATGGCCGACGAGAAGCATGGGGCTGGTGACGATGACAGGGACAAAGAGAGCAAAGAGGTGGATGAAGCGCTTTGCGGTGAGGATGGGTTCCCAGACATGGTCGCAGAGGAGCTGGAAGACTCGCGCAGAGATGGAAGATCTGTGGGGAGGAACGAGGGTGGACTCAGTCTGGGGTGAGGTCGGTGGCAGACATGGGATGAGGGTGGGGGAGGCAAAGGGAGAAGGAAAGAGAGACTTTGGGCAGGGGAGAGGTCAGAGCGTGAGGCTGCCTGCGAGGGGGATGAGCCAAAGAGCGCGGCGCCATGGAAAGAAGGCCAGGGCGGGGGGTGTGTGAGTGAAAAAGAAGGGGTGGGACTAGGACGAGGCATGGCGGAGGACGTTCGAGGGCAGGAGAGAACTGAGTGCAGGGACGTCTGTTCATCTTGTATCCTCCCCCACCCCAGCTAATGGCCGGCCCATATGCCTCTGTCACCCTCGTTTCTTCCGACTCGTATCTCCCCGGTGCACTCGCCCAGGCTGCGGCTCTCCGTGACCTCCACCCCCAGCCACCCGTCTTCCCCGAGCTTCCCTTCCAGTCTCTCTGCCTCGTCACTCCAGAAACCGCCGATGTCTCTACCATTAAACTCCTCCGCCAGTCTTTCGATACAGTTATCCGCGTCAAAGTTCTTGAAGCAGAGGACCCCGCCAATCTCCATCTTTTGGGTGTGTCTCTTTTTTTCTTGCATCAAGTACTCGTTCCGAATCCTCCTTCTTGATAAGTCAATATTTCCGCGCCCCCTACTAACACAGGCTGCCAGGTCGTCCCGACCTTACCATGGTCTTTACCAAATTGCATGTCTGTTCGACCTGGAAGATCTTCGGAAACTGGCCGTAGAGGGTGTAAATGCAACTGGCTTCTTCAACCGAAAAGAAGGGGAAGGGGAATATCGCACACTACCCCTCGAGGGACATTTTGACCTTATGCGACCCAAGAAACCGCCGACTGAATCCAGAAATGAGGATGAATCACCGACAACTGGGACTGCCCTCCCCCCCGAGCCTTCGTTCATGAATACAGAAACAGACTTGCCCCTGACACCCATGGTCCAAGATCTCGACCTTCCTGACGGAGCCGCTGTGTAACGTAACAGTGGAGGAAAAAGAAGGAGCGGGGTGTGGTGGACTTAGTAGCTACTCCGGTGCAGGAGTGGTGGGCAACTTTGCGACTAAAAAAGAAAAAAGACTTAGTACAAATTTCTTTGTATCGTCCAAACTCATAAAAACACACACCATCTTTATAAAGAGGATTATAAGAGTCACTGCGTTCATAATACCGTCGATCTTGGCCCGAAGAGAGACGAAGTCTGCAAATAGACAAGGGACACCGCCGCACTGGTTAGGCCCTGGAGGAGCCATCGACCAGGAACGCATGACCTCGCTATGCAGCTACTTGGATCTCTATCTTTGGGGACGGGGGCTTTCAGAGGGAAATACAGAGCAGCGCCAGCGGACCGGGTACCAATAGAGATGGTGTAGATTGAAGCAAAGCTGCACTAGAGTGAGCAAGCGCTAGTAGGAGATTAGGCAAATGGCGACGAGTTGTGGCATGTGGGCAAGGCGGCGATGGGATCGTAGAGCTCGCAGAGAAGGGGAGCGCTAGACCGGGGACAGATGGAGGTGGCACGGGTGAGCGGAGGTTAGGTTGGGGAGCCAGGGGCGTATGTCATTGCCATACAAATCCGAGTCGCCAATAGGGTATCTTCTCGATCGGCTCAAATTTCAGACAACGGGGAGAGAAAAACTTGGTTATAGAGACTAAACAAAGCATGTCAGTATAAACAGATGCATAGCGCGAACGTACCTTTATTGGTCCACATCTGCACAAGTTTGGAGTAGATGGTTTCTGTTTGGTTTTGGGGGATAGCAGTGCGAATGACGAAGGGACACTGCCGCGCTCAGGTTAGGCCTGGTGGGGCCATAGACCAGGGGCATATGTCATTGCCATCTGACTGGTTGGAAGGGAATATTGACGATGGTTGGTATGTGAAGAGTGCAGAATCCCATTACAGAAAGACCGGTATAAACACTACACTGCTTACTGGGACCGCAGGGAGCAGTCGTAGGCCAGCAGAAATAGCATTATCAACGGTGGAAGTCTGAGGGATAACGTGAATGACACATTTGGTAGCCAGATGTCACATGACTGTCAACAACTCTGAACGTTTGTGTGCTAAGTCCCATGTTTGGACTTATTTGATTCGTTCCACACATGGCCTCATGCACATGCCGCCTTGATCTTTGCGATGCTCTTGAGCTCGTATTCTGCCTCGTACTTCCATGCGGTCATTTCCCCTTACCCCCACTTTCATGATCTCTACTCTTGTGCCCGCTCAACCAAGATATTTGCGACTATACCGTAATACGTGAGTTTGGGTAGTCTTTATATGCAGCGTGATTTGATATCTTGCTCCCAGCCTAAATGTCCCCTTCTAACGACTGCTGAACCATCATTGACCTTAATCCGACACTTATCTCTCTTCCCTCGATGATTTAACCTTGGATCACGAGCTACAAACACATACGGCACAACCAACGACTCTCAAAAGAGGTGTCAATCGCTGCTAGAATGCCTTTTCCATTTGCCTGTGAGTTATATACTATCTCCAGAAGGTCGCTGAGCAAATTTTTGCTTAGCAATTACTATTGTAACCAATGACCGTTTCTGAGGTGACCGGTGACCTTTGAGGGTGTCCCCAAATTATCTGAGGTGAGTCGCATTTCTACCATCGTACAACCATCTCTCTGACATGATAGAGAGTATTCACGCTGTACTAAACTGACCCCCCTACGGCGTCAACATTTCAACAACCCTAATCACCACCTATATGTCCACGTGCATGTCACGTCACCGGCGTTGCTGTCTTCGTCCATCCAAGAACGCCCATCACACATGCAATCTGAACCAACCGAAAAACCAAGCCATAAAGTCAGATGCACATGCGGCTGCGGCAAACATGTTGCATATTCTACGAGGAGAGCTCACATCAGACTACAGACCAGAACTGGAGTTGCGGCATCCTCCATAGAACAATTTGGTTTGGGGCAGCGGCCAGATATCAGCATTGAGGTCCAAAGGAAGCGGCGGCGATCAGTTTTAACAGATGAAGAAGAGCAACCAAACACAAGGCGGTTCGTTACACCAGAAATCCCTGATATAAACGAATTTGGAGTTGGGGATCAGCAAATGTTCGTCCATCAAGGCATTGGCTCATCTGCAGAATCAATTGTCGAGAGAAATCAGCTGGCAATCAATACCCGTTGGGGGACACAGAATGACATACAGGCAATTGAAGACTCAAGTGACGATGGAACTGAAGGAGACAATGAAAATATGAGACGTGACGAAAGGGATTACGGTGATGATGAGATTGGAGTAGAGGGCGAAGAGAGTGGAAACACCTCTGAAGACAGAGATGAAGAGGAAGAAGAAGATACTAGGACTGACACCGATGGTGCTGGTTCTGTTATTGCTGGCACTACCCAGACTTCACTGTGGAATGATGATGCCGAGTTCACCGATGTTTTTCCATCTGCAGGTTCATCATCTTTTGCTACATTCACAATTCCTGCTAACGATGCGTCGATGATCCAGACCCTACCTTGAGTGAAGCGGACCTTAGCCTATTGCGCAAATACGCTTTAAAAATTGAGGAGCACATAACGGAGAGGACATTCGCAAAGTTTGCTTGTGCTTTCCCCAGCGTCCACCACGATTCCCTCAAAATTACAAAGAAACATGTCCGATACCTCTCAGGTTTTAATCCGGTCTCATATGGCTGTTGCGTAAACAGCTGTATCTGCTTTGTTGGACCACACGAAGCTCTGACTGAATGCCCCAAGTGCCAAGAGAAGAGGCTCGATGATAGAGGCAAACCACGGAAATCCTTTGTCTACATTCCGTTGATCCCACGTCTACAAGCCATGGTTGCCAATCGCCATCACGCTGGCTTAATGCGCTATCGGGCTGACTTTGAGCCCCAAC
The DNA here is from genome assembly GCF_000300575.1 of Agaricus bisporus var. bisporus H97. Classification (NCBI taxonomy): domain Eukaryota; kingdom Fungi; phylum Basidiomycota; class Agaricomycetes; order Agaricales; family Agaricaceae; genus Agaricus; species Agaricus bisporus. Next base: position 257,432 of record NW_006267350.1, read on the forward strand.
CTGGGATCATCACCGACATTTTTGATGGATCATACTACCTTTCATTGCTCAACACAGTTGTCCCTGCCAGTGGCGACCATCCTTTCTTCTATTTTTCAGATGAACGTGATATAGCCCTCGGTCTCTCTACAGACGGTTTTTCTCCATTCAAGCGTCGCGATAAAACTTGTTGGCCAATCCTACTCTTCAACTATAATCTCTCACCTGAGATTCGCTTTCACAAGAAATATTCCATCAATGTCGGGACCATCCCGGGCCCGAAAAAGCCCTCAGATTTGGACTCCTTTCTCTGGCCTCTCGTTCAAGAGCTGCATCAACTTGAGTTTGGTGTTAAATCCTTTGATGCTATCACTCGATCGTCTTTCCAACTACATGCATATCTTCTCCTTGTGTTTGGTGATATACCTGCCATGGCAATGGTGATGCGCATGAAGGGATCGAACGGAATAAGCCCATGCCGAGTATGCAAGATCACTGGTGTTTGTAGCAACCACAGCCACACCCACTATGTCCCCTTACGACGTGATCAAGTTCAATATGCTGGTCCTCCCAGATATGATGCTGCTCAACTACCACTTCGGGTACACGACGAATTGATGGAACAAGCCAGGGTAGTACAGAATGCCCCGAATCAAGCAACATCTGACCGCCTGTCTAAGGAGTATGGGATTAAAGGGGTCCCCGTCCTCAGCACCATATCATCAATATCATTTCCGGCATCATTTCCGTTCGATTTCATGCATCTCATATGGGAAAATTTAATTCCTAATCTCATCTTATTCTGGACTTCCAGTTTCAAAGCATTGGATCATACGGGCAGGGGCTACGTTATCAATACCAATGATTGGAAGGAAATCGGAGCTAGGACCGTAGATTCTAAATCCACTATACCATCAGCATTTGGAGCTCCCATACCCAACATCGCAATGCAACAAGGCCAAATGACATCTGAGATGTATTCTAACTGGACGTTGTTCGTAGCTCCTGTCCTACTATGTGGCCGGTTCAAGCAACCACAATATTACACTCACTTTATGCGGCTTGTCGAATTACTCAAAATGTGCTTGGAGTATGAAATCGATGCAGAGATGTTAGATCAGATTGACGTAGGTTTTCAGTCCTGGGTAGAGGACTATGAAAGGTAAGTCAAGAGATCCATATGTCGCTTCTACGGAACTCAAAGTGATATAGACTTTATTATGCTCATGAACTTGACCGGCTTTCTGCATGTCCTCTAACCCTTCACGCACTTCTTCGTATTGCATGGGGTATTAGAGTAGCTGGCCCCGTTTGGGCATACTGGGCATTTCCCATGGAGCGTCATTGCAACACCCTACTCCCATCCATCAGAAGTCGACGTCATCCCTATGCAGCCATCAATACCTTTGTCTCTGCAATGGCGCAACTTGATCAAATCCGGCTTAGATTCAACCTGCAGTCAGAGCTGGATCTGAGTCCTGAAAGGCTAACTACATTGCCTACCTATGTCTCAGATTCTTGTACGTCTTTATCATCTGATATTGGATAATGACTCATCTGCACTGTAGATTCATCTTATCAGCTTCGTTCTCCTCGACGACAGGAATGCATTCCTGTTCACCTCCGAGATAAGCTGTACGCTTCGTTGGCAACAAGATTTGAAAAAGAGAAGGCAACTGTACAAGCTGCCATCAGCCTTGACGAGCCTGTCATTCAGTATGGTAGAGTTTCTGTCCTTGGTGGTGGTGATACTATTGTGGCTCATGATATGGTTCGACGAAGCGAGGATTCGAGGGACTCGTCCTATATTAAGGTAAGCATTTTGTCGAATTTGTGGTTCTAATCCTGATTTTCATCATTCAGTACATTCAAATGGTAGATAAATATGCTCATCAGAGAAACCGAGCGCCTGAGTATGTGAAGAGAACTTTTTTTGGACAATTACTGCGCATCATTGTACTCGATCTACCACCAACCCCACAACTAGGACTGGACACTAGATCAACTGTGATCTATGCCGTTGTTCAAGCTGTCAAGGCACGGATCAAGAAGCTCAGTCCAGAGAGCAACGGGTATTACTATCAACAAACAGGTGTAGTTGAGATTGTTGACTTAAGCACAGTAAAATCTGTAGTTGGACGTGTGCAGGACGGAAACAGATGGTTCATTGTTGATCGAAGTAGCATTTCGGCACCTCAAGTAGACTAATAAATGTTCGGTCTTTTTCTGACAATATTCATGCCTTTAAGTATTTTTTTCTCTTATAACTCGGTTCATAAGAATGAGTGGAAAAAGATGCCTGTAAAGGGTGTACATGGAGCCTGTTTTAGGTTCTCCCTTAGACGTTGATGAAGATGACGGATAGTAGATACTGAATATATTATATTTAAAATTATTGTTTTTGCTATCTACCCTAAAGTACCAAATAAACGCAATTCTGATTTTGAGTTGGAGTTTCTCTACCCCGTGGGGCTCACAGTGAAAGTAAATAAGAAAAAAACCGAAGAGAACAGTATTCGGACTATGCTCTACAAGTTGTACAACGGTTGAATGTCTGTATAACAGTAACAAGTCCATATGAAAAGGTAAAGTAGAAGATGTGCGAATGTCAATTGTCATTTCCATAAGGAAAAACTTGAGAACATTGATCGCTGAATGGGTAATATAAGAATTCCAAATTCTTGGTGAGCGCCTTCTTCAAATTACCAGTTGGGTTCGGGTAAAGACTGCGCACGGTTTGATTTACAAAATTCACATACAACAGACAGAAGGTTGTGAAGTCAGCGGAGCTGGGATCAGGAGTATAAGTATTAACCCCGTTGACATTGGCACCAGGAGAAATGGGGTGAACGTTAGCGATTTCGAGGCCCTCAATCCCCATCGGTTTACGGGCCCTATGGAACCCATCTGGCATGTGCATGTTCTGGAAGAAGCCACGAGCAACGTCAAGGTCCAATTGGCCATCTCCCTGGCGCCCATCTATGAAGAAATTGATGGGGAACACAGACTCTGCATAAGCAGTGAAAAATCGAGGCGACACGAAGGAAAAGTTGGGATTCGTCGCGATCGATTCTTGAATCCGATGAAATCGGTACTCCGCAGCAACCGTAAGGTTGTATTTTCCGGCACCGAATCGGTTGCTGAAGGCAGTAAACTGTGAAGTCATCAGCCATGCTGAATATACAAAATTAGAGAAGACCGGCCTCGTCAAATAGTGTCTCGTTGAAGCTGTGGTTGTCACCAAAAAAGGCATCCGCTGAATATGGAAGACAGTGAGAATGCTGCCTAACACGTGGCATAGTTCGCGCAACGGACCTCGAGTCATGCTTGCATCTCCCTCGAACAGAGCATGCGTATTCAAACCTGCCGCATTAGCTGGGGCCTGTGGGCTAGGACCAGTCAACGGACTCTTCCCGCCGATGCTGAGTTTGTCTGTGATGAGATTACCATCAACTAGATGGGCAGCATAGACTACTAGTCTCGCGACACTGTTCTCCATGTTGAAACCTAGCGAGAATGTTGATTTATAAGATATATACATGAATCACGCATTACACACCTTCCTGGACGGCGTTGATGATTTGAGCAGGCGTCGCAATACCATTACGGGGGAGATACTAAGAACAGTGGTTAGGCTAAATATATTCAACAGATCATTGAAACGAACTCCATGCGAAGCAAGCGTATTCAATCCTGGACATGGCCCTCGAATGTCACCATGTTTCAAAGGTTTCCATGGGTGTTGGTGGTCATTGACGAGCTTAGTGCCATTGAATTTCAGAGGGCCAGGAGGAGCTCCCGGGGAGCGATACTGGAGAGATGGCAATATTCTGTCCAATTCTTCTCTCGGCAAACCTCCCAATGAAGCATATGATGGAGGAAAAGCTAGAGCAGACCAAGTGCAAGCAAGTGCGAGAGCGACGAAATTGATAAGGCTGAACATCCTGTAAAAACGGGGAATGATGCCTTCTTACAGCGAGTCCAAGCGCCTTTATAGTCGATACCACCTACTGCGCTCTATGTGAGGCCCATCCGTAAATAGTTGAAATCATTCATAGACCAAGGGCAATATGTCCCGCTTCTTGATTTCCAGGGAGATGAACCTGTCGAACGCAATGATGAACACCTCGCCAAATTTATCAGAGACAGGCTCAATGTCACAATGCACGATAGTTCATGTTAGATCCTTGAATAGCGTTTTTCACCAGCAGATGAAGGCAAAGGCTGTTAGAAATGAATGGATAGACTGACTTCTGGTAATCTGTTTCCAAATCACTACATCCAATCGCGGCGTACATCTTAGTGACGCCAGTTCGCACTTGCGGAGGTATCAATTGATTGGCACTGCGAATTGAGTCAAAGTAGCTTTTTTCATCTGTTAAATGTTGCAGCGGTCACCGCTCGTTGTACTCGTGTTAGTGACGGCGCAGCAGGACTCTCGGTGAAGCTAGACCGCGTGAGGAAATGAGAAACGTACCTTATTAATATTACTGCTATCAGTGCCGTTCTTCGCCGGCCGGCAACACGGCATGTCTACTTTTTAATTTCCACTCACATGTCAGCATCATCAGATTCGTAACATCGTCAGGTAACGTGTCGCTGTAAACCTTGATTCCAGCCAGCGTGAAATCGAGTCCCTTTGTTCCAATTAGTGCTAAGTACTACAACCAAATCAGACCAGGTATAAGGTATATCCCCGAGAAAATATTAATCCCTTGATTGACTTTTGCGCAAGGAGTAGAACATCACATTACTCTTTCAGTGCACAATTTGTCACTTTAATCGCGATTTAAGAGGCTAGTGATAGTGGCAAGTTAACTCGACTTGTCATTGGATCTTACGGAACGCCATGCTTGCCGTTACATTTCCCTTGCTGGAAGGAGGCTAAAAATCAAACTTGAATTTATATCGTACAGAAATATTATCAGATACAACGCGCGTCAATCTAAACAAAGTTTAGTTCTCAACAATTTGACTGCCTTCCCTTGCTTGTCGAACTAAAGCGGAATTTTTCTCCTCATATCCAACACAATGTTGGAACAATTCTTCCGACATAGTGTCTTCAGCAATACCGCGGACTTGAATAAGAGAAAAAAATGTTCATATAGCCGACTAGCAAGCGAAAATATGAAAGTCTCACCGTGGTCCAAATTGAAAGGGTCCACCATTTTTGGTCTCATCATGATATCCTGCATTGCATTTTGCGCTTCTGTCATCAACCATCCATGTGCGAGTACGAGAATTTCCAGTGCTAAGTCTGATTGCTCCTTCTTAAAATTTGGTTTCTTGGACGTATATACATATTCTACGGCAAGTTTGTAAGTCATTCTTCTGTCATCGGGCGAAGGGGACGTTTACCAAGAAGACACTCCATGCTAGGCCTAGAAAATCCCTTGATAGGAATGGTAACAGGTTCTTCGGCAGACGCTATACCGGCTTCAATGCCAAAGCCAGAGAACATGTCCCTAAAGTGAGTGGCATATGCGGCGAGATATGCACGATGAGCGCGTAGGGGTTCTTCGTCAGAATCAAAAGTAAAGCAAACGTCGGTGCATATGCCATCGTGTCTCATTCTATTGAATTGCTCCAAGAAATTGAGTTGATTTTCTTCCTCAGCTGACGCTTTCTGAAGCCTTTCTTCCCCGTAGTCAATGGAAACCGCGCCCGCGGCAACGAGAAGGGACCGGAATGGTTTGATAAAATCCCGAGGGCATTGTAAAAACCCTGTATCATAGTCGTCGAGCAAGATGTGATTGGCTGGTTTCCATTCCCAATTCTCCTGAATACTCGTTGGATCGTCCACGTTGAGAAACAGCGGTATACCTTTCCGCGTGCATTTCATCAAGGAACTTTCAGCGTCATCTACGTTTTCGTTAAGCCACTTATATGTTTGATTTAGATGATCAAGGAGGGTAGGATTTCGAGCATGCTCCGCAGCTACCTTCGTAGCTAGGACCACAAGGTGATTCACCTGAAATTATCCGAGGTCAAGTTAAGCAAGTGAAATCGTTATGTCCATAGCGTACCACTTCAATTGCGCTTGGCATGCTTAAGCTTGGATGCAGCATGAGGATCCTAGAATGAGGTTCTTTTAGATAAATAGCTCGCTGGGACCAAGCGATTGGCTTGAACTCTTCTCGAACAAGTTCACTTGGAGAAACTATATCGGGCAAGAAGCCGACGTCAGATGCGAGGTATCCTATAATGTCTTGAACTCCTGCAAGTAGCAGAGGCGCTCGATGGCGAGGAATGAACCGGAGGTCCTCCAAAATCGTCCACTCATCGTCGGATGTAGAACTCGCGTGCAGTGGTAATTCTTCTGAAAAGATTTTAAAAATGGCAGCTGCTCGTTGATTGCGATCGTTGCCGGTCCCATGCTGAAAAGCGTCAAGACAAGTTTTGAAGGTAGCGATACTAAGGCCGTGTTGTCTCTGCAGGCCATGTTGCTCGAGCTGGGGCTCGAACACGCGGAATGAGGGTAGAATAAACTTTTCAGATTCTCTTCCGAATGCAGCCAAAAATAGATCGTCGAGAGAGGAATACAGTGTACTCGAATCTTGTATCAATCGTCGCGAGTTGGGTACAGGGATACTTGAGTCGACATCTACATGATGCAGAAGAACGGGAAGAAGTCGTCGATACGCTTCCTCGTCTTCTAGGGATTTTGGAAAGTTGATAATCGAAAGAATTGATGGAGGCTGTATTCCCATTGATTCCAACACCGAATCATAGATCACAGTAGAGGAGGATACAAATGGCGCAATAGAGTCAATTGGAGCGCCTAATGGGAGCATCACAACCTCGTAAGCGGACATGAAAAAACCGTTTATGTTTTTCCATAACGGCAAGGAAAGATAGTTAGCATGCCATTGGAAATACCTCCGGGTTTGCCATCCGAAAAATGAGCGGATCCAGTCAACCCATCGGGCTCGTAAATCTGGCCCGAGGAGATTGAACAGTTTTGAAATATCTTCGCGGCTACCAAAGAGTTTCGTGAGAACTTTTTCAACAGATAACTCCAACGGTTGGAGTGTAGATCGCACTTCTCTCGGAACTGAAGCTGAGTCAACAAGAATGAAATTCATCTGGGCCAAACATTCAGCTTGCAGCTCGTTATGAGAAAAATCGGCGACAATAATGGAGGGGGTCAGACAATGGTTTCGGGAAACATAACTGTCTGGACGTAGAGTTGGTATTAAGGGATAATCTGCAACGGAATCGGGGGTTATCTCGAGAGATGAAAACACCTTCCAGAAATTCTTTATCCAGAATTGAGTGACCGCGTCCGCGCGTTCCAAAGTTGGACCCATGAGAATGCGGTCATTCAGTAACGTTTGAATATTGTCCCCCGAGATGGGCTTGATATTGACGTTCTTGATTTTGACAAGCTTTCCGGTGTCAAAGTCCCGATGCACTATCCGGCTGCAATTGAATACGGCTTTCTCAATGGCTTGCCGCGGTGCAATGTAGAAGCACGAATTTGAGGAGGTGTCAAATTTGGCAAAACTTCCGTCCTCCAAAGGGAGTAAGGGCAAGCCAACTAAGGAATCGGCGTTGTTTCCCTTACAAAGAAAGCTGATCAACTTCTGGAGCTGATCGAGTCGTAGCTCGGAAGTATCAAATCTGGTGAGGTGTTCAAGAATTTGGGTATGAACGTATTCCGCCGTGACGAAGGAAATATGACTCTCGGGAACATCTCTGAATTTTCGGGTCGCGAAGGGAGGAGGTTTGGCGACATCTGAAGGTTGGATTTTATCCATAACTTCGGATACAACAGGAGGATGCATGTGTCCGATGAGGTGGGCTTCGCGAGGAGAGAGTGTGCGTTCGTCATATTCACTCTTGAAAACGGAAGCATCGGAAGCAGCAGTAATTTTGTAGACAGCATCAGTAACCATCTTCGAAATGACGCTCTCTTTTCCCGTGAGCTTACTCGGCTTCCCCGGCCAATAGGGTGAATTGTCCCCAGATGCTGCCCTATCTTCTAACAAACGTGAATACAGCATAGGCACTATGGTTTGAAGCAGCCAACGGTTGTATGATGCTTCAACATTCTCGTACTCATCAAGCCGGATTGATCTCCTATCCGAAGCGAGGATGAAAGAAGCTGAGATGTGAACGGGGAGGTTGAGGGGGATTGGGAGCGGAAGAGTTGAAAAAAGATTATGCTGGGAGGCGGGTTTCGGAGATGCTGCAATTCGAACCACTGGGGGCATTCGCAGTCTGTATTTTTCTCGCAGAGAAGAGATGAAAGTGGGAAGTTCTTGATCCTTCACTGAGATTGATAGGATACGCCACTCGTGGTCTCGCTTGTGGTTGGAGGTGATGGTTACTGTATGTGCACTGAGATGCTTCTGGATCTCGGTGCAATCATGTCGCGAAGCAGAGATTGACCAGCGATCAAATATTTTGATATTCCGCTCGGAACAACGGATGGAGGATATGGAAGTGAAGAGTAGGCATTCACGCGCTACCGCCTCAAAACTCGATACTACATGTTCCAAAAGGATGGGCCTTCGAAAGAGCGGTTCAGAGTCGAGGAACTGAGTTTCCGAGCGGAGGGGTAGGCGAAATAATGTCTTAACGCTTCCGTCAATTAAATAGCTCTAGAAAATGGTTCATGCACTTACACCGTTGTATGAATAATCTTCGTAGATATCTTCAGGAAGCACAAATCCAAATAAGCCATCTAGAGGCTTCAGATGATCGCTATAAAGCCTATATAGATCCAATTAAGAGTCTTGATAGAACGGTATTGAATATTATCTCACTTTCGCACTTGAGAAAGGGGCAAGCGTAACGAAGCTCGTCCCACTGCAAGGTGAGCCTTGCAGGGGTTCAAAAATAACACTTGATCACGAGAGACAATCATAGCAAACTGCGAGGAGCATGGTCAGATGATGAAATGGTTGATCTTGACCAACAAACCTCCGTGACGTGGAACATCGTCAAAGCGCCCAATCCAAACTGTCCAATAGTATCCAATTTGCCTGATTTCCCTCCTATTCCCGTGCGCAAAATCCCCTTGAAATCACTCTTTTCAAAAACACTATCATTGTGGATGACAAGCGCGGGTACCGACTGGAAGGCGCTGCATCGTGGAGATATCAGGGCCTTTGCCGGTGCAGCTTTTTGATCGAGGAGAATATTGAACTCTGATGCACCGGCATCTGAGGCGTTGGCAGCGAATTCGAGGAGTAGTTGAGAATCTGTGTATTCTCGTAGGCGATTGCGTATGGTCGTGATGAGATCCTCGCCCATATCAAGATCATCATTATACTAACTCTCGAAACCTAACAAACCCAGGCGTTTCAATCCTAGAGTTTCTGCCAGCTCATCGGATATGTTCGAGTGAGCAAGATGGTTGTCTCCGATGTCAACGAGGGAAGAACGAGGTCCGATGTCGTTATAACAGATACGCTGGTAAGTTTGTAATTGTCCCCTCGTATCAGGAATGAAAAGCTTGGTACGTTCTTCTGGAGCGAGAGAAGGAAGCCAAGAAAGGAAACGGATGACAGCCGCACTCGGAATCGCTGACGTAGGACCTAATTCGTGGAGAGACTCTAGATGTAGCAGTATCGACTCTTTTGATGGGCTATGCAACAATTAGGACCAGTAACTTTGCGAAATAGTCAAGACGCTGCTTACTACTCGACACACCCCATCTCTTTTAGGAAGCTGCGTACTTTGGCATGCGAAGAGTCGTAAGCAATTGAACGGAATCCTATCTCTGGTATGTCTGTCTCTCCAAGTAAAGCATATGTGACCTTCTGAAGACTCTGACCACGAACTGGAATCCACGCTCTGGGGGTGAGGAGCTCGCGGAGAAACGTCAGCTGGGCACTCGTAAGAAACCGATTTCCTATCTCCTTGATAATTTCTCGGACTTTTCCATATGGCGGGCTCGATCCATCCAGAACCTTGGTTAATTGTTGAGACAGGATATCCAAGGTGACTGTGCCATCCCAAGGGAATGCGCGTCGGAGATAGTCGCTGATGCTTATGTCAGAACAGACCATTGGCATCACTTCGTCAAATAGCTGATGTTTGCCCAAATGAGATTTCGCATCACGACATGCTAGTGGACTTTTGAGGCCCTGGAGTGTCGGAATCCATTCCGAGTCCCGCGAGGTATTCGACGTGTTGAAGAGGTTATCACAGTCTAGACGCGATTCATTGATCAAAGTGATCAGTCGACGTGCGAGGTCTTCTGGACTTGAACAGGCGCCGCTGGCAATATAGCAGATACGTTCGCGTACGACTTCTAGCGAGATATCAATGGCAAAGAGCTTGAGGTTGCGGAGACAAGTGACAAGTGTTTGTAGAAGGGGTTGTGAGGCATTCGTATCGGGAAGAGAAGAGGAAGCCCCAGGATAGAGGGTGGCAATCGCAGCCTGCGGATCGATAAGTTGTTTCGGAGAACATAAAGTTCCATCGCGAGCACGGACAAATGCGATATTTGCGAGTTGATCAAACACTCTTCGTGAAATGGTAGAGGAACGGGTTTGAAGATATTGTAAAAAGGCTACTTGCATTTCGAGAGACTGGTCACGAAAATGATTCAACATCATGTCATGCATCTCCTCGAGAGATAGAGGAGAACGATGCTTCCCATCTAGATACTTCAGGATGTCTGCGTCCATACTGCGAAGGTCGAGGTAGACCGTTGAGTTGATTTGTGGAAGAACAGGAATTCTTGAAGAATCCACGCCATGAACGTCCACTGTACTAACAATTGAACCTCGACGAAGAACAGGTTCAGTGGGAGAGGGGGAGAGAAGGGGGAAAATGGGAAGAGAGCGGAGTCGAGCCCGAAGTTCTGCATCGAGTGGTCCATAAGAATGGCAAGCTGTCGGCAATTGTCTTAAAAGGTAAGCACCAAGATATTTCGCTTGGTCTTCCGAAAGGTCGATATCAGTAATTCTCGTTGGGAGAGAACGGAGGAGGGAGTGGATATTGGAGCTCGACTTCAGGTGTGAGAGCGCTCTTCGGCTCTCTGCAGTCAATCGCTGATCGATCAGGGACACACCCAACAATTCCAGGATTCCGGCAAGAACGTTATCTGACTCGGGATCTATCACAACATCTGATGCTGTTTGTAACCCAGAAGTAGTGGGAACAAGGTAGAACTGATTGAAAGTGCACAGGTATGAGACTGACGTTGACTCTAGAGTCCATTTCCAGAAGAGGTCAAGCCAGCGGACTTGTGCATCCTCTGCAGTCTCCTGAGTATGAGACTTGTAAGGCGAAGTGACGAGGAATGCGACAACTTTCGCAAAATCAAGATTTGCCACTTGTAAAACCTGGCTGCCACTGATCAAAAATCTCACGTGAACATTGAGCGACATTCGTCCAAGTGATACAGCTGTGGGATCGTATGCGCTAAACAGCTCTTCTTCAGCCTTGTTGAAAAAATTGTGAATGGCACCAGAGAGGGTGAGGGCCACACGTGCTCCAGAAACGGAAGGGACGAGAGGAAGATTCGCGATACAACGAAAGTCGGAAGTTGATACAAGATATTCCAAGATGACACTGGCATCAGCGTCGTTCAATTGGGCTACCGCAGGAATGAGAGCCTGGAGTAGGATGCTTAGTTTATTGTTACTTTTACACGAATTCAAATAATCCGTACCTGTAGTCTTTCGTGCACTATTTCAGGCGATAATATCTTGATAGTGCTTGAGTGATGTTCGCGCAGGAGTTGGGTGACGTAGAGTGGTGGCCGCGTAATTTGAAGGCCTACACGTCCTAAAGCCTCTAAGACATTATCTCCAGTCGAGTCCCCATCAACGAGAAGCGATGTAATGGTTCCGTAGCTGCCTGGATCCCCAAAAATAGGCCATATAGGGAGCGATAAAGCATATTTTGTAATATGGAAAGGCGTGTCTTTCCAATATACATAGTCACCCGATCGCAATTTCGCCTGGGAGGTAGGCCAAGCCTCGAAGATATTCTGGACATGATCATGCTGTACCAGGATATCGAGGAGACCGACCCATGCAATCGGGATATATGTATCGAAGAGAAGACGATTCCACTCGATGAGAGCTCTGGATTGATTGTAAGAAAGAAAAATACAAAGAATCAATGGGATGAAATCACGCACTCATCTTCGGAGCCCTTTACAATCCCCTTTTCGCCAGCATTTCTCAGGTTTTGCCTGGAAGACGTTAAAGAGAATAGTGTATTGATGTGTATGGGAAATTCTGTGTCTAATGGAAGTGGTTGAAACGTGAATAGGCGACCAATTTTCGGGGCAGCTGGAAAGTGGAGAGGGATAGCCAGATCAACGTTGGGACTAAGCTTGTGCTTGGCGAGAGTTGTTGCTGGGTTCCCTCCGAGGCGCTCACTGAGAACATCTATTGCCTCCTTATCGGAAAAAGGAGCGTGGACGACGCGCCATTCTCTTTCCTTCAAGCAACCAGAGACATTGGTTCGAATGGTAGCCTTACGAATTTCGTAGTATCCATGATGCTCTATTGCTTCTCTGTCGATTCTTGCTGTCGCAAGTTGAGTATTCTCGCCACTATCATTAATCTCGCGAACCTCGATTGAAGTGACATTGCGCAGGAAGAGAAGAGTAACATCCAACTCCTCACGCACAAAGTCATTCAAGAGTTTAGAAATTGTCTCGGGGGTTACAATTTCGTCGCTGATCCGACTCTCAGTTGTGCGTAGCGGCAATCTGAAGATAGTGCCTTGGAAAGCTTTACCCCAATCAGTGGAAGGAAAGAGAGATTCAAATGTGGTGAGATGATCTCGATAAGTTTCCCACTCTTTTTCAATGTTCAGTTGGATCCCACCGCTCTCCGTGAAGTCATGTTGAGGGTCCAATATAACTAGATTAGGCCCGGATAATATGTTTGGCGTATCAGTAACCTGGACATGAGATCAGCGGGATCCGACACCCAGCAAAGAATGAGAGGTCTCACATGATACGATGCTCTGAATCCTACCCCATATTTGCCAATTTTTCTACGCAAAACATCAGCGAGAATAAGGGCCAAAATGGATGGTAATTACGAAGTATCGGTTTTCTTGGACGAGTCATGGATTTTCCGAAGCGCTGTCCAATCTTCGTCGTGTATGATCTCGTCGTTATACGCCAGCAGGGCGGGGCCTTGTTTATCAGCAAGATGTGTATGATAGACGGCAGTGTTGCTATGCGTGCGTCGATCGAGCACGAAGATCTATACATATGGTTTGGTCCAGCCGGGTCACGCATAGTGAGAATATGTCAGTCCCACCTGATGTGAAGCCCTCGCGTCGTCGGAATTTGAGATTATTTCTCGTAGGAGGCCGATAGAGAAGGGATAGCTTCCAAGGATTGAACGAATGGCATCCGTCGGAGCCACAGTCTCTCCAAATGCTTTCGCCATTTTGGTAGTCTGTGGTTGCGATGTTCGAATCGATGCCCCAGATAAAAAGCAATGCAACAGAGCGCTTCCCGTGAGAATCGTTGCTAGTTCATTCTGGCAGAATCGTGATTGTCATCTTACCTTCCGGCGTTTGTCTGTGTATGGTGATATATCAAACTCTAGCCACTCGGCGGCGTTATGCTTCTCCGGCATGACAGTATGTAGAAGTCGCAGATAGGGTGAGTCTCTCTCCTCGGAGTTGTTGTTTCACCTTTTTGAAAGGGTCGGCTGAATCAGCCGCACTGACGCGTCTCGGCATTGGGGGACTGCTGCTCGTACCATGGTCACTATTCTCACCACAGTCACTACTTCACGTAAAGTCCTTAAGATGTATCTGGATTCTGCTGCCATCACGGCAGCTGCCACGCGTTATATACATACTTACACAGAAAATCCTCGCACTCATATCTGGCTGATGGCAATATGTCTAGAAATTTCGAAGCTCTTCGACGCAGTTTCAGGTCTTGATTGTGAATAGGATGAAGGAAGGCCAATTAGCAGTTGAAGAACGATCGAAAAGATTGTTCTTCATGATCATTCTCTTGACTTTTATTGGTCCCGTGTCTAAATTTATCTCGGTCCGACATACGAGGACATACGTACGAAGTCATAAATATCCCTCGTGGAATACGTCGCATGCGTCAACTTCAACGTCTGATTGTTTAATAGGGTATGACTCGACCCGACGTTATCTAATAGACACTTGTCTTATATGATGCTAAGCGCCGCCTTGGCGCATCAAATCGTCGGGACCGGGAGTCGGCATTTCTTAATTTGGTAAGTCCCCCCTTTCTCTGACTTGATATAAATCTTGACTCGTGTTACCCTCGAGGTATTTAACCGACTTTTTTTTTTCCTCTCATTTTCTCACATTTCTTTATCCATGTCCCACTCAGCTGAAGGTCTTGCCTTTTTGACGCGTCTTAACGCGCTCCCCGATGGCCCTGGCGTTGCCCTCGACGACGTCCTCGGGCCTTCTCTCGCCGATGAACAAGAACTCAGGAAACTGTTCGCACAGGATAAAGCCAATCCTCGACTAGATGATCCCTATGTCGGACTCGTCGACCTTGACGAGATCCCATTTTTGCGCTACCAAACTTTCTCTCTCCCTACGTGGACTCAATTATAAGGAAGCCTGTCGGGGCAGTACATCATGCCACTACAAGATAATCAAAGGAGGAAGGATGGCGATGCGTCCATGGTCGCCGATTTTGATGAATTCGGGAAGAACTGGTCTATATTTACAGAAGGAAGCTTATCCCAGCTTATCAATTGGAATAACGTCATCGCCGCTGGTGGATCTGTTCTTTCTGCCCTACTTCCGTTGTCCGACAAGGACAAGGAGAACAAGAGGACTATTAGAAAATATTACCACTCTGCTGCATTTCCTGCATCCGACGTCGATTTGTTCCTGTGGGGATTGACACCTGACCAGGTATGTCTAGTGCTTCACTCCCCTCTTCGACATTTATCCCAATTGTATTGCAGGCTGAGAAGAAAATTGTTGAAATATACGAAGCCGTGAGGGACTCCATACCTTGGGACGTCACTTGCATTCGCACTAAACACACAATTTCTATTCACTGTAAATCATTTCCATTATTCCGCGATTAGCGGCCTATTATTAACATCTTAATCTAATAGCACAATATCCTTATCGTTCCGTTCAAATCGTCTTGAGGTTATACCGCTCGCCCGCCGAGGTCCTTGCTGGATTTGACATCGATGCGCCTTGCTGTGCATATGATGGTATGTCGTCTGGTCATCCCTTGTTTTTAATTGTGCCGACGATCTTCGGATATTAGGTGAACATGTCTGGGCCAATCCCCGTGCTATCACTGCTATGATCCGTCAATGTAACACCGTCGATGTCTCTCGGCGTTCCCCATCGTACGAGATCAGGCTCGAAAAATATGCTAAGCGTGGCTTCGAGGTTTACGTTCCAAACCTCAAGCGTGAAGACGTTGATCCGACCGTACGTCTCTATCATTCCACATCTTGTCGCCACTAACGGACGTACATGTTATTAGATTTATGAGCGCTCCATTGTCAAGATTCAAGGTCTTGCTCGTCTGCTCGTGCTTGAAAAGCTAGGCAATTCAGATACTCGCCAGAACTTTCTTCAAACGAGGAACGATCTGCGAGGACGCCCTAATGCGCTTCGTCGCTTTGGAGGAAAGAGAAAACGTAACTATCAGAATGACTTGAAGACCGTTATTGGAGGATTGGAGATGAACGACTATGACGTTGCGTCATTACACATTCCCTATGGACCTGGATGGGATGCTAGGAAAATTGAGAAACTCGTTTACCAGACGGTAAGTTCTGCTTTGAATGGTTAGATATATGATGGACTAAATCGTAGCCTCCAGGATCTTGGCATGAATTCGACCTTTAACCCTAAGAATAAAGGGCGCCGTCTTCATCGTCACCCGGCCTTCTTTGGCACTATCGAAGAATGTATGGATGATTGTTGTCAGGTAGGTCTTTTTTTCCTCCTTCTGAGCTACTCTTAATCACACTTTCAAAGCACTGCCCTGAACCCATAGACGAGGACGAGCGCAATCTTCAAAAGCAAGAGGATGAAATGTACGTTCGGGGGCGCATCGCTTTCATTGAAGAGAATCCTGGTCGTCAATCCCTCTCAGGTAGTTTCAATCCCATTGATGATGGTGAATGGTCGGAACAAGTCTATGTCCGACCCATTCAAAAACTCTTCTCAGCTATCGCATCACACGACATTGCTCTCGTTCGCTCTCTTCTCGCTGCTAATAAAAGTGACCCTAAAGCACCTGATAACGATACCGATGGTATCAACTTGCAACATCGTGATCACGTCGGACGCACAGCTCTCCATTTGGCAATTCTCGTCAAAGCCGAGGAGATTGCTAAGCTTCTTGTAGATGAAGGGTGTAGGATGATTGCTCGACTTGTGGATGGAAGAACGGCTCTACATCTGGCGGCACAGTATGGCTTAGAAGGACTGATAGAGAAGATGTTTGAGAAGAGTAAGCAGAATCAAGAAGACGCGGAGAAGAAGGCCAAGTTTGATAAAGATGAGGATGAAGAAATGAAGGATGAAAGCAGTGCTGGTCCGCCAGACTCTACCACAGACACCGATGTTCGCCGTTCGTCCGAGGATGATTGGAGCTCTGATGATAAGGACGGAAAGGAGGATGATTCAATGGATGTAGATGGCGAAGGCGAAGGCGATGGTGATGGCGAAGAGGATTATGATAACTGTGATGATGATGACGAGGGCGAGGATGGTGGTGAAAGCAAGCCAGAGAAAGCTGACGAACCCAAGGAGGAGAGCCCAGAAGACAGCGACGATGATCCTGATGTCCTGGACGTTAATGCTGCTGACTGGGATCAAAGATTCACTCCACTATGCTATGCTGTCCTCTACGGTACCTCCTCTACCGTCTCCCTTCTTCTCAGACATAAAGCCGATCCGACCATCGCAGCGGACTCCTCAGCTTCTATTCATGATCCTGACCACGTTCTTCCTCTCTTCCTCACTCTCATCCGCCCTGATGAAGACACTGCTGCCACTATTGCCGAAATTCTGATTGAAGGCGGTGCCTCGTCTTCAGCAGCAGATCCGAAATTGGTAACTGTATTGCACAAAGCCGTGTTTTCCGGGAAAACGAAGATACTCGACTTGTTCTTGAGGAAGGATCCCGGAGCACAACAGGCCTTAGATTTCCCAATCGTTGAACAAGGTGTATCTATCTTTCCTGTCGTATCAGCTGTGGCCAAAGGAGGATACGCCGAGTTGTTAACACTTTTGGCATATGGCGCCAAAATCAACCCATCGAGTTCCAATATCGCCAAGGCAAAATTAATCAGGTCTGTCCTCGTTTTCTACGCTCAGTTTGCTGTCGGAATCCTGATTCATTACGAAGTGGGATTACAGACCCTCTTATATGGGGTTACGCCCACTTTAGGGGTCGAAGCGACGCGGATTACATGAAACGGACAATCGAGACAGCAATCTGTCAGGGAGAATACAGCGTTGACCTTCTTCTCGAAGTTGGCGCGGACGCTAATGTTGGCACTTCCGACACACTGCATGATCCGACAAGGAAACAGTCCATTTTGGATTGGGTTGTTCACGCTCTTGAAGTAGAATTACCGGAGGCATTGGGCGAACTCGAAAAACAAGGTATCACACTCGAAAATAATCAAGAGGAGGTAAACGCTGCTCCGAAGAAATTTGAGTCGTGGAAGGAATATCTCGAGGACTACCAACGCCGGTGCTCTTTTGTGCTCGAAAAAATCAAGATGGATAACCAGAAGTTCTTTAAACCTGATCTGTTGAAGAATTTGAAGAAAAGGCAGGCGTACTTGCAGCATGTTCGGGGCGTGTTAGAACTGGCAGGAGCGAAGACTTGGAAAGATATTAAAGAGGCTAACGGTGATTCCGAAGAAGATCAAACTCCACTTCCTGTTCATCCAACGCATGCCAACGAATCGAATCAAGTGCAGCAAAAATATCGCTATCTCTCGTCGAACACTTGGAGGCGTCTCCCGGTGCCAGAGGTGCAATACGACCATTATGACGAGCTTTTTGAGGCGGCATTCAAAGGTGATGACGCTAACATTGAGAGGCTTTGCACGATAGGCGCACATTCAAATGCCACACCGTTACGGGTCACAGTTGAAACCAGGCTAGACGATAACAAGTTCGGTGAGAACTCTTCGGTGACGCTTATCCTCTATCGGTGCCAGCTCTAATGATACTGCATTTAAGGGCCAACCCCTCTTTATGCTGCCATTGTTGGAAAGAGATGGGCCACGGCGAAACTTATCATTGGCATTGCTGCCGCGCAATACCGAGATGAGAATGCTGAGGATAAAGACAAGCTAAAGGCAGCCCTCTTCGATCTAGGTGTGTCAATGTCATTGGTTTTATATTATCATATCGTAACACATTTTCATGCAGTCGATGGGCAAGAGTTTGACGATGGGGAGGATGACGGTGGCTCGTGTCACTCTGAAGAAACTGCCGACCCACGTCAACGCCAATCTAAGTTTATTGATATCGCGAAGAAGATCTCACTCCGTACCGACGCCCACCCCTCCTTGCTGGTCAATGCTGGTGTCGACTACACAATTGGCGACGAAAACCATCGCTCGACGCTGCTGGCGAAAGCGGTTAAAGAAAATGACTTCAATGCCTTTATTCATCTTTTTGACATCCAGGAATCAGTTGATAAGAAGGTTTGCGATGAACATGGTCCACTGTCTGAATTTATCCTAGGAGCGGATAATCCAAAGTTCCTTGACGAGTTGATACGTCGCATGGGTGTCGGCATTGATGTCGAAACGGCACGCAAAACCACCGGGGATGTCCAGCCAATCGCATCAAATGATCAAAACCGACTGTATCTTGGACTTAACATCCATGGCCAGAAGCGTGCGGATCTCGCGCGCAAAGGTGATCCCAATGCCTCCCAGAATGAAATCAAACATTTGCCTCTCGTTTGGCGTGCTGTTGCTCAAGGAGCCAAATCTATTCTCGAATATCTCTCGTCCGACAAACCGCTCCTGGCATATAAGTATTTCGCAACCAATGGAGATGGAGACAAAGCAGAATGGCTAAGGCACTCGAAGAGCTTGGAGAGTTCTCTTACTGAGTTGCTTGGGTGGCGAATTACTCCCCTCGGCGAAAGTCCTCTGACGATGGCAGCCGCGCATCGGCAAGTGGAAGTTTTACCCGTACTCTTCTCCAAGGCGCCGAAGTTGATGGGATCTGCCTTGCACCAGAAGTAAGTCCTGTTCAGTATCAGGTTCTGGTGTCACCCGCTCATTAGAACCTGCAGGATCAAATTCTATGGCTTCAATGCATTACTCATGGCCGCCAGTTGTTGTCTA
>NW_006267350.1:277024-473077 GCF_000300575.1 Agaricus bisporus var. bisporus H97
ATCGTCTTCGTATACTCCTTAGAGGAGTAGGCCTTCCACTTGGCTGAAATTGCATGTAGATGGAATATATACCATTGGCTCTGTTATAACAAGGCAAATGTCATCGTGGAGTACCTACTGGAGCGTCTTCCTCAGGATGTCAACGAAGAATTATTGGCGCGCAAGTCTAAGGGCAAGCTCACTACAGTGCGTTTTCTTGTCAGCGTCCTATGTCATTATCGCTGAATCCTTCTTAGCCTCTTCACGTGGCTGTCAAATCGGGTTCTATCAATTTAGTCAAAACCATTCTCGCTTTTACAAAAGACGGTCTCCTAGTTCGTGATGCTCTTGGATTCATGCCTTTACACCATGCGATACGATGCGGTTTTGTCCTGATCACCGAAGAAATACTGAAAGTCATTCCCACCGAAGGGCTCTACATCGAGAACGGCGTTGGCAAGACACCTCTTGAAGATGCCCAAAAGCGCGCTATGAAGCCGACCATTGTCTCAGTGACTCAGCCTTCGGTACAAATCCTCAGTGGAGCACGAAACATCTTATTCCAGGATGACATTGAAAAATTGGAGAAGGAGTCACGAAAGGTCATGACGACCCTGGATAGGCTGAAAAGTAGCAGCACTGTGGGAAAAGGTTCATCCCTTGCCAACGCTTTCGAAAAATTCGTCTCTGCCACTGAAGGCCGATTGGCCAAAATCAAAGCCCAAAACCAAGAAACACTTGATGATAATACTACTAACTCGTCCCAAAATCAACTGGCTGCGGATCCAATCGACAGTCAAGGAGATCATATCAAGACTCTTACAGTGCTTGAGAAGGCAATTTCTAACGATGACATGAAGAGGACATTGGTTCATCTCAGAGATGTTCAACGGTCCGTTGCGAGTACCTTGGAAGGCAGTCCGGGTGAAGAGAGCGCGGTTCGGATGAAGGATGAATTTGAAGAGGAAGAGAAGCACAAGGAAAAGGCGGAATTGTTCGCATTCGATTCATTCACTGTACCGAACGACTCGTGATCCATATGTTGATTCATACTCCAAATTGCATATCTACCTTATGAAAGAAAAATAAATACCGTTCTTTTCGTTGTGAGCCGGATATCGGATGTTGTGTGGGGACGACAGCGGAAAGATGAAGATGGGCGAGTGAAACCTTCTCTGGCGAGTAATACAGTCTCTCATTGGCTTCTTATCATCTCCTTCGACAAGAACAAGATCCAGATTATCCGACATAGTTCAATGTATTTTCTCCAATGTTCTAAACCTCTTCGAACTTGCTTGACCCGCGATCTCCCCACGAAAGTGTAAATGACAAGGAAGAACGAATGAATGAGCAATAGAGAATGTAAACAGATAAGTAGGAATAATTGAAGCACGCCACAAGCACATGAATAAGCTGCTGCGCAATGAGGACTGTCGCCATAATCGAAAACCAAAATCTGCAACGTTCTTTCATAGCTCAGCACGTATACATAATACACAAAACGCGATAGACAAACGAAGAGACAGCAGAGCAACGTAGGAACACCTAAGCACCGAAACCGTAGAGAGTACGGCCAGATCGCTTGAGGGCGTATACAACATCAAGGGCGGTAACGGTTTTACTGTCAAACCACCGCACCTCAGTAAGGGCTCGCAAGGTATTGGCGAGACACGTACCGCTTGGCGTGCTCAGTATAAGTAACTGAATCACGAATCACATTCTCAAGGAAAATCTTCAAGACACCACGAGTTTCCTCATAGATCAACCCAGAAATACGCTTGACACCACCACGACGAGCAAGACGACGAATAGCGGGCTTGGTGATACCTAAGAATGATATTCCACATCAACTCCTCATTGGCAATGAATGAGAACGACGTCATACCTTGGATATTGTCACGAAGAATCTTGCGGTGACGCTTAGCTCCCCCCTTTCCGAGACCCTGAAAGAGAGTAACGCACGGACCAGGACATCACAATGACCACCAATTGGGAGGAAGCAAAAGAAACAATGTCAGCCCGGTATACATCACAAAGGTCATAGAGACGTGCCTTTCCACCTTTTCCACGTCCAGACATATCTACACAGAGTTTTCCTTCAAAGAGTTCTTAAAGCACGAGCCACGAGGCAGAGGATTGTGAGTCGGGCGGAAACAGGCAGGTGGTGGTCAGTGATAGAGAGGTGATTTCACGCGCACGGCCTTTTGTATTGCTTGTTTGGCTTTGTTGAAGCAAAAGCCCCTATCTCGATAAATGTAGTAACTCGAATCGCGCGTTTTAACGAAGATTGTAGTACATTGTAAGGCTAGTCAACTTTACTGGTAGACAAAAAACGGACAGAGGAAAACTCCTCGCATAAATTGACCTGAGAACTTTCAACTAGACGAAACCTTTTTCCTTCACCCGCTGGACAAGGTCGGCATTCTTGGACCCAAAGTCTTTGCAATGATCTAATAGCATGGTTGATTCCGTGCACTGAGCAACGCCACGGACTGTTTAAAAGTCAGAATCTGAGTTTGAAAGAAGAAGAGAGGTAAAGAGGACTTACTCTGATCCAGAGTATACGGATCAACCATCTTCGAATTAATAATCGCTTTCTGTACTGCCCGTTGTGCGTCCGTCATGTTCCATTCCCGAGCAAGCGCAAGCATCTCCAAACCCAGTTTCATGTTTCCCTCCCCATTTGTTAACACCAACTCTTTCGCGGTGTAAGCATAATCTGTTTCGGCATCAATCAAGGTCCCCGATTTGAACATGAAAAAGGACCGAACAACATACCCAGCAACTGCTCTGCACATCGCCTAGATTGCCTAATTGATATCGTCGTCATACCAATACCACCAGCCTCCGAAGGTGTAGAAAACAGAGACAGGAAATAGGGACTGTACATCGCGAGATATGTTCGGTGAGCGAATAAAGGTCTTTCATCCGGTGACCCGAACGAGAAAGACATGTCAGTGCAAATCCCAGCTCTCCTCATGTCGTCAAGCGTAGCGCGCATACTCGGCATTTGATCCTCGGGGCTTGAAGTTGGTAGCGGATCCTGTGTATCAACCTGATGAATCGTCTCGGCACCAGAGACCTCAAGAAGTCGACGATATGGTCGGAGGAATGTCCTCGGGTGTTGAAGTGGACCGGAGTCAAATTCATTTAACACTATCTCGTTGGCTTTTTTCCAGTTCCAGTCGTCAATCGTGTTTGGGGCGGCATCGACATTGAGGAATATAGAGATCTCGTCTGTTGTGCATTGGCGCAGGAAGGGTTCCGCTTCTGTGCTATGACGATCGAGCCACATGTAAGTCTGTTCGAGATGGTCCAAAAGTGTAGAGCGAAAAGACTCGTCGTGATCTTGCGCAACTCTGGTCGCTAGAACGACGAGATGTTTGACCTACGCTAACAGTCACACTTTGTCAACCACTACAAAAACGACAGGATACGCACCACTTCTTCTGTAGTCGGCTCTGCAAAACCGGGATACAACCTGATCAACTGCGGCTTCGGTTGTTGCTTATCTTCGAAGAAAGCACGCTGCGTCCAGGCAATGGCTTGGTATTCCAGCCGAACGAGTTCTTTTGGAGCAACTATATCAGGGAAAGGTTGCATGTACTGCGAGTCATCATTGCTTCCAAGAGGCCGCGGAGACGTTCGTCGAGGAATAAATCGCAGACCATCCAGGACAGCGAGCTGTTCTTTGTTGAGAGTGGTAACCTTCCGTGGGAATTCGTCACAGAAAATACGAAACATAGCAGCAGCTCTTTTCTTTACATTAGGCCCAGTAGGATTTTGGAAAACTTCCAAACAGAACTTCATCATATCGAAATTGAGTTGCCGTTGCTTCTTCAAACCAAACTGGGTGAGATCGTCTTCGAATCTAGCGAACGAAGGATGAATGAAGTGTTTCGAGGCAGAATCAAATGCCGCCAGGAAGAGGTCGTCGCAGGAGGAGTAAAGAGTTGACGAGTTACACATCTCACGCTGAGAGTTAGGGACCATAATTTTCGTCTCTCCAGTGTGGAGAAGTATGCGGAGTAAATCTTTATATTCGTTGTCGTGGCCCTCGTCAAGGTTCGTTGGTAAGGCGAGGATGGGTTGAAGCGCCCGAAGAGCTTGTTTTCCCATTTTTTCCAGCAACTTGTCGTACCCGACGACGACCTGCGAGGTGAAGGATCGTACTGAAGCCAGGGTCACATTTGTTGGTAGCATTTGTGCATGTACTGCAGGAACATATGAACCATCTCTCGACTCCCAGAGTGGAATAAAGGTGTATTCAGCGTGTCTCGAAAAGTAACCTTTTCCACGGTCCTTCCAGTCAGTTCGAATCCACCCGGTAAGCAAGGGCCGTGTTTTGGAGTCCAAAGAACGGAATAATTCATTTGCCCCTTTCGGATGGTTAAGCAGCTTCTTGAGCACACTTTCGACAAAGAGTTGTACGGGTGGCAGGGAATTCCTCAGTATGGCGGGGAGTGGAAAAATGTCGATGACTGTAACGCCCATCTTTGATAGACAATCACCTAACCACTTTTCCTTATAATTGGTGAAGTCGGCGAGGATGACAGACGGGGATTTGCAGTGAGAGAGCGATAGAAAATGGCCCGGTCGAATTGTCGGAATGAGGGGAAATGGAGCCGTAGCATCGGTGGAGACCTTAAGCAACGGAAAAACACGCCAAAAGTCTCTAATCCATTTCCTAGTCTCGACTGATGCGTATTCAAGGTTTTCCGACCGCGGAATGTTGTCTTCCAATAGGATTTGGACATTGGTGTCCGTAAATACTCTCACATTAAGTTTGCCGATCTCGAGAAGTCGGCCCGTGGTCAGATTTCGATGTACAAGACGGTGTGACTTGAATACCGCAGCATTCAGAACCTCGATTGGAGCAACAACGAAACAACTATCTTGAGATGGCGTGAAAGTCGCAAAGCTCCCATCTTCAAGAGGCAACAACGGTAGATCCATCAAGCAGTCCCCGTCCTTCGAAAGGAAATCAATCAGCTCCTGAAGCAGTTTGAATTCGAGAATTGATGCCGAGAAACAGTCCAGATTATCAAGAATCTGACGGCGGACATATTGAGGTGTCACAATTGCTACTTTACAGCCGTTGACTTGCCGAAGGGCTTTGGTCACCGGCACAGGTAGCTGAATGGCATCGAGGGGCTTTATCGTCTCTAAGACCTTGTATACACCACGGGGAAGCTGAAGTATGAGATTGGCTGACTTGGAAGGAAGAGGATGAGCGTGAAATTTGCTACTGAAGATGGGGCGTGCTGAAATAGCAGCCATTTGATATACCTCTCCAGCTACGAGGGTTGAGACAATGTCGTCGTCGGAGCCTTCCTCATCAGCAGTCCGACTTGGAGGCCAATATGCTCCGTTATCCGATGATGGTGCACGATCCTCTAACAGAGATAGGTACAGTTTCGGGACAATACTTTTTAGGAGCCACTTATTGTAAGATGATTCCAGACTCCATGATTCATCGAGTCGAATAGTCAATTCGTCGGGAGTGAGGATGAATGGAGCGGATATATGGAGTGGGAGGTTGACGGGAATGGAAAGAGGAAGGGTGAGAAAGATGTTGTGATTCGCGTCAACGCCTGAAAGTGGGGTCGCAACTTGAACGACGAGCGGGAATTTGATCTGAAGGAGTCTTTGGATGGGAATGATCAGCAACGGCACTTTGTATAGGTCTACAGTGGTAGAGACGATTCTCCATTCCTGGCCCGATTTGATAGATTTCGGGTTTTGGATAGAGACTGTATGTGCGGTAACGTCATCATTGAGCGTGTCCGGTGATGTCCGGGATGCTTCAAGCGACCACTGAAGCTTAACGGCTTCATGAGGCTTTCGGCTGAAGACCTGTATGGACGTGATCTGTGTAAATAATAACCCATCTGGAGCATTTGACTTGAAGTCGACTGTCAGATCGTTCAAGGTCGGACAGTTTTTGGTGATCGAATCAATGCCTTGGCATTGTTCACTCGATCGAAGTGGAAGGCGAATCAAAGTCTTTCAATTCATGAGTTCAAAGCGAACCTGGTTCAGATTAAAATCTACTCACTCCTTCGTATGAATATGGTTCATTTGTATCGATGGGAACGTCGAATCCAAATAACCCGATTACGGGTGAGAGATGATGAGAGTAAAGCCTATCATATCAATGTCAGTCAATAATTCACCTGTCAACGGTAAGGCTTTTTTCTTACTTTCGTATTGTAGATAACGGGATTTGAACGACGGCCCTGTCCAAGGTGAGATGACCTTTGCATGGATTCAAAAACAAGACTTGGTCTCGCGAGATTATCATGAC
The DNA here is from genome assembly GCF_000300575.1 of Agaricus bisporus var. bisporus H97. NCBI lineage: Eukaryota > Fungi > Basidiomycota > Agaricomycetes > Agaricales > Agaricaceae > Agaricus > Agaricus bisporus. The sequence continues at coordinate 283,311 of NW_006267350.1, forward strand.
CAGCTAAGTGAGGCAAGACAACAGTTAGTTCAAAAGCTAGAAAGAGAGATAGAAACGAACCTCCGATGCATAAAACAAGGATAAGATCCCGATTCCGTACTGCCCGACAAACTCTTTTTTCCCCTTATCATCCACACCAATATGCAGAATTCTTCTAAATCCGTCGTCTGCGAATGAAGTATTCATATGAATGACTACCGAAGGAACACGTTGAAAGTCACTGCAACGCGAGGACAACAAGTCCTCGGCTGGCGCCCTTTCTTGGTCAAGCAGGACATCAAGACCGGTCGCTCCAGACGAAGAAGTGATTGAGAGTATATCAAGGAAAAACTGAGAATTCATGTAGTCCGTCAAATTATTTCGAATGGTTTTCAACAATTCTTCACCCTTTAAATCAAAATCCACATCCGACTGATACTGGAGACCCATCAGACCCAGTCGATTTAAACCCAGGTCAATTGCGAGTTCCTGTGAAATCGCAGGATGCGCCAGACTTTGAAGACCTCTGTCGACAAGGTGAGCACGAGGCCCGACATCATTATAACAGATACTTTGAAATGGAATGAGAGTATTATTGATGTCGGGTATATGAAGCGTTGAACGGTCGTTTGGAGTCAACCGCCCGAGCCACGTCAACAGATGAATATAGCCCTCAATAGTCTGTTGGTTCATGGGTTTTCCATTACTGCGGTGGTGAAATAATCGTAAGTGCGCTAGAAGCGTCACTTTTGGCGGTCTACAAATAAGATAGAATTTATTCCTCCGGTATCGCTAGTCGAAGTCGGCACATACCTTTCAACACAACCCATGATATGGAGGAATCGCCGAAACCCCGGATACCGCAATATCTCAATGCCAACAGAATGGAACCCAATCTCCGGTATATCATCGAGTCCAAGCAGCGCGACCCGAGCTTCCTCAAGGCCACCATTTCGAGTCGGAACCCAACGAAGATTGCGAAGATTTATTTTCAGAGAATCGTATTGCGACTTGATGAGCGACCTGTTCGCAAGTTCTTTGAGAATTTCAAGGACCTTAAGAGACGAGGGGTCAGGTCCATGTAGAACTTTGACTAATTGCTGCGACAAGACATCAAACGGAACTTCAGAATCCCACTCGAAAATTTGGCGTAGGTGGTGACCTATCTCGACGTCACGATCCACCATTGGGAAGACTTGGTCAAAGAAAAACGTTTTCCCGAAATGGGCCCATAAGTCTCGACATTTTTGTGGACCCTTCAATCCATCCGACGTCGGGATCCATTCAAAGTCGGACAAGAGATTAGGGTTTTCAAGGAAGAAGGATACAAGATCAAAATGACAGTCATTTAGTAAATCGATCAGAGTGCGGGCAATTTCTTGAGTACGAGAGCCATCTTCCTCTGAGATAAACTGAATGCGTTCTATGACGATCTCAGGAGTTAAATCAACGTTCAAAACCCCGAGATGTCGGAGGTGATTTGTGAGGTTGCGGAGGCCGGGAGACGATGAACTGGGGATGTAGGGTGACGTTTCAGGAAACAATGCTGCAAGAGGAGCGTTGGGATTGATGAGATCCTTTGGCTTTTGAAGGGACCCATCTCCAGCAGGGACGAATTTGATATCCGAGAGTCGTGATGCTACGTCCTGAGGAACAAGATGAGGATTTGAAACGAGGTACCTCACGAAAGAGATCTGCATTTCCGATGACTGTATACCGAACTGTTGCAGCATAAGGTCATGCATTTCGTTAAGCGAGAGGGGTGATGTAAAGTCGGGATCGAGATAGTCCAAGATTTCCTCGCTTATTAGATCAAGATTCAGATAGATGATAGAATTTACTTGTGGAAGTATCGGAATCTGATGGGGGTATACACCTCGGATGGTTTTATTAACAGAGGTCGAGGCTCGTTGAAAGGTGGGAGTCCCATCATGGGAGGGAATAACAACCGGGAATATGGGCAACGATAAAAGCCGTGAATGTAGAATGCCGTCAAGAGCAAGTCGACCATGTAGGGATTGAGTTGAAGGGAGATATCTAACCAGATAGCTGCACAGCTCGCTTGCATCATTCTCTGAAAAATGGGCATTTTTCGACGAGGCGGAGAGGACACGTAAGAGGGCGTGAATGTCCGAACTCAATTCGAGACTATTCAGCCCTGTTCGAGCTTGATCACTCAAACGATGATCGATAACGGCAACACTCAAAATCTCTAAGACCCTAGTGATGTTGTAATCCGGATAAGGGTTGAACACCGGCTCCGAAGGTAGTCGCAGGCCTTGCGTGGTTGGCACGAGGTAGAAGCGGTTGGCGTGCCGAACAAAGTCGATGTCCTGTGCCCAGATCCAAAATTGATCCAACCACGACAACTCATCATCCGTAACTTCAGTGTGAGTCCGGCAGGTAAAGGAAGAACGACTCAGATAAGAATGAACTTTGCGAGGTGTGATTTGAGTGACGTTTAATACTTTGGGACCTTCGTCGAGCAAAAGTCTGCGAGCCTTCAAAGGTAAGCGTTTCAGTGACACGGCCTCTGGATCATACTCAGCAAACAGTCTTTCCTCCGTATCGTTGAAGAGGGTGTGTACGTTGTTGGAACCAGAGGAGGAAAGCCTGAGAGAAAGTCGATTTCCGGCAACGGAAGGAATAAGGGGGAGGCCAACGATGTATTGGCACATAGCAGTCGAGAGGAGGTAACGGACGAGCGTTTGGGCATCTACATCAATGAGATCCCTGAGTTGTTTCGCGTAGTGCTACAAATTACAATATTCATAGGTAGATGGAAAAGATAAGATTGATCCATACCTGTAATTTATTTGAGGCAACCTCGGGCGATAAAAACTCGACGAGACGAGCAAACTTGTCTCGAATGATTTCGGTGATATAGAGAGGAGGTCTCGTCATCGGAAGTTCTGTATGGACGAAAGCTCTCAATGTGCTTTCATCGAGTGACCTATCTTCGATGACAAGGGAAGAGATGTGTTGGTATAATTGAGGGTCACTCTTGTATACGGGCCAAACCGGCAGCTTAAGAGCATATTTGGTCACATGGAGAGGCATGTCTTTCCAGTAGACATAGTCCCCCGAGTGAACTTTGGCTTGAGAAATAGGCCAAGCGTCGAATATTGATGAGACGATATGTTCCTTTACAAGGTATTCAAGAAGAGCGGCCCAAGCCCGAGGAATGTAGGTATCGAAAAGAAGGTAATTCCATTTGACCAGCACACTGCAAAAGAAGAATTAGCCAACGCGGTACATTAATTGAGAAGAATGCGTACTCGTCATCAGAACCTGCGACGATACCAACTTCGCCCGCATTACGTAAATTCTGTCTCGACTGCGTTAGAGAAAAAAGAGCATTGATATGAATCGGAAATTCAGTTCGAAGCGGTAACGGCAGGAATGTGAAAAGGCGCCCCGTGTTGGGTGAAGTTACAAGATCACATGGAATTGCGAGATCCACTCCGGTACTAAGCTTGTGTTGAGATAGGGTTCTAGATGGATCCCAGCCCAGTCGTTTTGCGAGAGCTCGTTCGGCCTCGTCTTCGGAAGAGGGAGAATGGAGAATGTACCATTCTCGCTTTTCCGACTCACCAGTCTCATACCTGGAAGTGAAAACGTCCGCCTGACGGATCTCGTAACGGCCGTGACGATCCAATTCACTTCGAACGATTGAAGCCTTTGCCACCTCAATTTCATTGTCTCCCCTGATCTCGATGATCTCAACTGAGGAAATGTTGCGCAAAAAGAGGAGTGAGATCATCAGTTCCTCTTTCGCAAAATCTCTCAGGAGACCAGAGATCTCGTCGGGTTCAATGACCTTGTTGCTAAGGTCACTGCTTGCGATGCGCAGAGGGAGGCGGAAAGCAGTTCCGGCGAAGGGCTTTCCCCATTGAGTTTGTGAAAACACAGAACTGAAAGAGGCTAGATGATCATTATATTCGATTGAGTTTTCTACGATGTTCAACCTGACTCCTCCAGTCAGCGTGAAGTTGTGTTCCGGGTCGAGTATAGCCAGGTGGCGACCAGATAAGATATGGGGTGTGTCCGTGACCTGAGCGCAAGTTAGCCAAGGAGCCCACGTGGATCAGATAACTGCGCACATGATAACACGACCTGAATCCTATACCGTATTTGCCTATTTTGCTACGCCAAGAGTATCAGAATACTTAGATGACAGAGACAACAAAAGCAATTTTACGAGGTATCAGTCACTTTTGATGACTTGTGGATGTTTTGAAGAGCGGTCCAGTCACTATCCTGTATTAATGCATTGTTATATGCTAGAAGCGCTGGGCCTTGTCTCTCGGCAAGTTTTGGATCGAATAAGTGCTTGATACCATGGCTCCTATGATCAAGGATGAAGACCTAGTATACGACGTGCAACCGCGTCAGTAAATAGAGCCCAAGTAAAAAGAAAAAATTAAACCTGTTCAGTAGCTTTCGCGTCGTCCGAGTTTTGGAGGATTTCCCGGAGCAAGCCAATGGAAAACGGGTATCCACGGAGGATATCGCGAATTGCGTCCGTAGGCGCAACATGTTCACCAAAGATCTCAGCCATGGTAGTTGGAAGGCTGAGGGTAGCCGGTTGATGCTCGTATATATATGTGGTCAGGCCACTCTTCCACCCCCGCGGAGCATATCAACACGTGGGGAACTGCCAGCTGTCTAAGTATAAGCATGCTGGACGGCGGGGAACTCAGAAGCCTTGTGTACACAGAGGTCCACAGGTGACATTAGAAGTCCTGCGTGAGAAAACTTGTGTGTGGTTCTGTTGATATGCCGGGATGCTGGTTGTGCGAGGGTGACTGATATTTGCAACAGATCTCATGGGCAATCTTATACAGTCGTTTTGCCTTTCTGTGTGAGTCAAGAACTTGTGCGGTTGTAACTACTGATTACCAAGTCTGCCATCACGACCTGGCATTATCTGGAGCTTTATCCTGCCATCGGGGCTTCCACCGCAGCAATCTTCCAGAATTTTCACTTTCACATCTGTTTTATCTTTCGTGATCCAACGCTCCGGTCAAGCGCTCTCTACAAAAGGCATTTGGTGACAGCATTCGGCTTCCCTTACCCTTCCACAGTTCCTAGCACCCAGGTTCCAAGATGCCAAAACCTTTTATACAACAAGCAGACGTCATCAAGGCGATCGGGAACATATTAGAACACTACCCGTTAGTGGACGGTCCAATCCGCGAGTTGTTACAGAATTCAGATGATGCGGGAGCAACGCGACAGGTATGGTCTTGATGTCCCAATCTTATCACCTCCGCTCACTTACACTTTGAACAGATACTGATACTCGATCTAAGGAACCACCCTACCTCGTTCCTAGTATCCCCCAACTATGCTCAACATCAACAAGTCCCATCATTAATCGCGATCAATAATGCATTTTTTAAAGAACCGGATTGGCATAGTCTGGAAACCATTTTTGCTTCGAGTAAAGCTCAGGATGCCACGTTCGTTCTCAATCATTCCATTTTCTCTTTCTGATCTGCTCATTCATTTGTAATTGGTAGCACTGTCGGCCAGTTCGGTCAAGGGTTCCGTTCTGTATATCATGTACTTGTATCTTCAATCTCTTTTGAACACGTTGAGTTCTGATAAGTATTATCATCTTAGTTAACAGATTGCCCTCAGATCTTTTCTGGGCATAAGCTCGCTCTTCTGGACCTGCCAGAAGGTATAACGCTCGACATGACAAACGACGAAGACGCGAAGTACACTGGCCATCTTGCAGCTTTCCAAGATCTGCCCGGTATCTCGTATTCAGGCAACTTCCCTTCCTCAACCGCTTCGCAACTCAATGATTGCACGTTCCCACCGCTTCCCACCACTTCAGAAAACAAAGACAAGGATATTAAGGGCGACTCTCCTTACGTTGACGGAACTATCATCCGACTTCCTCTCCGTGCCCCCGATTCTCATAAGGCGTCATCCCCTTCCACGGAGAGTCACACTCCCGAAGATATCTTGAAACTCTTCGGGGACTTCTTTAATCACGATCTAGAATGCGTACTGCTATTTTTGAAGAATCTCAAGCAGATTGACGTGTACGAAATAAATCCACAAGGTGTTTTGAATGAAATCTGCTCCACAGTGCTCAAAAAAGGAGAAATAAGTGGTAGTGGAGGAGGGGACTACGATACGTGGAGGTGTGTTGTTGAGACTCGCGTCTCTACCTCCAGTCCTCCTCTAGTTTCCCCGACTTCTGCTCTCGCTGTCAATTCTATTCGTCCTACTGGATCACAAACGGCCGGAAAATCGATAACAAAATCCACCACTACGACATGGAGAATGCTCAGTTGTCCATTCACCGACTCTATGTCACTTGAAATTCTGGAACGTATCCCGAAAAGTTGCAATCCGGAGGAACAAATGAAGCGACGTAAGTTAAATCAATCTATCAGGGTCGCTGCTCCTCTATCAAATGTTACGTCCTCTTCCTCTTTGAAAACTCGTACCTCCACGCCTTCCGTTCCCGCTTCAGCCTCTAGCATCAAACCACTTTCCGATGTTACTCCGTCGGTGGATTCGAATTCAACTCATAATACGACGTTTGGAGTCCGTTTCTGGAGACAAGGTCGACTCTTTCATGGACTTCCACTTCCCCGCTCTATTTCCCAAAAGTGGCCCATCCACGTTGATGCCAAATTTGCGCTTCCACCTTCAAGGCAGCGCATTCGTAGTTTCTATGAATCGGGGTACGTGACAATTTTTACTTTTTTAAAAAATTTCGTCTCACACATTTGATGGATCTGTATAGTTTCGTAGGTGAATGGAATATGAAGTTGTTTGGGGCATTCATCCCTCAAGCCTGGACTTTCCTGCTCAACGTACTCGCTCGTGAAGATAAAGTTGCAGATATTTTTGATTATTGGCCACCGCCGGGAGGTTCGAGTGAGTTCAATGCTCCAGCAGGGAGCGGGTTCAGAGTGACTGGGGTGGCTACGAGTGCAAGTGCCAGTGCAACAGCTCCGTCGAGTGGAAAGCCTCAAGGAATGCTCGAAACAGTCTTCGATTGTGTTATCCTCGCGAAACCTGCCGTCTGGCCAGTATACGTCCCCGTTTTGCCCCCGACTTCCCCTTCTCGATTAACCACGGGTCCCCGTAGCGCAACACCTCCACTTTCTTCGACCAATACCGCATCCGCTTCTCTGCCACCACCTGAATTTGCGGAGTTGGGGAACCTCAAGATTGCGCTAGACGAGGTTCACTTTTTGGAGTTGAGGAACTCGTTGGCGGAATGTGGAATAAGATTTACGAAACCGCCTGGTCATTTCAAAAATTTGATCGAAGGCTGTAAACTTCGTCAGTTCCAGTTCTTGGATCCCGAAAACGTCCGCAAAGAGTTATTGGTGCGCGATTGATTGCTAAAATTTGAAGTTTTTAGTTGGCTGATGAGGATTTTTGCAGGTGGATGTATCGAAATTACAAGAAGCAATCGCTTCTACTCCGAAACATGCAAATTCCATCATCGACTTTTTGATTAAGGGTGGCGATGTGCAACTTCTTGTTGGTCTACCTCTTCTCAAGAACGTCGACGGACAACATATCACTCTTCATAAACTAGCTCCTCCTGGATCTACCGCTGCTTCTAAACAAACATTGCACACGCTTTTGGATGCTTGGTCTGCACCATTATTCAAAACCTGCGACTCGAATGCTATTGCTTTAAATGAACTTCCTCGGTCGATCGCAAACCCTCTCCAGGAAAAAGGTCCTGGAAATGTGAACGTGGTCAAATTGAATCTTGAAAAACTCATTGAATATCTCGCTGCTGACTCTCGATGGACTTCATCTTTGCCTCAAATGTCGCCTACATCGCCTTCTCCTACGTCTCTCACACCTCCTGAATCAACGCAATGGCTGGGAAAATTCTATAAATGGCTTCGTAGCCAACCCTACGCATCCGATTTCTTCCAAAAGTCCGAAACGAATGCGCTGTATATCATACCGACGCAGCTAGGTCTAAGAACAGTCAATGATCCCGTCTTTGATACGATGAGCGCTACAGTCATGAAGTGTTTACGAGCGTTGGGTGTGGGATTATTGGATCCTAGTATTGGGAGTGATGTTAAACAGTTTTTGGCGGGTGTGGATGATGTGTTGAGGAAAGATGGGGACGTGAAAGGAATCTTGGATGGTGTTGTGGCCGGTGTTTTGGGTGGGACTGCTACCAATGCTGGAGGTGCGACTGCCGCCTTGACGACGAGTTTGGGTTTGACTTGTCTGGAATGGAAGTCGCTTATTGAGTATATGGTTCGGCATACTCATGTCGACCAGTTGAGCGAGGAACAACGCAGGAAGTTGAGATTACTCCCGATATATCCCCTCCTGGATCCTTTTGACACGATGCATACGCCACGACCCGATGCAATACCCGAGAACAAGATGGTTTATGGTGTTATTTTTGTTGATCTCCTGCCTATCCTCGATGGTTGTGTCTATCTCGATTTACGCGGATATTCGCCGAGATGGCTTGGAATCCTTCATCTTCTGAGTCTTGGATCATCGATGGAGGAGCGTCCGTTGACCATTAATGATCTTCTTGATCTGGGAGTTCGTAATTTTGGGAGTCAACCGCCGGGTATCAAGAGTTCAATCGTGACATATGTGGTGAAGCATGAGAGGAGTGTGCCGAGAGAGACATTGGAGAGGTTACGGGACACGGCGTTGATAGTTTGTCGAGATGGGTGTGTGAGGAAGCCGGGAGAGGTGATTGATACAGGTTCGACTACTGGGCTTGGAGCTATCGTTTCCTTGTGCACTGAGGTATCTGATGAAGATGATGGAAAGGCGTTTGATGATTGTCTTCCGAGGATGGGAAGTGAGGAGGATAAGGAGATTATGGAAGGTTTGAAGAAGCTTCCGTTGAGCCCTTTGAGGACGGAACTTGATGAAGCACTGCTAGTGAAGATTACGGAATGGATATCAAAGAATGTGCACCAGGTCGCGGCTGTGGAGGCGTCGAGAAAACTATTGAAGTTCCTCGCTGCAGATCCCGCTCATGGAAAGCTCGTGGTGGCGATTCCTATGGACCATAAATGGATTCCCACGGACGCGGGACTCAAAGCTCGTCACGAATGCAGAGATCGTAATACTCAGTCTTTGCTTTTTGATGAAGTATACGCTTTGGTCGAGGATGGAGTACAAGTGACGGATGTTTTGAAGGCTGCACTCGGATGGACGGAGAAGCTCTCTCATGATAATTTGTTTGACCAACTCGATGCTACGTTGAGGAAGGGTGAGGATTGTAACAAGGTCAGGGAGATTATTAAGGTGATCGGCTCGGAGGAGGTGACTCATGTGGATTTGGAAAAGTTGCGGGGGATGCTTGAAGGAAGGGCTTGGGTGCCGACAACGGTGCCTAGTCTTGTGAAGCCGGAAGATGCAGTACTTGGCCATGTGGTACAGGGTGCTGGATTTTTCCAGGTTTCGTTTACAGAAGCCATGTATCCAAACGTGGTTTCACTTTTGAGATTTATGGGCGTAAGAGAAAAGTGGGTGGCATCTGTTTCTTTTTGGGCGTTATACTAATCAGAATTAAGGCCCACAGCGGATGTTATATTGGCTAGGATTGAAGAAGTTGGTCAGCGGACGCTCACGGTTGAAGAGGTGGATCGCGTCGTCAACCTTTTGGAGTGCTTGCCTACAAATTTGGATGAGAACTCGAGGGTTCGCTTGCTCGTACCCGACACTACAGGCATTATGCGGCCTGCGACTGATCTGCATTTCAATGATACTGGGTCCCTTTATCAATACCTTCTCCCGAATGAAATGTTCCTTACTCACCCCAACGTCACCGAATCTCTTGCCCGAACTCTCGGCATCAAACCTCTTGCCAGCACGTTATCCACTTTTTCTCAATCGGGGTATATGGGGGAAAGTTTCATCACGTCTATCAGGAAGGCACTCACAGATTACAATGAAACCCAGATGCTACCGGAAATGCTCGCCAATGCAGTTGATGCAAAAGCACGACGCTTTGTACTCGTTCTCGACGAAATGCCAAGTGACACTGAAAACCTAATTTCGCCTAATTTGGGAGCTTTCCAACGAAGTCCGGCACTTCTTGTATATAATGACGCTGAGTTTACGGAAGATGATTTGAAAGGGTTGTGCAGTACTGGGGAGGGAAGTAAAGCGAGCAGACGGGATTCGATAGGTCAGTTTGGACGGGGCGCGTTGACGATGTTTCATATAACTGAGGTATGGGCATGTAGCTTGATTACGAAAATTTCGCTTTTTTCCTAAATAATTTGACCTATCTAGTTTCCGATGCTTCTATCGTCAACGCATGCTTTATTCATCGATCCTTCGCAAAAACATCTTCAGGGTCTTCCTGCGAATGCTAACAATCAGCGAATGGAGCTGAAGACGGTCAGGTATGCATGATATTCCATCGTGGTTTACTACTACTGTGTACTGACAGGAAATTAGGGATTTCTATCCCAACCACCTCAGCTTCTTATACGGTTTGAACGACTGCTTGGGTTTACCAGTTCAAGACCCAGCCTCATTTTCCGGGGTTAGCGCATTTGCCTCGTCATTTTCTGATTGAAATTAACAGATTCAATTGTAGACGATTTTTCGCCTTCCTCTCCGTCATACGAGTCACGTAGAGCATGGATCCCCAGTATGGGAAAATCATTGGGAAGCTAGTGATATTCAAGATAGGATCCTTTCGGAATTCAAGGCAATTGCGAGTAGTTGTTTCCTATTCACCAACCTTGAAAGCATACAAGCTTATTCACGATCGCAAAACGGTACTTTAAAGGAGCTATGGAATTTACGAGCTGTACCAAACATCCGAGAGATTGATGGCGATTTTTCGCGAAGGATGGTTCAAACGCTAGCAGACGACGAGCAACCGAAACTCTGGCAGATTGTCTCATACCCTGTGCCGAGAGAGGTTATTCCAGAATTCGCTTCCGTTCTCATTGATCAAATGAAACTCAAGGATCCTATGGTTGAGCTCGCAGCATTTATTCGACCTGAGGAAGCTGATCATCAGGACTATCACGGGAAAAGTGTTCTATTTTCGACCACGCCACTCACGGAGGATACCGGCCTCCCAGTGCACTGCTCTGCGACTTTTATCACCACTAGTGACCGTCGCCACATAAGACTTCAGCTCGACAACGATCCCGGAAACCAGGCAAAATTCAATGTATGGCTGCTGGAGGAAATCGTGCCTATAGTCTATCTTTACCTTCTTGAACATCTCTCGATCTATGTTGGTGCTCCAAACCAGCATTTTTGGCCTATCAACGAGACATTTCCTGTCGACCGACTGGTGCTTCCGTCACTCTATGAAAAGCACCTCCGAAATTCAACGAGACGCCTGTTTCAATGTGCATATGAGGCCCAACGCCACTTGACGCCTCAAGAAGTTATGATTCTTCCTGAGAATTCTATAATCCAACCCGTTATCGACTTCTTAGAACCACGAACGGTTACAAAGTGCGAGGAACCTTTCCTCAGTCGTGTCACAGATGATGCTGAACTCCCTGCTGTATCGCCTCCCCTTCTGAGAGAGCTGATTCTGGCCAGTCGCGAACGGTTGACCCAGGCATTCCTCCCCTCCCCTGCTGGCGACGATCCTATCCTTTCTGCCGATGTTCTCGACAATCTGCTCAGCTTTTTTATAGGGCAAGATCCCAATCATCTCGTTGATCTATCACTCCTTCCCCTCGAAGATGGCACTCTTGGGACTATCACACTTTCTTCGTCGGGTCCGACATACTACGTTTGGAGTAATCAATTGGTGCATCCCAACACGACCGTTGCCAATCTCAGCAGACTTGTTCGCCTTGACTTTGACGCAGATATGTTTCTAGATAAGGGGCTCAACATCAAAGAACTTAATTCGGCTTCTATGGCTGCGTTGATGGAGGAAGCGTTTCCCAAGCGGGTGTCAATCGACGCAACTGAAGAGCAGGAACGGTTTATCTTACAATTTTGGGAGCATTTTCCCCTGCTGGGATTGGACAAGGAAGATATACTTGATTTCCCACTCGTTCCAACGCTCACCCGTCGTCAATTCATCTCTCTGAACTCCTGCAAACGCGGAAATGTCCCGATACTTCCAATATCTGTCGATGAACCCATTTGCCAGTGCCTCTCTTCTTTGGGAATTTCCCTTGTCCGGAATACTGCAACCCATTGTCCACCTTCACTCATCCATATACTCGAAGACAACAAGACTGATTTTCCTGATTTTAAGTTTAGAGACGTATTGTCCGCTCTTAAAGATCTTGATCGCCCTTCCCTTCTTACGAGATTTGGTGATCTGGATTTGGTCGGAAATCGAGCTGAATTTTCAGTCTGGGCACGACGAACACTGTTTCAAGATGTACCGAGCAACGTCCGACGCATCGCTCGTGCTTTACCCGTCTGGATTGCTCGAAATACTCATGGTTACGTGCCCGCAGAAGAGTTAGTAGTTTTACCCCCGGGGCTCGACGAGACGGTCGTCGCTCCCTACATAACAGGACGACATATCGCTATGATCCCTCCTGAACAATCGCAGATTCTACGAGCAGCACTCGACAATCTGGATGTACCTAGGATATCCTATCCTCATCTTTTTGCGGCTATCAGGGTCAATTTGCCTCCCACCATGCTCATTCCTGCTGAAAGAGGGGGGTATAAAAGGCTGGTTGAGTCGATTTTGGAACGTATTCCCAGCCCCGAAGATGGATTGGAGGAGCTACGGTTACCTAATGCATTCGACTTTTCGCTGAGGCCTGTTCGAGAGTTTTTCTCCAGAGCAGAACCCTTGTTCAGTACTGCATTACATGCGAATGATCGAAATTTTATTTCTTTGGAATTTCAAGACCTCGAGCCTCGATTGCCGCTTAGAAGGTTGGAGAATATAGACATGGGAATTTTTGCATATTGCGCGCAGTCTATTGCTGGTAAAACTGGCGAAGAACGGGAAGTATGCGGAAGAATTGCGCTCGACATCTTGAACGACCGTCTACCGTTGATATTGGCTTTATTGGGTCCGGATGCACATCAGTGGCATTTAATTAATGAAGTCAACTTCATTCCCAAGTCGACCGAGCCATTGTGGAGACCTGGCACTGGGACAGAAGATGATTTGGGCGATGTGAGATTGAATGTCTCGCAGTACGTGCAGCGCCAGTTGGGGGATTTGGTTGCACCACGAGATATTCTTAGGCAGGAATGCGTGGGTATTGCTTGGTCGCAACGAGCTTTGCCTGTGGTGCCGTTGAGTGAATCTTTGATTCGAGCGTTTCCTGCGATTGGACGTCCGAGCGTCGACGATGTCGTGAGTATGCAGTGGTTCACGAATTTGGATTCCAACTGATTTATATGAAGATTGCGCATTTGCGTGTTTTGGTGACTGTTGCTAGTAATCATCCAAATGATCTCGCAATTTTACCTGACATCATCGCGACGTATAAATTTCTAGACGAGAAAGCTGATGAGGCTCCTCAGTTATCTCAGTTGAGAGATGAGCGTCTTTTCCTGAACGTTGACCAAACTGCTGAAGATTGGGAATGGAAAGCTGCAGTCGATCTATCGTTTGATGTCCGAGATGTTGGACATTTCAAGTCCGTTCGCGCGTTCCTTTACAAATACAAGAGTCTTCTCATCGCTGCAGGGGCACAAGAAGTGAACCATCCTCGCATAGCCAATGCAGTTGATAACGATCTTGATCTGGGCCATGGCCGTGTGCAGAGGAAGTTTTTCGATATGAGACGGAGAAGGAAACTGGTCGATGCAGAATTTATAGCCCGAGATCACGATGAGGATAGACCGCTTCTGGGTCATAGGTCTTTCCTTGCGGCTGCAAGCGACCATTTGATGGACGTTTTCTGTAGTGATCTCAGGGAGGGTCAAACAGCATCCCCTGACCAACCGGTTCAAGTTCCGATGCCACATTATTCGAGGGCGAGTATCTCACTCATCCTAGGTAAGATTCTTGATGCATGTTAAAAATTGAGAAACCTCGAATTGAGCAACTGCTAGATTACATTTATGGTACCGCGTCCGAGTCTCCTGCAGTCTCGATTCTCCTGGAGGGAACAGAACTAGCCGAGTATTGGAGGATGGAGGATCTTGCTGAAGCCATTAAGGATCGTATCATTGAATCGCTGAGCCCAGAAACACTGGACGAGAGTGAGTTATTTGCGCAGCAATTGTGTTTGTGATTTTGACACCGGTCTTCCATAGTCTCGGAGGTGGCTGAAGAACGAAACTGGACGAGGCTGACGGGAATCTGCGACAAGTACAGGAGAGATAATCTTGCGTATATCGAGCGATCTAGGCAGAGCATGGATGAAGAATAGGATACTGTATGTGTTGTGTAGAATAGACTGTGTATTTGTATTACTCGCCCTTTCTCCTTTCGATCAAATAGCAGTTGCCAAATTCGGCGAGCTGCGTGCCACTCTGCAGCGACGTCCATGAGCTCTTCCTACAACATTCTACCTTCACGACCTGTATATCCTCATATCTCCACGTCATGCTCGCATTGTAATGCCGCTTTAGAATTTCCAGTGCCCAGCCCACAGCCACGACCAGGAACTCTCCTCCAAATTCGATGCTTTTCATGTCAAAACATCATATCACATGCCTTTTATCCGAACCAGGTACCCTCAATAGCATCCTACAATGCTACAACATCGTCCGATGGCGGCTCCAAACAACAGAGCCAACAACAGCGAAAGAGCAGGAAAATTGGCACACAGGATCGTCCGCTCGAGACTGGATATTATGATATTCTCGGTGTACCGGTGACAGCAACGACAGACGACATCAAGAAGGCGTACCGTATGTACCTTTGTCGCAATTGTTATAATCAAGTCTAAAGAATGTCTCTTTCATTGTAGGCCGGTTGGCAATCAAACATCATCCTGATAAAAATCCTGATGATCCCCTCGCGGAGGAACGGTTCAAGGAGATTGCAATTGCTTACCAGACACTATCGGAACCCGACCTACGAAAGAAATATAATGAGTTTGGCCCGAAGGAGAGCGCTCCTGAGGGAGGATTCGTGGACCCGGAAGAAGTGTTCGGAGCTATTTTTGGAGGGGAAAGATTTACTTCAATCATTGGTGATATCAGTCTGGCGAGAGAGATGAAGACAGCACTGCAAGAAGCCGAGGAAGCAGAAGAAGATGCGCGGCCGAAGGATGCTAAAGGGAGGGAAATTCTGTCACCAGAGGAAAGGGCGAAGAAAGAAGAGAAGGAAAGAAAGAAGGCAACAGAGGTACGTTCACTAAGAGTTGCCTCTCTCACTCCGAGGTCTGTACTCACTGTTGTTGTAGAAAGCTGCGGCGCGTGCGAAACGAGTAGAGCAGCTCGTCGAGAACCTTACCCGTAAAGTTGGTATCTTTGCCGAATCGGCCACTGGGCCAGCAGATGCAGATGTATCCAAGAGCTGGCGCACGATCTGCGAGATTGAAGCAGAGTACGCGCAATATCCACCTCTGATTTATATTCTATTCATTGTGTTGCCATAGGGAACTTAAACGCGAGTCATATGGCTACGAGCTACTGCAAGCCATTGGCTTTGTGTATGTCTCGAGAGCAAAACAATACCTTGCCTCAAACCAGACTTTCCTTGGCGTTGGTGGCTGGCTCCACAACGTCCAAGGGAAATATCATGTTTTCAGCGAAACGTGAGCTATA
Organism: Agaricus bisporus var. bisporus H97; assembly: GCF_000300575.1. Classification (NCBI taxonomy): domain Eukaryota; kingdom Fungi; phylum Basidiomycota; class Agaricomycetes; order Agaricales; family Agaricaceae; genus Agaricus; species Agaricus bisporus. Next base: position 298,965 of record NW_006267350.1, read on the forward strand.
TACCGGTTTATCCATGACATGCTTGTTGACGGCAAATTTTCTTTTTTCTTTTCCTGCAAAGGGTGTCAACATTGAAGGCAGCGATAGAACTCAAGAACGTTTTCGACCAAATCCAAGCTGCGGAGAAGGCTGGTAATCTCAATGACGAAGAAAAACGCAAGTTAGAAGAACAAGCCGCGGAGAAGGGACTTCAGGCCCTATTTAAAGTACGCCTAACCTCCCGGTACTAAGAAGTTCATGAAATTTCTCATACGATTGTGACAGGGGACTAAACTCGAAGTTGAATCCGTTTTACGTGAAGTATGTGATACCATCTTAACAGATCCTACAATACCGCGCGATAAAGCCCAACTCCGCGCTGTTGCTTTGCAAATGCTTGGAGAAGCTTATATGGGTGTCAAGAAGGATGCTCAGAGCTCCAATCCTTTGGTGAACGGTGGTGCTGGAGAAGAAAGCGAATATGTGAGGATTGATACGAAGAGCAGTCGAGCGAGGGAGGGGAATTCATGAAACCTGCCGAGTGATCCTGACTGCACCTAAATATAGTATCTGCCATGCTGCAGACCCGGTAACATTCATACATGTTCTAGAGTCAATCTCATTATTGGTTTTACCCTACTGTAATATTTCAGGCATCAAGATGCATAATGTTTGTTAACGTCAGAATACGAAGACATATCACTACCTCTCGTGAGAAATACCGGTTCATCATCGGTATTGGCTCGTCGAAGAAAGCTTTTATCGTTTGACAGTAGACGCTGAAGACTGTCCACCTGATACGCTTGCCGAATAGAAGTTCGAACCTCAACCTTGCCGATCATCGGTGAATCTTCCTTCTGACTTGGCGGCCCCATTTTTGTGACCTCTTCGGCCTGGCATGTCTTGCTCATCTTCATGAAAAACTTGTGCTCGGAGAAAGGTAAGAATGACGTTCATGACATGCACCGGACCGGCCGGGATCCTATGATGATGAACGTCGCGCAAAAGAGGTGAGCAGGCCTAACTTCAACCGGACCGTCGGCTGATAGAGAAGTCGTGGTATAATTTTCTTTACTCGACATTCAGCCGACTCAAGATAACAAGTTGTATAAAAGCTTCACAAGGTATCGATTTCAACTCAGAACATGAAGTTGGAGTTTATAGTTTCACTCGCTTTTGCCACCTTACCCGTTGCGCTGGGACACGGCAGGGTCTTGAGCCCGCCTTCCCGTGTTGTGAGTCCTATTTTGTTTTTATAGATATGTTTGGACAATGTGAACGTTAACTGAATCTTTCATAGATTGGTGATGCGAATCTAGAGGCGTGTGGTGCGGGTGTATATGACGTACTAGACGACGACGCTACGGCTCCAGTAAGTAATTGTTGATGGTTTGATGAAGGGACCTATGAGCTAATTAGGATCCTTGGATTAGATCGAAAATGCAGCGGCGAAGGTCGGATCCGATTACAATGATCTCCAATGCCATTTGTGGTTCTGCAAAGGATATCAGGTTAGTTACTCGGTATCACACTTTGATGGCCATATGTTAAACTTCGCTTATCCGGAAACAGTTCGAGGATAACGAGGACCGAGTTCAAAGGTACTCTACAGGGCAGGTTGTCAACTTTGCAGTTGATATAGTAGCCAGACATACGGGTATTGCAGTACGTCATACCTTCATTTCCCTCTGATAATAATATTTCAAAGGGTCTGATAAATTTTTTATCCCCATCAGAATGTTTCTGTCGTTGATCTTGCGTCGCAAACCACAATTGGTAAACCGTTGTTCAATTGGCCTGTATACACCAACAATTCTTTGGGTCCTCCTAACTGGCCGAAGAACGAAAGTAGGTTTTTTCAAGGATTGATTGAAATGTCATTTTGAACAACACACTTCTTTGTTGGAACAGCCAACTTCGATGTTACGATCCCATCGGGTTTGGACGCAATATGCGATGCTCCGAACAAATGTGCCATCCAGTGGTGGTGGAACAGTGTCTACAGTAATCATCAAACTTTCGAGAGTTGCGTCGATTTTGTCATTGTTTGAATTGTGTTTCTCGTCTGGATGCCGTCTGTGACGTATTTGGTTAGCTTCATTTAACTGCTACGTTCACTGTTTGAAAAACAATTAATCAATCAAAACTTTGAGGCTGAGGATGAATTGTAGCGCCACATTATGTTTCTTTAATCGGTGATCGATATGGGTGATTATAAGCGGCTAGCGGCGTGAACGTTGAGGTTGATCCGCTTGTCAGAGCGCGGAACTTACTTGGGTCTCCGACTCTCCGAGTTTCAGCCAGGGGGCCCAACCAGGGCAGACCGACAACTCACCTTCCTTTCAAGCTTGCTAATGGGCAGATGTAAATAATCTCAGCGCTCATATCTGTCAAAACCTTTCTCGCCCACTCAAACTGCCAACATCGCTATAGCTTTGAAGCTCTTCTACCCATATGGAGTAATCGTCGCTTTTAGCATTACCCTTATTAGTGGTTCCGAATCCCACACAGTCTTAGAACACACTTCGACAGCCCTTTATGACGAATGGGTTGTATGATCCCAGCTGTTACGTTGATCCATGACGGAGCTGGTCATGCTGCATGGCTGGACTCTCTTTCTTCGTCTTCTTCTCGACCCGGGTAAATCCAAAATCCGCTGTGTGATTGGAATAGGACACCTAGATGACGTCATAGGCATCATATACGTCAGTGATGTGGTAGCGAGTCCCGAATGCACAAACGGCATTCCCATACAGATGGTTCAAAAGACGTCAACGTTTCTCTTTCACCCTCCTTCCATCTCACCAACTAACACAACAATGTAAGTTTTATCACAGTATTCAATCCGAATCAATGCTCAACAGTTCTACATGATTGCAGCGTCTCAAATGTCGAGCGCGGTTTTACCTCGATTTTCGGAACTCTTCAAGGAGATAAATCGTGAGTGTTCTTGCAGAGGAATCAACATAGAAGGACTAAGTCAATTCAGTGAATGTAGTGGCCCACGAGAGCTTGATTCTGCCCCCACTACGTGGTTTCCCAGAGCCCATATCAAAGGGGGCTGAGCAGCGAGACACGGAGTCCAGAGGTTTGCCTGACTACTTGGGTCTTTTTGCATCTCATCTAATAAGTATTATAGACAAAGCCAATCTCCGAGCACGCTTCAATCAGCCATTTCACGAATTTTCTGATGTGGTGCCAGAGGTACACTCTACGTCCTTCGACCACCCAATCAAGAAACGTGACTGGTATTCAAGGGATTCGTCACTTTCAGATGGAAGTCTGGATCAAGATGAAGATTTAGACCAGTTAAGTGAACGGCAAACATCCCTCCCTAGGTCGGTTCATCACACAAGTCAAGTGAGTGCATCATCAGCTGTCAGGCATGTCAAGAACAAGTTTTGACATATAGAAGTCACCTGCATCAGAACATCCCAAGCCGAAAAAGGTCAAATATCACTTTTGTCAAATCTGTCAGAAACCATTCCCGCGGTAAGCATTCTTAACTTGCCCACTTACATCATATCAACCTTCTAAAACCCGCTTTTTCTCAGACCCAGCGGACTCCGAGCGCACATGAACATGCATACGAGGGAGAAACGTAAGTCTTCTTTTCCTCTGGTCCGAGGGTAACGCGTCTTCTTAACATGCTTCATACAGCTTTTGAATGCGGTTATCCTGGGTGCTCAAAGCGGTTTTCTGTGTCCTCTAATGCCAGGCGGCATCTGCGAACACATGGAGTAGGCTTATCACCCTCTGATGAGCCTGTACCCTTGCCTTATATCGTGGATTTTGATACACCCGTGGTTTGTGCATCAGATAGCGATGACAGTCCGGCATCATTATCTCCTCTGAGCTTACGGTGGATGCCTCTTGGGGCTGATAGCCGCCGTTCACATAAAGCCCATTCCCAAACTGAGGCTCCCTCATAAATCCTTTGTGATATCCTCTCCCTCTCTTTTTGACCTTACTTCGTTTTACTATATCTCTTCGATTTCGTACGAATTTTGATGACTGGATGCTCCTTCTACGCAGCTTGTGTACGTATGGAATGGAGCCGGCAGTAGGTACAATGAAAAGCCCTACTATCTATACCTTGTTGGACGTGTTCCAATGTCTAGTCTAATAATGCAAATTTCTCTAGCTTCCTTTGGTTAGATCAGTTGTCAGTTTTTATAAAGAAATGCGTTAGGCCAGTTAGGCCGCGGAAGAAAAAAAGGGGTACAACACTACAATTACAATGCGTTCCTTTTCTATAGATCTTTGACTTACTAATAGAGTTCGTTAAATGGTTTCCGGCTTCACCGCAAATACCGCAAGTTGAGCTCAGGTAAACATGTTTGCCGTCGGTATGGAGCTTGACAATCAGAAGTGTTGATTGAGGCTGTCGACAGCTTCATCTTAAATTTGAGACCGATACCTTTTTCGGTAATGATGCTCAGGTCAAGCTCAAGTATGAGTCCCTTAGCTTGAACTTCTGATGAGCGCTGTCATGGAAAATTGGTTCGGCATTCGCTTGCCTCGACTTATGGCATGCATGGGAAGTTCTTGAACAAAAGAGAAATTAAGTGAGAGTATTGTTGTGATAGCACTTTCGTGATGAATCGATGATTGAGCATCAGTATTTGCTCCAACGGAGAAGAACCGATTCAAAGAGCAACCGGAGCAGTCTGCTTCTATTGTTCAGCGAAACGTGGTTGTTGGACGTATAGTATGATCATGATTGCGTGGAGAACGTTTCTTTTTTCTCACTATGTTGCTGGTGCATAATAATAACAAGAGACCAATAGCGGAGAAGCGATTGTCTAAATCTAATATCCATATGAGTAATTTGATGAAATTCGCGTGATTGTATTGCAGGAATTTTTCCGTCGCCGAACTGTACACGTGTGAAAACACCGTTTTCGTCGCATTTTCACATTGGGCATCATTGTTAGATATGAATGTAGCACCCCGAATGTGTAAAATGGGCATGTTTTGTTTTCGCGAACAATCAGATGTGCGATGTCAATTATTATGAGCACTATGAATGGGACACAAAACAAAAAAAAAATTCCAGGTTCCCTTCGATTCTGATTGTTGCTAAGTAGCCTTTCGCCCAAATGTATCAAAACAAAAAGCCAAAATCGACCCGTTCGCCGTGGAAGGAATTTCCCAAAACATACTCATTTGAGAGCTTCTTGTTTGAAAGTCATCTTCGGCGGATAGCATCCATCATGTTAATGTTTAAACCCTGCTACTGTATACTTGCGATCCGGTGAAAACCAACACACTAGTATATACATATATACATATACGCTTGATGATCATGACATTGAGACGGAAGAAACATTAATCAGGCATCATCAATTTTGATGTATTTTGATGGGTAGATAGGAGGATACGGTGATCCGGAGAGTACGCCTTTCCAGGTGCCATTTCCCTGCCAAACTCATGGAACACCGCTCTCCTTCACTCACCACCCTATTGCGAGGTCGTTGTCGTCGTATCGCGCGGCGATATAGTGATACATTGAAGGTCTGGGTTACAAGCGCTGAGAGTTTGAAAATTTCCTGACATATGCAATTTTGGAGGCTAATCTCTGGTAATAGTTATTTATAGAGTAAGACAAAGGCTGTGTGCCAAGGCACCAAATCAAATACCGCAGAGACCGCCCGTCATGCATTCATAATTTAATAAATCAACGAGGCGGCAACTTGGTGGTATGATAATGTCCAGATGGTCCTAGAGGCAGCCTAGAGGGCCCAAACACTTGGCATCTGCTATGACCCAATTTAGGTCACTAAATCAGTCAATGTTGATATAGAAAGCTACGGCACGGGTGGGAAACTGGTTCGGGCAGCTGATACAGAGCTGATAACACATGAGACCGTTATTAGGAAAATCGACTGCCGAGCCTTTACCACTGGTTAGCTTCTTTCAAATGTCATCAAGTCTCGATCCACGAACAACTCAAGAACAATCACCGTATACTCCTAATATTCCAGGGGTTAAGGGGGCGCAGCAGGGGTAAGCCGAAGCTTGGCCGGAACAGAATTTTAATCTTTAATACCAATTGACCTCTCGGACAAATCCTATGGGAAATGTGCCTCGTGTTCTGCGGGTGACGCATTCACCAGGGGATTCTGAGTCTCTGACCATATTATTAAACCACCGTGCGTGGTCTACTCTGTCCAATTTCGCTCTTACCAAGCGTCCCTAATATAATCGGCCTTTGAAGTGATCTAAGAAATTCAACAAACGTCTCTACATTCCCCCCACCGCTACCGAAGTGTCACTCTTTTTACACGCTTCTAAACCTATTTCCATATTGATACAATAACTTTACGATGAAGTTTTTCATTTCCCTTTCCCTTACCATCGCCGTCTCTCTGGGAATTAGAGCTTTGGCTCTTCCCGTACCTGTGCAACACAATCCGCGAGTTGATGGTTTCCATGAAGTGGATTGGAAGAGAGAGGCTTAAAACTCGCAATGAAAGAGGGAAATTATTGGACATTTGTACCTTGGGGTGAGTCATTGCGCGTTTGCATTATCTATATCATCTGACTATTCGCTAGGACTCGAAGCGCTCAATAGAAAAGTTACTTGTTCAAACTCTTGAACTTGTGGACTGGTTGATTGTATTTGAAACAATTGTAACATGTTCCATGATTTTAATTTCGTCCAGTGGTTGCCACACTTGAAGAATTAGGTGGTTTGTTTCTCGGACACTCATTGTAAGAAGAGTTTTAGTTAGAACTGATTTGGCTGAGATTACTATACCGCGCCCCATAATTCAATATCCAACCGACTTGCGTTGCGCATAATCTAGAGTAGGGCGCGAGGATTATACTTGGGCAAGCACCACTGGATTGGTTCTTATCTATGCTCTATAGTATCTCCGTAGTAGATCTTATCCCATAGAGGCTTACTGTGATTTTGAGAAAACTTGTTGGTCTTCGCGGCTCAACGTAAGCAGAGATTACACTATGAATTTGGGGTCAGGCGGCCCGAAGGCGATTTTTCGGAACGAACGGTGGCTAAGAAGACAATATAAGGTAGGCGAAGTCCAGAATCACACTCTCGATTGTGCCATTTATCCCAAAAATCATGTAAAATGGAAAATAAACATTCAACGATGTAGAGACAAATTCAAAATTCCTGGCAGTTGTCTCGAGAATGTAATTCTTCTGACTTCGCTCGCCTTTGTTTCAGGTAGGCTTGCCTTCTCAATATATGTATATTTCTTTTTGGCAATTACTGGCACGCAATCCGCTTTCCACGTGATGTTGGATGGTTCCCCGGATTTACGAACAAGAGAAGTATCTGGGAGTATCTGAGGAGTAACATGTTGTCCACCCGTTGATTGAAGAATATTACTTGCCTAATATGGTAATATATTGAAGTTGGCAAATTCCCTGATCATTGAAATGGATTAATATGCCGGGGTTCAACCCATACAGTAACATCGCCCATAAGATTTTCGCCAAGTGATTCCTTCAAGGGCGGAAAAACTGCCCAGAAATGTTTGTACAACCGTCACATGGCGTCTCCAGCTTCATAATAGGCCTCATCCTTGGCGATGAAACCTGTAGATACTCGCTTGTATCTATGAGATCTCTGTCGGATCTCTTCCAACCGTCAGCCAAACATGTTTATATTTATGGAGAATTCGCTTTTCACCGGCATCAATGTACCTCATGGCTCAGCAGCGCTAACGCATTGCGCCTGTCAGGGTTTGATCATAACCCACGGTGGTTCATATCTATTTCTGCTCTAACCAAAAGAACTGATACATAAGCAGGCTGTCAAACGACCTTAACCCAGTTAACCCCCAATAAACGCCCCCCTGCGCTCCCTCAGCTGTATCCAGAGCTCCACTTGAAATTTGACACGCACCTCTTTCCATAACATAACATACCACACGATGAAGTTCAGCATTTCACTCATCCTCGTCGCTCTCTCCCTGGGAGTTAGCGCTCTGCCAAACCCTGTGAACAACGATGTCCGTGATTTCGGTTCAGGTGGGCATCCTGCACAGGACTGGAGGAGAAACGTCGAAATTTCACAATGATGGAGAGTGTTTGGCGAATAATTATACTGAGTAAGTTGCTGGTGCTGGCGTGGCGTTTTGATATGCTGTAATTTGCCCTAACTTGATCATCCACAGCAACGGTTTATCTAAACTGGCTCAGCTTGTTCCCGGTGGATAATATGGATATGCCATGCGCTTGTTTTTTTTTTTGCGACTAGTTCGTTGTAGTTGAAATTTCCCGTACACTCCTTTGATTTCATTTTGGTTCTATGATTGTTTTGTGCAAAAAAAAGCTCTCCGTCGTTGTACATCATGTAATCAACCCTTCATTGTTTCCGGACTATTCCGACCAAAACATCCGATGGCAACATAACGTTATATGATTGTTGACGTTATAAATAAGCGCTTACACTGGTGTCAAACGGGTAACAATTAAATAAACTCACCAGAGCACTTGGACCAACAAGAGAGGAGTGTCCAAACTTTTTGGCAAAGGCAATCTAAATCCAGCCGTTTCAAATGGTGTACCGTCATTTGAGAGGGCCCTCTCAAACCCTTTCTCTTCCGCATCCTTCACATCATTTCCAAGTCCCTGATCATAATCAGGTCGTCGATCGTCTCGGAACCACAGAAAACCACTTAAGGTCATGTAATTAGTCGCTTTGTAACGAATCGCCGTCAGCGTTTCACATTTCGTTTTTAATTTGTGGGTCCCATGACAGTCTCTGGAAGATCTTTATCTTACGTATCTTTAAATCGCAACATACACTTGTTTGAAACATATTGTCATGGTGATTAAAACAATCCTTAAAGCATTATTGTATGTAACCATGATCTGACATCAGCTACTATCCCGCTGTGCTCATGACCAACTGCCTTTTTGAGGTTTTCGGCAAGAGTCCAGATTTCGGAATGTTTGCTGAAGAGAACGTTGAAATATTACAACCATCTACCGTCACCCCTCGAGCCTTACACTATGCCAATGCCCAATGCTGCCATCCAAAAGTTCACATGAGCCTAAATATCTATCCGCCGTGAACCGAACGTCCTGCGAACTCCCGTAAGGCACATTACTGGAAATGATAACGATCACAAGCAAAAGTGGGAATACTGTGGGAACCTACTACAGTCATATGGACTTCCTTGCCGTGAACTTAATGCGTCATATCGTACGTTAGCAGTATCTCAGAATATCAAGAGAAGCCGCCGGACAATAGCCGCGAAGGAAGACGGCGACACCCAGACTCACGGTGCACTCACGGTGCATCAGTTGACAGCGGTAGTGGTGTCCTTCTTGGTCACACGTCGAACAATTGAACATATAGAGAACTCTAGTCTCTCCCCTTGGCGAAGAGCGATGTTTTAAAAAGAATCTGATTACCAATAGACCCACGGGTTGTTCTGAAGGTGGTATATCATGGTACCATTATTGCGATAGGATAATCAGTGTGACCATCTTGAACAATAAGAGATATACTGAAAAATCGCATTCCAACATATCAAGAGATCGGAAATAGATGGTTATTGTGACAAAGTACGACTACGTACGATTCATGAGAGTAGGAACGTAATCAATTTCTCAGCAAATTTATACAATAGCGGTTTTTCCTGTTGGGCGAGCAGTCTTGATGACCCTCCCCTCTCCGAACTGTATCGCTCTGTTGCCTCGTGTGAATAACCATTATAGGTGTCGTAGTATTCTTGAATGCGAAGGGTTATACGATCAAACCACTCTTCAGAACCAACTACCCAAGCGTTTTTCGGGCAGCATTTCTGGATCAAAGCTCGAACTGCAACCAAAGATTCCTCGTATTCCTCCTCGAACATGTTCTTCTTCCCTTTAGACGTAGTGATACAAGCGTGCCCATGGAATTTCATTCCACGACCTGTGAATTCCTTCTCATTGACTTTCCACCAATCTTCCATACACTCTTCGTTTTCAAGGCCGGTGACGACGATCACGACGGGGACCTCTCTCTGGCAGATAATCTCTGTGAAAAGATCATAGTTGACTTTGATGATATCGCGATATCGCGAACCGCGAATGCAGTACACGAGAAGGCTAATCCCGTCATTTAGATTGTTGACAAGGTCACGAAGATGATGGAGAGCTATATCACCCGGGACGGAGCCCGCATCGCCTTCGTTCAAACCAGCGCTATCCCACAAGGTATAACGTACTCCATCGATGGAAACAGGGTAGGGTGCACTTTCAAAAGTACAACCAACGGCAAGATTGCTGACCGCCGCAGTTCCTTCATCAGAAAGCATGTTAATCAGGCTACTCTTTCCGGTGCCTGTCTCTCCGAAAATGACAATATTGGCCGGTCCCTTGAGTTCGGATTCACGAAACAAGGGCGTCCGTGGAATCGTGTGTGATTTATTTTTGCGAGAGCGTGAATGGGTAGTCGCTTCTGGCAAGTGTCAAGGTTAGCTTAGGTAAGAACGGATTACGCGTAAACCAACCAACCTCGTGGTTCGGGAGTTTGGATAGGAACACTATGAGTCCCTAGAAAAGAGGCTTATTAAGTTGGGAAGCTCGGGTAAAGTGTCGTAGGACATACTTTGAGGATACGGCTGTTGGTGATGGCCGCCTGGAACCTCCTGGTAAGAGTGCGAGGGAGTCGTCGTACTGTGAGGCACTTGGTACTGTACAGGATTCTCATCTTGCCGGCGTTGCTCATATTGGTTCGACCCTACCGAAGAACCATACGATGCATATGGTCAGCAGGATAAAGAATCATGGAAAATGACTCTTACTACTATCGCTTGGACGTTGTGAACGGGTATGAGGGAGAGGAGACTCAGATGAAGATGGTTGGGAAAACCAGGACCGCATTGTTTCGACCCCGTAAGCAATATCGTTACTGTGCTTTCCTCGACTATAAAAACCTTCCATCCCGAAAATCAATAAGGTCAAACTTCTCGTCGTTTCTTGCTCATAACTTTAGTTCTTCGATTTGGAAACTTTGCTTGTGGCTACCGACACTTCTTATCATTTTGCTCGACTCCAACAAAGCATATTTGACTTACACATGTTTTCCATGCTGTTCGAAGCAAGATAGAAGCAAGATCATGCTGCGGTGAATGCAGATATGGGACTCATTCAGGAGCGCAGTTGAAGCCTGGCTCGACACGGGATCTAGTGGGCGGATTAGAAGGAAAGAAAGGTCTTTAAGCGCCGGTGGTTAAGGGTTCGGATGATTTCAAATAGAGAGGTAGACATCGAGGCAGTGAAATGTTGTATACTAGCTAGAATGCATTGGAGCAATAGAAGGGTCTAGAATGGAGAGCATTGACGTTACTTGATATTCTGGAGCACCGCTAGGCGTTGCCTAGAACGGCGCAGCATGATCGTGAGCTTGGTGATGTTCGGGGATGGTGGAGTAAGACGGAAAGCTATTGGGAAAGGGTTCGATATTGATTACGGGTGTAACTTTGAGACATGAGGGATTTCCAGAACTTTCTTAACACGTTGATTTAGCCGATCTTGTTTCCGTTGGCACGAAGGGTCGACAAAGGCTCATATCTTAAATTCGCGGAACTGGTTTCAAATATAAACTGGGGTAATATTGCACGTACGTCTCAACAATCACTGTTCAGCTCCCCATCTAACCCCTCTACCATGCCAAGAACTAATATCATCTTGTTTGGCGAGTCTGGCGGCGGAAAGAGTAGTCTTGTCAATATGCTTTCAGCGGACGAAAGCGTAGCGGATACTTCTAGCGGCGCCAGGGGGTGCACTTTTGAGAGCCGCGCATTCGACGTCGATATCTGCGGTATACCTGCGACGCTCTGGGATACAGCTGGCCTAGACGAGGGTGACGCAGGTCGCGTTCCCAAATCAGACGCCATCGTGCAGCTCTACAGACTCGTTCGAAACCTCTCAGATGGAGTCAGTCTGTTGATGTTCGTCATGCGCGCTCCAAGAATCAAAGGCTCCGTTCCCGCCAACTGGAAGTTGCTTCACGAGGTTATATGTCAGAAGAATGTGCCCATTGTGATCGTGATCACGGGGTTAGAGCAGGAGGAGAATATGGACCAGTGGTGGTGGGATAATAAAGGGACGTTCCAAGGGTATGGGATCAATCCAAGCGGTTTCGTATGTGTCACTGCGTCGAGGGGAAAGAAGAGAAAGAGTGGGCATACGTTTGACGAAGAATACGAAGAGTCGAGGGATAAAATCCAGAGATTGATCAGGTCGACTTGTTTAGATGTACCTTGGAGAGTTCCGCCTGCGCAGTGGTTCAAAACCATCACCACGGAGTACGTCGAACACAAGAGCCTTGGTTGTGGTCGGACAAAAGCAGTGAGGCACCAGGAGCAAAAAGAAGTCGCCGGAGAGGCATTTGCAAAGCTGGTCAACCTCTGCGGGATGTCCGAGAGCGATGCTCGGGAGCTGGCAAACAAAGTGCGCGGTAGTTAGCTGATAATTTCCTGTGTCATTCATGCATTGCTATCATGTTATTTGTCGTTCAATCAACGTTTGTTTTCAACGGTAATGCCAAATATCGCCGATTGCCGAATCGAGTCATCCGGTATTTTGACAGTTTGCCAGGACTATATTATACCCTGTCATCATGGCTACTCCAGACGAAAAATACGAGATAATCACTCGAAGACTTGCAGAGGTTCTCGGTGGCGATCTAATCAAAAATATCCTTGCTGAAGGTCGGGCACCGAAGGCTTACTGGGGTGTGTCGCGCTTCACCCCTTTTTCTTATGAATTGATCTGATGGACGAGATTCAGGATCAGCAACTACCGGAAGACGTAACAAAATCTTGGTCGCCATATATTCGTCCTTGCTTAATGCCACCGCTTTACAGCCCATATCGCTTATTTTGTGCCTCTAACGAAAATTGCCGATTTTTTAAGAGCGGGTGTGGAGGTGCGGTTTCTTTCGGTCGACTTCGAGGAGGTATTGATTTAATACAGGTCAAAATCCTTTTCGCTGGTACACCTCTCCTTCCTTTCCAACGGACTAACCTCTGACTATAGTGGCGATAGATATCCATGCCTTCTTAGATAATATGAAAGCACCCTTCGAACTCATCTCCCATCGCGCAAAGTACTATCAATTCGTCATCACGACCGTGTTTGCGTCCCTCGGTATTCCAACCTCAAAACTCACCCTCGTCAAAGGATCGTCTTACCAGCTCACACCCGAATACACTATGGACAATTACAGACTTTGTGCGTCAGTCACAGAACATGATGCAAAGAAAGCTGGTGCAGAAGTCGTGAAACAGGTAGACAGTCCCTTATTGAGTGGATTATTATACCCTGGTCTCCAGGCTCTGGATGAAGAATACCTTGGCGTTGATTTCCAGTTCGGAGGGGTTGATCAGGTGAGCCTACTATTTTGCCTATCTTCGTCAGGTGCATTGATCATTCCTGTTAGCGAAAAATATTCACGTTTGCTGAGCTTTACCTCCCACGACTTGGATACAAGAAACGCGCCCACTTAATGAATACTATGGTTCCCGGTCTCGCCGGAGGAAAGATGTCATCGTCCGACCCCAATTCAAAAATCGATCTTCTAGACCCTCCCGATGCCGTACGCAAAAAGCTGAAAGCTGCTTTTTGTGAGGAGGGGAACATCGAGGAAAACGGTGTACTGGCTTTCGTCGAAGCTGTTCTTATCCCCGTCAGCCAACTCCGTATTGATAAGCTGAAGGGTGACTCTACGTTGGAGGCAGGCTTAGGTGACCAGAGACCTTTCATTTCAGATGATGCCCCTGAAGGAACCATATTTACCGTGGAGCGGGACGCGAAGTTTGGCGGAAACACGCACTACGCGTCGTTCAAGGAAATGCAAGATGACTTTAAGGAAAAGAAGCTGCACCCCAAGGATCTCAAAGTTTCTGTAGCGAATTGTATCGTCCGACTTCTGCAGCCCATCAGAGAGGCATTCGAGGCCAATGAGGAATGGCAGGAAGTGACGAAACTTGCTTACCCGGACCCAAATACAAAAGTAGACAAGAAAAAGAAGAAGGTATATTGGTACCGAATCACTGCCTCGAATGTTCCTGACATTTGTTCCTATAGGAGAAGGTTTACCACCCCCCACCTCCAGGGAAGGGTAGAAACGTTCAGAAAGTACGAGAAGATGGTGGTTCTGTGATGGCAACGCCACCGCCCACAGAACTGGAAGCACATGCGACTGCCGAGGCTATTAAACAGCAGCCTGAGCCGACTCCGGTACCATCTTCTTAAGAACATCCCGTATAACGGTGAGGTAGACTCACTGTCCTTGTATGTTTCTCTGTGAATAGATCGGGTGCAAAGATATTGTATGGACGGAAGTTTTTCTCCACCGTGGCTCATAACGTCTGACTTATATTTAAAATACAAGGATATCAGACTTCTGACGCTCTACAATACTAGTAACGTCTCCCACGAGGCAAATAGAAGCTGTCACTGCCATTCTTGTAGGCATTTCTGAAACGTTGTAGCGACTTCGGGCTGTGGGTGCACCCTCTTATAAAAACACCCCCATGGGTATGAATCCCTTATCATTCACTAATCACCTTCTACAATGAATAACCTCTTCTCATCCATGAGCCGACGTGGCAGACATAGGCCCAGCAACTCTTCAGATGACACTGATAGATTGTCCTTCACTGGCTCAATCCCAAATACGCCACCAACTCTTCCCGCGCAGCCTCCCGTGCCTCAACCGCCTCTCCCTCCTGGAGACGGTAGAGACACGTTGTCAGGTGGAGAATACGCGAGGAGATGTCGCACTCTCATGACACTCCTGAAAGATCTCAGAGCTTTGGGGTGTGTTATTTTTCCAGCAGATGACAAGCGTATTTATGTTTTTTCTTTCTTTTTTTATCTTTCCCTTGATATCAGAGCCGATACTGTGTTCGACCTTCCCAAGATCGTCGTCATTGGAAATCAATCTGGTAAGACCTTGACGCTGTTTCGGTTTAATTCGTATCGATAATGATCGTTCGTAAACGTATAGCGGGAAAGAGTTCTCTGATTGAAGCCGTCACTGGAGTAAGTTTGATGTTGATATCGGAAGGCGAATGCAAGCCTCAATTCGCATACAGATAAATGTCCCGAGAGACAGTGGTACTTGCACTCGGTATTATATCTATTCAGATGTATGAATTGTCTTTTACTGAAACTTGTCATGATAGCTGTCCGATGGAGTGTTCCATGTCTAGCGATACAAGATCTTGGTCTTGTACCATCTCCCTTCGTTCCGGGACGTCTACGAGTATCCCTCCAACTTCCCCTCGTGTTCTCAGATCCACCAGGGGTACTTCGATTGCCTCTGCGTCGTCTACGGCGTCCGCTGGTGTTACTCCCACCCCTGCCCGAGCATCTACTGGTGTTCGTAATATAACAACTCAGTCGTTTGGGCCTACTATCACTGATAAAAGCCAAGTCGAACTCTGGCTCCGTAGGGCTCAGGGCGCTATTCTTAGCACAGATGCAGACAAGAGTCAATGGCTCAACAAGTCTGCAGAGGAAATCAGGCAAGCTATACAGAACAAGACCGGAATGCGCGACTTCACTGAAGACACTATCGTCGTGGATATCCAGGATCCCACGGCTACAGATCTATCGTTCGTAGATTTGCCTGGTAAGAATATTTATTGTATAATCAAAGGACTTTTTTTTTTTCCTTACATGGCGGTTTTCTCGACTGCCAGGGCTCATCTCGAATGCGGACCCAGGGTCTATTGACCTCATCAAGAATTTAGTCCGCCAACACGTTGCTGGAGAGAATACCCTGATCCTGGTTACTATACCTGCTAGCGGTAAGCAGTCTTGTTGCAGTTCGGAATCGTGATTGATCTAATGCATTTTCTTTGCAGACGATATTCAGAACCACGGTGCTGTAGTACTTGCCAAGGAGGCGGACGGAAACGGCGATAGAACCATAGGTATGCGCTCTCATCAACTTCACTCTTTCACGTCGTTTGAACTCGTTGGATGTTAGTGGTTCTCACTAAACCAGACTCTCTTGGTCCGGGAGATACCGGATTGCAGGAAACTTGGAGACAGACCTTTAAAAACCCAAATGTCCCAGAAAATCAGAATTATCTTCGACACGGTTACTATTGTGTCCAGCTTCCTAACGACCAACAACGTCAACAAGGTCTCACCGCGCATACCCTTCCCAACTATCTTGGTGTTACGTGGCCGTGGAGTGAGTTTGCGGGTCAGGGCAGGTTTGGTGTAACCAACCTCGTGAAAAATGTCAGTGCCTTATTGGTACAAATGATCGAAGCGAAGTAAGGCCAATAATTAATGATCTATCGGAACATCTGAATTAACAAACTTACATATACACAGTCTTCCTGCATTACGTGCGGCAGTCGAGCTTGCCTTGAGGCAATGTGTCAAACGTCTCGGTCAACTTCCACCGGTAGTATCGCACGACAATGAAATGGCCAGTATCTTACTCATGGTTAATGCTTTCCTTCGAGAGCTCGAAGCAGCAAGTTCGGGCGAGTCCCATAAATCATTGGCCCAAGAGTGCAGGAGGCGATATCGAGAGCTGCGAGATGAGGTAGAGGGAACTTGTCCAAAGTTCCAACGCAATGGAATCGATGATAACACCTATGATATTCCAGCCGTTCGGACAGTGATCGATGAGTATGTGAATTCATCTCAATCGAGTGCAATGGATTATAACGGGCATGCTTTTCTGGTATAGATGCACTGGCTGGGAGTTACCTGGTATCATCCCGTATGACGCCTACAAGACCCTTATCAAGCGATTCCTGGCTGGATGGAAAGATCCCGTCCACAATTGCTTCGACGACGTACACAATACGTTTTCAGCTTTCGTCACAACCCTTGCGAATAAACATTTTTCGGGCTTCAGTCATCTAAATGCATTCGTGTTGTATGGTTTTTCCATCTATCCTTAACTTGAGTAGTGTAAACTCACTCCCTTTCAGAAATCATATCCGATTAGAACTCCAGAGCAGCAAATCCACGGCTCAAATTTCGGTTCTCAAACTCCTCGATATCGAAAAACAGCCTCCTTTCTCCCAGCGTGGCGATTTCGGCGAGGAACAGGAAAAATGGATGAGAACCTATTGGTCCCATTTTTTCCCGCATGAATCAGATCGTTGGTACCGTACCAAGGACGAAATCCATGTCATGGCTACCGTCAGGACCTACTTTAAATTTGCCTTTGAGGTGCGGCTCTTTTTGAAATGTCATTTGCCTATGCCCGATGTTGATAATAATATTAACAGAGATTTGCGGATACCGTGCTTTTGATGCAAGAACAGGACCTCGTTAAATCTTTACGGCCAAAGCTTGAGGAAGCCCTTTACAAGGATGTGACCGACCTTAGTGGGACTCCCAATGGCCTGGAACGTTTATTGGCTGAAGATGAGGCTATTGCGCGTGAACGAGAAGAACTTAAAAGCAGGAAGGAGCGGATGACGGATATCAGGAACAGATTGAATATGTATGGAACAGTGTAAGGAAGGGGGCTCATGGCGGGCATTTTATGACGTTGCTCTTTATTTGTATCAGTATTGTAGGGAAGCGCAATTATAATCAGCGTATTAGCTTTGAAATGATTATTCGAGTCCGAAAAAAAAATGCCCCCAACCAGGATTGAACTAGTGACCTTCGCATGTAATTGACCCAACCGTGGTCTTACAAGTGCGACGCGCTACCACTACGCCATAAGGGCTTGACAGTTCCACGTACCATCTACTCACATCATTGGTCTGCAAATCTGAAAACTAAACACCCGCTCAAACAATGATTTTCGGATGCTACATATGATTTATCTATTCTCTTCTTGAACGCGAATAATTGAATCCTCGGCTTCAACAAGCCTGTATGGTAGGCTCCATTGCCAGTCCGCCACCTCCGAGCACACACGCTTGAATTACAAATATTATTACTGTCTATTTCATTTAGCGTCTACATGCAAAATTACACAATTACACATGTTCTATTTCTCCAAAGTCATTAACCCGAATTGGCATCGTGCGATTCCCAAATTGTTCTAATTTATCTCTTAAAGCTGCACATTCCGGATTTGAGGCAAGAATAGAATATGCATCCGGAAGCGTTTCTTCAAGTTGCTATAATGAAAGAAAAAGAATGAGTGAGGACTCTTTTGAGACTTTCATGGAGTTCAGTTGTCTAACCTTGATGCGTTGGCCAGTTGATGGATGAGTTGCTAGAAAGTCTACTCTGTTGGATCCTGTGGCCGCTTCGAGGCGTTTAAACATCCTGTTAATTTGAAGGCGAGTAATATGAGTTAATGATTGATCCGTTGGCCATGATGGAAAAGTAACGTACTGTACCATCTCAGCAGGATCATAGCAAGCACGAGACATAAGTCGAACACCGATGAGATCAGCTAAACGAAATGTCAACGATGTATTAACATTACGAAAAGGTGATTGAAAAGGATCAATATTACCTTCATATTCTTGTGTGCGGGAATTGGGGAGCTCGAGGAGGAAATGATTGATGAAGGGTGTGAAACCAATAACATCAAGCCCAGTGATCTGTAAAAAGAATGAGATAGCCATGAAGAATGCGCCTGAGGATAGACGCTCGGCTGAATGGCGAGCAACTACATGACCGATTTCTGGACAAGATGATAAGAGAGGTGGGCATCAAGTGGTCTAGGAGGAGAGCGGACCATGTGATAAAACAGCAGCGAGTCCCTGCTCATCGCGACATACAGGTAATATCCCAGTAAATACCAGAATCAAGCCTAGAAAGCGGTAAGTTCCCGATAATCACAAGGACCTTATGATGCAACCTACCAGGTGTAGCCATCGCGTTGACCACTCTTTTATCATTTACAACTACAACATCCCATTCTTTCTGAGGACTATACGTATAACTTGCAGCCGCGCCGTAGTCGTCTGACGGCTTCCAGACTTCGTCTGCGAAACCGAAAGGGGAAATTGGCGGAGGTGTAGGAGCTTCTCCTATAATATGACCAAGGTCGGACGACTTTAGAATGCGAGATGTGACCTTTCGCACATGAAGGGATAATGGATGGTTGGGGGGTAGGATCTTATTACCCCATTCGTTTTTCGTTTCCTGACGTACACTTTCGCCGATCTAAACTACACGTTAAGGTTGCTTGCGAATGAAGAAGAAGAGCTGTATACCTGAGCTTCAGATCTACTACTGAAGATCATAAAGCGCCACCGGCCAGTCTGAGGTACCTGTTCTAAACTTTGTAAATTGAGAGAAGCTTTCAACTCGAGCAGCAAAAAAAAGCGCACTGTGTTACATAGAAGACGCCTATACCAGCAAAGATTACAGCACCGTATGTGACTGGTGGGCTGAACTTGCGCCACCCAGGCTGATTATTCGGCGAAGGTCGGCCGGCATTTCCGTCAGAGAAGCGAACATAACGATTGCGTTTCGGAATGGTTGTCCATAGTTCTCTTTTGGGTATACGATAAGTAAGTCTTGAGGCAGTCAAAAGTGGTCTGAACATGGAAGAGACGCGCCAACTCGGCATGGGCTCGGCTGGAAACATTATGTTTGGTTTCGTCTCCCGATCCAAACAAGTGCTCGTCCGCCGGGACGCGGAACAGACCGAGTCAGATCACTTGACATTCCAGTCCCGGAGGCCGACTTGAACAGTTAAATGTCCTCCGTGTAAGTAAGTATATGTATGTCGGTGAAGCCACTCAAGCTAGCTATAGTGGGCGGAGGTCCTTCAGCCTTCTATGTCGCTTCGCGTATTCTCTCCTTGGTTCCAAATGTAACCACCTCTCCGCCCGTCCGTGTTCATCTCTTCGACAGGTTATGGGCACCTCACGGACTGGTTCGTTACGGTGTAGCTCCAGACCATCCCGAGGTCAAGGTACGCAAACCTCAAAGTTAAAAAATGCGTACTGAGCTAGTCTCATTTAGAACTGCACTCACAAATTCGATGATACTGCCACTGATCCTCGTTTCCGCTTTTTTGGAAACATCAACGTCGGAGACGCCGTTACTCCCATACCACACACTCGACAACTTCCTCTCACGTCACTCTTCCATCATTATTCGCATGTTCTCTTCGCTACCGGTTGCACTTTACCCACTCTCCATTCGGCATTGCCTCCCTCTCAGCATTGTATTCCCGCAATATCCTTGGTACATTGGTATACCAAACACCCGGATAGGCCACCCCCACCAGCATTAGACAAGATATCCCATGTATCGCTCATCGGAAATGGGAATGTATCTCTGGATGTGGCCCGCATGCTCCTTACGCCGGTCTCGAATCTTGCTCAGTACGATGTTCCCCAACATGTACTTGATGTTCTTTCTCGTTCAAAAGTGAAGCACGTATCCATTTTCGGTCGACGTGGACCTTTAGAAGCTGCTTTCGCCGCCAAAGAACTCCGGGAAATGATTAATCTCCCCGATTCTTCCATGGTTCCTCTCGATCCTGCTATTCTTACACCTCCATCAGATACCAAACCCACTCGTCAACAATCCCGTATACTCCAAATACTCAACAAAGGTTCCAAAAATGCATTTGGGAGCACACCAAAAACATGGTCATTGGATTTCTATCGTTCACCTACCGGTCTCGCCATATCCCCAGACGATCCATCCACCGCACATCTATCTCTCGCACACACGATGGTAGATCCAAACACTCAACGAGCCGTACCCACCGGTGAAACATCTACAATTAACACTTCACTCGTTGTAACTTCCCTTGGATTCCACGGCGAACCTAGCGCATCATATTATGATCCTGGTTTAGGTCATCTTCGTACTCTCGGAGCGAGAATAATCACAAATGACGGCCGTGCTCTCAAAAATGTCTACGCATCTGGTTGGGCAGCTACTGGCTCAAAAGGTGTTCTGGCTTCAACCATGATCAACGCATACGCTGCAGCCGATACAGTTTTAGGCGATGTTTTACCTGATAGAGAACCTGAAGAACCGAAGAACCTCCTTGAGGATGTCGTATTGAATCCGAATCCAGAATTGGATAGTATCCCCAAGGAGGTAGATGAAGGGATTAAAGACGGAGGAATTACTTTGTATGAGGATTGGAAGAAGGTCGATGCGGAGGAAGTTCGGCGTGGTCAAGAGATTGGGAAAGAGAGAGAAAGGATGGGCTGGGAAGATGCTGAAAAGTTTTTGCGGACTATCAAACGATAGCGAAAAAGCATCTGGTTTACGAAGCACTGGTTTCGTGAGGGTAATGATATACATGAGTGGGTTGTCCCAGGGTATAGCTATGAAGATCAATTATAATGTTTGACCAATACACCGTTAATCACTTCCTCCTCCACCGTCCCTTTCTTCGTCAACTCACTTTTACCATACGCGGCTGTACGGCCCTTTCGCCATTGCTCCATTGTCGGCGTTTTGTCGCTCTCAAAGCGCTCTTTGATCCCAATACGTTGGAGAACGGGACTTTGCACGAGAGGGGAGAGTTTGACGTCGTCGTCGGTCATGACGAAATAGAATGCTCCGAGTCGAGCATACTTGTGTTGATCCTCAGGTGGTTGAACAACTCTATATATCAACCGTCACTATTAATCGAATGTGGTTGGCTAAGGAAATTTCGAACCTGTGGATTGTGGCCGGATAGAAACCTCCAGAAAGGAATTCCATGGCATCACCAGCGTTGACAACCTTACGATCATTTGTTAGCCATGGTGTTGGTAAATGAAAAAAGCCTGAGAAGCATACTATCGCATTGTCAATATGCTTGACCCATTTCCAGGTATTATCCTTAGCCAAAATCTGAAGAGCCGCAACAGGCTGACTATACAGAATCGTGATGGTACCAAAATCTGAACATAAAAATTCAAATACGAGTGTTTTCGGCCGAAGCTAAGGTCACTCACCAGTGTGCCCCTTAAGCCACACATTTTTCGTTTTTTGTTCTTCTTCCTCGGTTCTAGGGTAACTGCAAAATTCATTCAGCTTACATCAGGAATAGTTCAGGTGTATAACTTACTATTTCATGAAACGGACTGGACGACAAAAAGTGTGAGAGGCATCACTACGAAAAAGGTGAAACTGGGAGGTTTACCGTATGTTTCTCCCACACTATCATATCCGTGCATATCAATAAATGTCTCTTCCGGAAGTTCTAGGCCAATCGCCATTAACCTGTTTCCAAAACATCAATCATACGATATAATACGTCCCTTTTTACGGTTGCATTACCTTAAGATGGGGTTCAGAACGTTGACATGGTTGTGTTTTGAGAATGCTTTGATTTCTGGAAGAAGTGGTTGAAGCGCTTGGGGATGGGGACGCTTGCTTGTATCACGATTAACTGTTTCCTGTTAGGGGTTCGTATTCGTTCAAGATGTAAAATCACTTACTGTTATAGTGCTCTAGTTGATCGGCAACCCCATTGTCGATGTGCTAGGGAGCCCGAGCTTCAACATTAAGTAGACAAATTGTCTAGAGAGATGCTTACCCAGTATTGTCGAAGTTTGTACCCCTGATATGATCCACTCGTCTTCATAGTTCCAGCATATTCTTTCTTCTCATCTTCGCTAACACCCTCAAAAGGAACGTTAGCTATATCGAAGATCCTTTTTGTCTGAAACGAGGGAGTCAGTATCGCTCTAAACATATCAATTTAGAAGTAATGCACCTGTTCAGGCGTGTAGCCGTGATTTATGACGTAGAAAAATCCATGAACAGCCATAGCTTCCGTCACTTGTTCAGCCAAAGCCGCACGTCCTTCTGCCGTACCGGCTTTAGCTAAGTCGATAACAGCAAGGTCGGCATAATCCACTTGTTTCGTAAGAAGGGTTTCAGCTACATAATAATGACAACAATTAGGAAAAAAAGCCCTCACAATCGGCTTTGGTAGTAGGCGCATGAGTGTATGATGGGATTTCAGGCGTAGTCATGGTTGTATGTCAAGAAGCAATCAAAAAGGAAGAGAAGCCACCAGCTTTTGGTGACTTATTTCGGACATTACTCCAATATTTATATTTGGATGTAAATTCTCTCCACCTATTCAAATGATGGTGATATTCGTTGGTCTTTCGGACTTGCTATTTCATGTCTGTTCCTGTTTATTGCACTAGATTGCGTTATGATGAGGTATTTGCACGTCGTGAGAACATGTGAACCGGTTGGACCCATAAGACTTATTTACATGTAACATCATGTAACATGGCCTCATTATGGCGTATTTAGTTCGTAGTACGTCGCATTCTGCGTAAGTTGGCTTAAGTCTCCTGTCCTTTTTTAGTTGCGTACGCATGGATCTACGACAGCTTTAATATCGAGCTGACTGACGTCGGAATGAGTTTTCATATGGCGGGATTTTGAGAGTGTATGTGACAAGTCGAGAGGCGAAAAAAAAAAGGAAAAACAGAAATCTGGGGCTTTCACTCGCATGATCGATATATTTGATATATTCATGTAAATAAAATCCTATATATAGCGTTCCTTTCAGAGGCCTGGGGCGCACCGGTCTAGAATGTCAACCATCAACTCACCAACCTCTGTTGTAAGTGAAAAATTCGAGGATGACTCGCCCGTAGACACGAAAAGTACCGGATTGGATTTCGATTTCGGTGGAGAGTCGACTCTTCCACCGCCTCCAAAACTTACATCGAAGGAGGAGAAACGACTGTGGAGGAAGATAGACTTGAAGTTGATGCCTATTCTTACCGTCGTGTATCTCGTGTCGTTTATAGACAGAGGTGAGTTACCTCTTGACCTTATCTTTG
Source organism: Agaricus bisporus var. bisporus H97 (assembly GCF_000300575.1). Lineage (NCBI taxonomy): Eukaryota > Fungi > Basidiomycota > Agaricomycetes > Agaricales > Agaricaceae > Agaricus > Agaricus bisporus. The sequence goes on from NW_006267350.1 coordinate 322,649, forward strand.
AAGAGCCTTGACTAACGACTGCTATCTAGGGAATATTGGTACAAGGAAAACTCATTCTGCTCGCGAAGGAGTCGCTAACTGATGATTGTCTAGGTAATGCCAAATTACAAGGAATAACGACACAATTGCATCTGACTGGACGTGAATATAATATCGCTTTGGTACGTTCAAACGACGTTTACAAAATCACGGTGACTGAGACTACGTTAGACTATGTACTTTATTGTGAGCACCTCAGTCACAGGTGCTTATCGCTATCATTGAATTCTTCCAAGGGCTACTGTGTTTTTGAATGTCCCGCAAAGTATGTCATGATTATCTCTCCATTTATATCATACTCATCTCGCTCATAGTCTTGTGCTCAAGCGATTAAGGCCATCAAGGTGGGTATCTCCGAATATAGTTTGGATGCCGACGTTGACGCGGTTGCCGAATTTGTAGATGGCTTCCTGGCATCGCAGTACGTAAATAAATTTTTACTAGTATCTCATGAGTCTCATCATGTCTTGGTTAATCATCGTCCGCGTCATGACTGACAGGTTGTTTGGGGTATCATCATGTAAGAGTATCACAAGCACCTTCGAAGGTTCAGGAAAATTGATGCGATGTCCAGGACTACAATGGGATTAGTAACAAAGTCAGTACCCGATGTTGACCCTGAGTTCCTTTGTTCAGACCTGTATGTTTTAGCTATCCTCAACTTGTAGCCGTTCGATTCCTCCTCGGGACTGCAGAAGCTGGCTTGTTTCCCGGGGTTGTATATTAGTAGGTGTCTCGAGACTATGCCACGAGACTTCCACTGATACTGTCACATAGTTTGTCGATATGGTTTCCTCGCCACATGCTTCAGTACCGAATCGGTATATTCTATGGCGCTGCCTCCATGGCAGGTGCATTCTCTGGACTACTCGCCTATGGTATCGGTTTCATGTCTGGAACGCGTGGGAGATTGGGATGGTCCTGGATTTTCGTGCGTATATCATTCTTTTATAAAGGGACTGCGGGTTGAGCGAGACGCGTCATTAGATTCTTGAAGGCATTGCAACTGTTGTCGTGGGCTTCTGTGCTTTCTTTCGTACGGTAATCTCAACTTTCATTCATGTCCACGAGCCTGATAGTTTGGATTTACAGTGTTGGTTGATTTTCCTGCCACATCAAAGTTTTTGACTCCAGACGAACGCTCATATGTAATCTGGCGAAAAAGCAAGTCTCTGATAATCCCATTGCTCTCATGATGTCCTCGACTAACTTTGTAAAATTAGAGTATGATAATTCTTCCGTTGGTGAAGAAGAGCACTTTGAAATGCGACACTTTTGGGCTGTCATATCCGATTGGCAGCTTTGGCTACATATTTTGATATATATGTCGATTGTTGGACCCCGTGCGTCTCTTACTACTATTTCCAACAAATTTCACTCTAATGCTCTAATGCCTCCTTCCTCAGTTTATGGTATCACATTATTCCTTCCGTAAGTTCAGCTCCCGAAGGTTCGTATACTTGCTGAACCGATCACTCTATAGGACAATTATCAACTCGTGAGTGCCGATTGAAGTATGCCCGCTTCCGTTGCTTCAACTGAATTGGTAACAGTTTCGGATATTCCCCAGCTATCAGTCAATTATTAACAGTTCCTCCATATGTCGTTGCGAGTGAGTTATGGTCAAGTCCTAAATGAGGAAAGTTCGTACTCATGCATTCAAAGCTATCACTATGTACCTCTGGGGCCTTTATTCTGACAAAATTCAAAAGCGGTCGCCGTTCATCCTCGCTGGGTTAATATGTTGTCTGATTGGATACGCGATCAATATCTCGAATGCTCCCTCCGGTGTCAAGTATTTCGGAACGTTTTTCGTGGTAACAGGCAGTTATGCCGCTTTTCCCGGGACAGTGGCATGGTACGGCTTTTTAAACATTTAGGTCTTAGGCGAATGTTCTGACTGATTGGCGTGATCAAGGCTTGGAAATAACCTAGCCGGCCAATATAAACGAGGAATTGGAATGGCGATACAAATTGGAGTCGGTAATTTCAGTGGAGCAATCGCATCGAACATCTACCGTTCACAGGATAGTCCTCGGTTCTTAGTTGGTCGTGAGTTTGAAAATTCTATTGACAATATGTGTTTTCTTGATTAGTTCGATTCAATAGATGGCGTTGAGCTAATGTTCGTCGGAATGGGATTAATTTGTGTTCCAGCAGCAGTATTGTCGTATGTCCGGATCAACAAGAAGCGTGACGAGCTACAACGTGAAGCACTTGAAAAGGGTGAGGCTAATAAATATACGCCTCAACAGCTTCGCGAGATGGGAGACAGAGAACCAAGCTTTAGGTATACCCTCTAAAAATCATTTTGTAATGCCCATTTCATGTCTTACATGATTGTTGATGTCTCGTTTTCTTTTTTTTTTTTTTTGAGTATTGGTACAATGTGTTGTAGACAGGACGGATGGTAGTCATGCTCTAGATTATATACGGATCCCGTAGCAATTATGTATCGGTACACTGAAAACTCGGCAGATGGAGTCTCATAAGCTCGAATAGAAAGGTATTGCTGCTGCTGATGTAATCTTCATGTAGCAAGCGACGACGATTGAGTCTGTGATAGAGAAAGAGACGAAAGAGAATGACGATTATCGCTGACTAATTTCAGATGTTTCCTTTTTGTCAACTTCTTCTGTCGTAAATTCGACGAAATCCCGAATCCTCCAACGACCAGCATGAGCGAAAACAATCCGGCACTAATGCAAGCAATTGCTAGAAGGCGCCTTTTACGCTTGAATTCTTTCGGATTGAGTATATCGAGTTCTTCTTGTGTGGTAGCTATGGTCCTGAAACCAATACAAGTATAGTCTGTTGATCCTAAAACCATTATAGGGCGAAGAAATTTAAGAATTCACAGTATGTCGATTAGGTCGGTATTCTCACCACTAGTTTTGATAGATTGCGTTCCAGTAGCCCATCGCCCGAACCTAGAAAAATTTATGTTTTATCCAATTGTCATTTCTTTTTTCTTCTCGAATTGACAGCTCACCTGTCGACTGCACCGGCTACAGCGAGAATGAGTATGATCGTCAAGCTATAATATATAAAGAGTAATAGTGGTACATACCAAAGAGGACAGTATTTGGGTCAGCACGGTTAACATAAACCAACGCATTGTTGCCTTCCGGTACAGTGACATTCGTCAACACAGGACTGTTAGTGGCCGTAAGCACGACCGTATAGGGAGGCTCTCCGCCATTTATATTTAATCTCCAAGGTTCACATGTCTCCAGGGTTCTCTCACCATCCTCAGTCATATTTGAGGAGACGAAGAAGTAGGCAGGAGGTGGAGGGGCGGCGCAGTCAGTATTGCCAGTAGTGCCTTTCCCAATCGACTTCACATTAATATTCGTTGAGTCAGATCCATTCAGAAACTCACTTTTGGTGACTTTCCATATATCGGTGGCACCGCCTGTGCTCCCTGTGGAATCCATTAGCTGTAACATGAAAGTCGTTCCTAGAGTATCTTTCATAAGTAATTGCAATTCCTTGTTACGCACGTCACTGACCAACAGGGTGAGTCGGAGTCCATGTCAGCGTGTCAGTGTTGTTTCCTACAAATCTAGTGGTAGGTTGGAGTCCATTTTGAGGAAAAGCGATCATATAATATGGTGGGATGCCAGCGAAATTTCCGGCAGTCGCGTTGAGGTGATCAGGGGAGACAGTGATAGGAATTTCCTGACATATCGGTAAGGACCAACCGACCTAGGATCTGGTAATTAGTATTACTGGTACTTGGTCAGTGACTGAGGAAATAAAATGGACTCACAACGTCGCCGCCAAAATTCCACTCAAACGTTAATCTAGAATTTTGTCCCAACGCTTGCAGACCAAGGATCGAAACGATAAAGGTTGGTAATCTGATTGAGAAAGGCATTTCATGCAGGCACCTTTGCAGTCAGTCGACTTGAAAGGAAAATGGAAAAGGGAGAAGAAGAGTCTCGCAAGAGTGAACTTGAGGCCAAAACTGGGTACCGGTGTCCTTAGAAACCTGCATCAAATTAATTCCCAAAGTAATGCTGGAGAGTCTTCGCCACGAGGCTGATATCCTGATAAGCACATAAGGGATTGATCAGAATCTCGATTTGTGACCGGATACCGCGAAAATACAATATGGGAAATCTGGAGGATTGTAGTGAAGCGGTAAGCTCGGATCAGGGAACAGAGTCGGGTCACCAATTCGGTTCCCTGCTCCAATTACCTGTACAGTCTTCTAGATACTCCCCATTGTCGCGAGTAGGGATCGGGTGGGAGGTACAATAAAAGATAGGCTTAGTTGAAATAGCGCCGCGTACGACACAATTGGACACAACAGAAATGATAGCGTAGAGAGGTACTATGGTAAACCCAAAAACCTGGTAAACCTAGTCGGACCAAACACTCGCACACACACGGGCACATCCCGAGAAATCACATCACGCTCATCCTTCGCGCGATCAGAACGCGATGTTCCCACTCTTCAGAAGCTTCATCATTCTGATCAACGCACCACTTGAACATATGGGCGCCGTTGTCAATAGAAATGTTTCCGGCATCCAATCTCCCTGATAATCAAAGCAAGGAGTTGAGCTTAATGCTGGTTGTTAGCATTGATGATTTGAAATTCATGGCGATGATGTGCCGTTCCCACTATATATGACTTACGAAGATTCGGTCTGTCTTTTTACACTCAATGCATTGTCCACCACTTCGTACTCTCAATTACTGGCTGCTAATTTCATCCGCTCTTCTCTGTGGCTTCCTATGGTTTTATGTATCAACGTCAATTCCCGGCGTCCTTCAATTTGGTGCTGAAGGTTCAGACAAGGTCATTTTCTCGAAATCTGCTTTCTTGGGGTATATCAGTTTCATCCTCGTGCACTGCTTTGTTACAAGGTTTCTCAAAATTCTACGTCACAATAAAACAATTAACCGGTAGAACAGACTACAAATGGGGAGTATTTGGCCTGACCTCATGGAAGTAACCATTCGTTTACTCGAAACAATTGCAGGTGAAGCGACGAGCTCTCTGTGCCTACTACTAGTCACTCACAGTTTCGAAACAAATCAGCTACATATTCTGTCGTATGGACAACTACCATTACTCGACAACAAGGACAATACCATATTGTTCTCTATGCATTGTTAGGCTGTATCCATGTCTTAGCGGTCTGCGAGATCACCTATCTCCTAACTCTCGTCTGGGAGGTTACCTCGAGTGGGAGACTCCTGCAATATCGATTCATCACTGGAAGGTGGGGGCGCCATGCTAGTAACCTTCAGGTTGGACAATCGGATACTTCGAGGGCGTTCATGTTCAAGAAGCGTTACAAGTGAGTTTTGAGCTTGATATGTACAAGTTCTATGTTTGACTCGAATTTCAAGGTCAGAGACTAACTTTGAAACAAAGTCGAGAGGCGGGCTAGCGATAACCCTTCTCTTTGTGTTCGGCATAGTTGCCCTGTTTGTGATTGTGGTACGGCCCCTTGAGGATGTGAACCAAGTGGAAAGCCAGAGTTTCAGTATACCTGAGAAACAATGGTCAAGGTCGTCCTTACTACCTCATGATATGGTCCCAGATTCAACCAGCTGGTCCGTGCTTGTTGTAAGATTTAAAGCTCATCTCTTATTATCAAAAAATTGTCCAATAACACACAGAATTTTATAGCAAAGTCCATACGACCCAAGGATTGTCTCTCAAGCTGTAGAAGTCACATTTAACACAAGTACATTCGGTTCAATACTGGCCGCAAACTCATCCTTTGAAAAAGTCTCACCATTATTGCAAACCGTGACATATGCGGACGTGCGACAAGTAAAATCTTCGCCTGGCAATTGTACTTCGACTTTAATCACAGATTTTGTGCATTTTAGCTGCAATTCACCAGCTTTTGCTTACAATAGTACGTGGCAACAACTTTGGAACCTAGCACGCACGATAATAAGCTTGAAATAGATGCCTTTCCCTCATCAAGTGCCAGTACTGTATTCACGATCAAAGTTAACCATACAAAACTTGGACCCGGAACTCAACTCGATCACGGTCAAGTTTTTGAAATAGAGGGAGCGATTAAACTCATGATTGGAATGGCTGATCGACCCGAAGATATCATGGAAGACACAATACCTTTCCTCCTTTTCCCAAACCTGAATTTGATTGCTACAATGTCACTATCTTTAAGGCGCAAAGTAAAAAACTTTGCGCTAGGGGCCATAGGATTACAACAGGTCTGTTTCCAGCTCTGAAATAGTAATCTCCTCTACCGGGAAACTGATTTGAACTTTGTGTTTCAAAAGTATTACACTTTTCCAGTCGCTCATATCGAAACTCTGTTTCCCAATCCAGTTGACCCTACACCGGGTGAGAATGTGTCAAGGTTGAAGATATTCATTCCACCAAGGAACTCCAATTACGCGCGATATACACTGAACCAGGATAGTGTGCGATCTGCTGTGACTGGAATATCCTTTCTTGGCGGTTTGTGGACCATGGTAAACGGTACATTTGCATTCATATTTGGCTGTTCTATTCTCTTGGTATAGTTTGGTGTGTCTTTCCTTTTCAAATTCAAGAAGTAGGTCTGAAGCGAGATTATGATAGGCATTAAGCCCTTGTCGGTTTATGGGCTCATACATCTACTTCGCAGAGACAAGCCTGCTTTGAGTCATGGCTTGTCCTTATCAATTGAAGAGCAAGCTCATATAATATCTCTCCTCCGACAACATCTTTTAGACATTCCAGACTTCGATACGGGGAATCAAAAAAGTCGCAAGAGCCAGGATGATCACGATCAAGAAAATCAAGAAAGGTTGCTTTCTGAACGTGATGAGGAAATATAAGGTAGACAGTAAGGTACAACTATAAGCTTCGAAAATTGTTGAATTTTGGCTGTCATACGAGGAGCTGGAGATGGTTTATTGAGATAATATTATTATGTGAGTATCACAAAAGAACACCGAAGCATTTTATAATAGTTACTGGTGTATTTGCCATAATCAATGTCAGAGAGGATGAACGGCAACTGGATGAACATATTGAGGAATGGCGAGCGAGATTCAAATGATATCGTAGATGACCAGCTTCCTTCGACACGGATAAGCTAGAAAACGTCCTGTATCTTCATCAAGAATAAGAAAGCCCGTTGTGAAGTCCACTTGGCAGTGAGATGTCAAGGTAAGTTCATCGTTGATTGACGAGTTGAGTTCCCAATCGTGGCTGAAGATTTCGTGAACCTTTTCCCTAGCCACTAAAAGCCAGGTACCCAGTGTATATACGCATGATTTTCGCTTGTTGCATCTTCCGAGCACGACAATCGTAGGAGGACAACTAGGATCACGAGGAATAACGAGCCCTTGAAGCTCTCCTCGGCCATCATTATCCATCATGGTAATGATGCTCGCACCTGGAGTCCAGCGAATGGTTGACCATGAACGGGAATGCATGTCGATACGATGCAACAAGATGAGGGAAGCTGAAGGTCCAATCTCAAAAATAGAGAGCGAGCGGGATGCCGTATTTTGCATTGCAAAGATGTCGTTACTAATAAATTCCATATTCTATCCAGGAAAATATTAGTGAAATGGTAGATAGATGGGACCAAGGACATACCCCGGAGATAACCACACCGATCGAATGTTCACTTGACCGAGTCATGAGATAGTCATGGCATCCGAGGGCCTGGCTATAATCGTAGACCCCGATTGGGCTCGTCGTCGACACATCATTCCCACACCAGACTTGCACCAAGTAGCGATTATTGAGGGCTGTACACATGGGCCATAACTCCAAGTCGAAATTCCGAAGTATAGAGATATTTGATGCTACTAGGGTGGCGTTCGCACCATGGTCTGCCAGATCAACTTGACATATATATGTTCGCGATATAACTCAGAAGCGCGTAAGTCAACTGAGCTGGTAATGGACTAATTTAGCATACCTTTGGTGAAAATAACAAATGCCAGCCGAAATGACAGCCTTGGCGCTCCTTTGTCTATCCATATACTAAAGACAACCATTTTCGGCTTACATATTTCACCGTCAATTTTTCTAGGGTCGAATAATAGGCGCGGCGAGGGATTGGGGGAATCAAGATCGATAAAGTGCATAGCGACGGAAGGATGGTATATCAGGAGCCAGCGACCACCTGGAACGAGTTTGAAATCCCAAGATTCTAAGTTTGATAGTCCGAGAGGCTGTAGATCCAGTGTCCGCTCGTGGAAGCTTGGCTGCTGCGAATGATTGGCAAACACGTCGCGAGGGCGACTTCTGCGCCTAACCCATCGTTCCAGTTCATCGACATTGTATTCATCGACATTTTCTTCTGGTGGACATACATAGCGTGTCTCGATGAGTTGGCTGACGCGGCTGTACCAGAATTGCCGAGTTTTTGTGACGGAATAGAAAGTCTTACATGACTGTCAAAGCATTTAGATATTGCGAGGGATAAGGATGAAGCAGGGCGCACCAGCCTTACAGCGAGCACGCTGGGAATATCCAGGTGCATGAAGACCTGATTCACGATTTCGATGGGTAGAGAAACGAGTTCAACATGTCGATGTCCTTTCAGACGCAGAAGGAGGGGCAGGAGAAAACGAAAATACGACAAGAAAAAGTTCCAGGTCCAGGGAATGAAATACAGGTCATAGGCGCATGGGAGCATCAGCCAAGGTTTGAACTTATGCAGTGCTCTTGTAACTTTGAATCACGTGCTGATTGTACAGTTGATGTAAATCTGATCATCAATACCGAACGTTCAAACGCTTCCTATGAATCTGGTATGAATCCTCGGCCTCAGGCCTCAAGCTCAGGGTTGACCCGCACACATACATATGTTTGATTATATCATCTCGACCACATGTATGATGCTGATTTCGTATCCTGGACTCAATCTATCACGCCACTCCCTTTGAACTAAATCATTGAAACAACGGTGATTGAATCTAAGGCATTCCTAACCACTTCAGTTGTCTTATCATTGATCCAAATCAAGTCAAAAAAAAAAAATCCAGTGACAGGTAAGCCCATTTAATCAATTGTGTGAGAGAGGCTGATGCTATTGTAGCCGATACAATGTCCGGTTCTCGAGTGGCTATCCACAACACCCAGGGAAAAGGTAAGTCTCGAAGCTCTCAACATTTAAGGCTTCGTTACATATAATTTTTTCCAGGGAAAGCGCGATCCAACCCAAAATGTATGGTGCAAGCCTTTACGAGTAATTTAAAGAATGATCCTTGATACAGATCAAGCGATTCTGTCGAATCCTGCTGAGGAGATCATCGACCGTTTCAAAAACCAAGGCGAGAAAAATTCCGCCAAAAACCTCAAGGATCTAGTGCAATACCCTGAAATATTTTCTCGTCTGGTGGGTTACACCAATAATCCCGATATTGAACGTCACATTTCGGTGCGTGTGATGTTCCCTACTAGCCTTTCAGGAAAGGACGAATTAAGCGGTATGGAATATTTTATTATTTATTCAGGTCAGAACTTTTTCGAGGGTGAAAGAGGATGATATTCTCAACATGGGTGTTGAGATCTTACCTGATATATCATTTCGTTCTTTGGCACAAACCATTAGAAGTTCTTCCATAGCTGAAGATTTCAACTTTGTGGACATTTTGCTCAGGTTCCAATCGAATCCCTTTCTTGAAAGTGTCGGAGAAAGAGCATTTCAGTCCGCAGTAGGTCTTCTTCGCCTCGAAATACAAGGACACCGGTGACGCTGAAGGCCATAGTCGGAGAGTCGCGCACGTGTAGGCATACACAAAATCATGTCTAATATCATCAATGAGTTCCAAAGGCAAAAGGCATTTCTGGTCGAAGAAAACATCGTGATCGCTCGGTTGAAAAGCAAAGTAGCACCGGTAGAAGTTCAACATATGCGCGATGGGGTGGTATACAGCACTTTTTTGACCGGGATACTCGACTTCTTATGCTGTTCTTCAAATGTTGACATAATTCCCGAGATTGCTCGCTATCAGGCGAAAGCATTTGACGAATGGGAATTCGAAGGAAGTCGTACGTTTCCAATTAATTTACGTTCATATTCAGAAAAACGAAGATACTCATTCTCCGTTAGGTGTAGTGCCTCGACTCGCAACATGGCAAAAAATCAATGATTTTTTGCTGTACGTAGAAAAAAGAGCTTCTGCTTTTGACCAGTGGCTGAGTGAGAACGGAAATCCACTGCCTCGATGGCAGCTACTCATCGTCGAGGCGAAGTCCATGGAAAAGCGACCAACCAGCGAACCAGGTAGACCGGTCGTATTTTATTGATACCATCAGGTTTTAATCATTTTCTTTTCTCAAAATAACAGACAAGAGTCAAGCGCCAAATCGGGAGCTTACCCCAGGCCTGAAATCGGAAGTCCAGGGTAGGTGCTATCATTCGAATGGTAGGGATTCTCAGTTCACCCCCCACCCGTTTCCCCCAGAGTTATTCTTCCACGACCCGGATCAATGGCTTCTTGCTCACAAGAATCTGGAGAGCCTTCTCCCTTTTCGAAAATACGATACCGTACGTCAACTTGATCATATGATCCTCGATCGATACCTCTATGTTGTTTGGCATTCATCAAAAGATGATGGGTGTCAGGCGAGATATATGCCGTTCAATTTTCTACGAGATACAGGTTCTCAACCACACGAAAACGAGATAGAGACGTTCCGTAAACTCTCTGGCCTTCCCACTCTAAGCAAATGTCACAGCTGTCCTCTTGAGCCAGTTGTTGGAGTCCTACAGCACAAAGGCCAGTACCTGGTCGTCGTGGTGCCGCACAGATTTGGATCTAAGGACGAAGAAAAGCGGGTATACATTCTTGGAAATACGATCGACCCATTCCACCGATATCGTGACTCGGAACTTCTTGGGGAGGGTGAGTGGAAGAGGTTGCTCAACATTGGAAAATACCACGGCTGGAATATGGAAAACTATCTAGTCTATCACATTGCCTGGCATCAGGACATAGAGGAAGATAGCGGCCCGATTGCTTGCGAGGTTACAAGAGACATCTTCAAGAACGGTTTCTCTCTGAAAAGGGATTCCCCGACGTGCTGGTGCACGCACAGCATTCGCCTCGATATCCTAAATACCTTTCATACGTCCGCTATCCAAAACTTGGCCCGATTCCCTGAGACTCACAGGAACAAGTCGTCTACACCTGAGTACTCCCATTACTTCGGTTCAAGGCTCGAAGGACTTGAACAACGCTTGGAAGTGTTTTGGAAAGAGGTCTCGGATCATCGCTCGAGGTCGGGGTTTGTATACATCTCAAAGGAACTAGCCAAGAGTATGGGCACATGTCAACATTGCAATATCAAGTTTATTCGTGAGGCGGATGAATATACTGATGATGAAGACGGCGAATTACCTGAAGGTGACGATGATGAAGACTCGAATGAGATGCGAGAAGTAGAAGAATTTGTGTTTTCGGAAGGCTTGACCCCCGAGTCATCAATCCACTCTCTGGTCGATGAAATTCAGCAACTGAATGTTTCTGGATCACTGCAAAACGTGGGTGGATTTGTGGCTTGTCGAACATCTGCGCTTATTATCATATTATCATTGCATCGACGTTCGGGCTATTATGTGCTTATCTCAATTCCAGGAACACGGTACAGATGTAATTGTGGATACCCTTCCACAGCTAGATAAGCAAAGGTCCTTGAAGAAGCACGTCTATCAAGCCATTGCTGAAAGTCTGGCTCTGTGAGTTTACGGCATCTTTCATTCCAGGCTCTCCCTTTTATTCGAAATTCAGGCGTTTTGCACCCAAACCTGAGAGGTTTCAGGAGGATGTCATGAAATTCTGCGTCTCTAGCAGCGAAGATTGGATGTTCGGAGTGATTGATTGCACTCATGAGGATCGACCTTGCTATATCACGGACACCTTGACACACAATCTCACATCTGACAAGAACTCTACGAATTTCCACGACATTGTTACCCTACTCTTGACCTGGGTGAGCGCTTCCATCGACCTATATTCATTTGGTTCCTGAAACACCCTCCCAGATGTGCGTCCCTGCCGAGGTGATTCTCCCATATATGAAAGAGATGTGAACCATTTCGATACGAATCATACGGCCCAAACACCCTAGTTACAAATGTATTTGTAATCCTTTCATAAGTAAACACGAAATGTTGTGTGTTACTACATGCACAGTGGCGGTTGGAAGCGCCTACTCATTTGAACGTCGATAGGAGGCTAATCAAGACGTCTGGGTGTGAAAACCAGCTTAGTCTAGCGTCATTCAACATCCAGGTAAAATATCTGACGTTCTACACTTCTGGAGGGACCGGGAAGTAGTCACGCCATGAGCGATGCAGAAGCTGTTGGTCGTGAACTTCCAGGGGAGTGACTCGGGTCCTAGATTTCCACCGAGGAAAAGGTAAACACGTCTCCTTAGAAAATATGTAAAGAGGATTTACCAAGACAGTACTCCTTGGAGCATACCCTCTGTGCGCATAATTACGTCAGGAGTTTCTGGAGATCTGGAACGATGTTGTCAGTATCACGCACAATCCGCCGACGCAATTTTCTTTAGTCGGCATGTCTTGCGAAGAAATTCCGGTGATCTAGAATTTGGCTATAGTCAACGTTGCTACAATCAATATCAGAGGATCGTGTAACTGCAACTGAAATTACAGTAGGGTAATACCGAGCGAGAATTAGATGAAATCGTGTATGACAATTGTTCTATTACCCCGGTAAGCTAGAAAGCGTCCAATATCTTCATCAAATGAAAGCAAGCTCATTGAGAAGTCCATCCAGCACTGAGATGCCAGGGTACGTTCGATATGAACAGCTGAGTTAGGATCGTAATCATAGATGATGACTTCGTGAACGTTGTCCCCAGCCACTACAACCCAAGTACCAGATTTACGCACACCTAACTCCCTCTCATTGCGTCGTCCGAGTTCGACAATCGTAGGAGGACGACTAGAATCATGAGGAATAACGAGTCCTTGAAGCTTTTCTTGTTCAACATTCATCATGGTAATGATGCTCGCTCCTGGAGTCCAGCGAATCTTTAACCATGATAATGAATACATGTCGATACGATGCAACAAATTGAGGGAACCGGAAGGTCCAATTTCAAAGATTAAGAGTGAGCGCGATGCCTGATCGTCCATTGCAAAGATGTCTTTACAAATTAATTCCATATTCTATTTACGGATGATATCAGCGAAATGGTAAATTGGTGGAGGGAAAGATGACCAACTTCGTGGGTAGGAGCACCAACAGAATGTTCATTCGACTGGGTCATGGGATAGTCAAGGCATCCGAGGGCCTGGCGATAGTCATAGACCCCGGTGCGAATGGTTATCGACACATCTATCCCATACCAAACTTGTACCAAGTAACGATCATTGAGAGCGGTACCCAAGGGCCACATGTGCAACTGGGCATTTCGAAGTATCGCAATGTTTGATGCTACTAAAGTGGCATTCGCACCATGGCCGACCAAATCAACTTGACATATGTATGTTCGTGATAGATCTGAATCGTATAAGTTAACCCGGAACGATAACGGGCACATTCAACTTACCTTTGGTGAAAATAACAATTGCCAGCCGAAATGATAGTCTTGGCGCTTCTCTATCTATCCATATTTTAAACTTGGCATACTTCATCACACGTATTGTGTTGTCAATTTCCCTAGGATCAAATAATAGACGTGGTGTCGGATTAGAACAGTCGAGATCCAGATAGCGCATTGGCTTGACGAGAGAAGTATGGAGAATGAGGAGCCATCGGCCACCTGGAATGAGTTTGGAGCCCCTAAAATCTGGGCCTGATAGTCCTAGAGATTGAAGCTCTAAAGTCCGCTCACGGAAATTTGGCTTAGAACGACTGGTGAACACATCACGGGAGTGACATCTGCGCATAACCCATCGTTCCAGCTCATCGATATTGTATTCATCGAGATTTTCTTCCGGTGGACACATATAGCGTGTCTCGATGAGTTGGCTGACGCGGTTGTACCAGAATTGTCGAGTTTTTGTGACGGAATAGAAAGCTTTACATGACTATCGAAGCAGTCAGATGTTGCGAGACATATAGACGAAGCGGGACGCACCAATCTTACAGCAATCACACCGGGAATATCCAGGTGTAAGAAGACCTGCGCCAGGATTTCGACGGGGCAAGGAAACGAATTCATGTCGGGGTTCTCTCAGATGCGACGGAAGGGAAAAGACAATGCGCAGGTACCACAAGGAAGGTGCCACGCTCAGAAACATATGTCAAGTCATCCGGGCACATGGGAACATCTTGGGAACATTGTCAACCAAGGTCCAAAACCGTCTAACATGAATTGTACTCACGCGCTGCCAGTGGTTGTCATGTGGAAGTCGTGGCCATGTCGTTTCAACTGGGCACTTGTTGACTCGTACACTTGACACGGTCTTAGCATTTGTTTACTGATGGTGGTGGTGATGATCAGAAAGGGGTTATGTCGGAAAACCAAAACGCGCCTGATCTAGTTACGTTTGACTTAGATCAAAAATGGCCTGACCTGTTCTGATCCACCCTGATCAGACTGCCTCAGGACTGCCTTATCCTGCCTTATCCTACTGGATCGGGACGCCTAGGCCTGATAGTGTCTAATCAGGTTAGAACAGGCAAACGTAAAATGATTTAGCATGATCAGGCTCCGACATAACCCATCAGAGACGCGGGTTCTGCATTTGATTTCATCCAGTGGCGTCCCAACCATGGCAAATCAAAACCCATCCCGCTTTCGACCATACAACTCAGGTCCGTCTCAATTAAATTTCCTGCCTCTATTATGGTTCGTACGTCTGGTTCCGTCCAGGTGTGGTTGGGTTACATAGTCAAAGACAAAGACAAAACCAGGTTGAGACTACCAAATTCTACATCTTGTGCATCAAGCGGCTCGTTGCCGCTAGTTGCCGCTAAATGGTACTTATAATTATTCACGCTTACTTGTCACAAAAGATTACATGTTTGCCTGTTTGATCAATGGCTTCAACTACTCTATCCAAGAGTACCTCGTGGTCGTACCCGAGAATGGACGGAGGCAAGTAATCCCACCAATCATTTGTGTCCCTTATCGAACGTGTATTAAGTGCCTTCAAATGCTCCCAATATTCTGGATAAAATCCGCTAACCTCCCAGTCGATGATACCAGTGAGCTCTACCCCGCCATCAGGTGTTTCAACCACCATAATGTTTCTGGGATGCAAATCGGCATGCGTAAACACAATTCGATGATCGCAGCGCATCATCGAGCGAAGCCAGTCCTTGTAACTCGGCGCAGCTTTGGATGAGGGGGAGTGTAGGATAAAATCGTTGAATTGGTCTTCCGAATAGATGAGTGAGGTACTCTGTCGTTTAACTCTTCGTATGTCTTTGCATAAATGTTGACCTACGGGAGAACCGAAGGGGGAGGAAGGGGGAAGTTCGAGTTGACGTAGAGTGAGTAAGGTTTCATTCAAGGAATTCTGGATGCGGGCTTTTGCTTCGACGGATAATGAGGGCCATTTAGTTTCTAATGTGATGCCGGGAATTCGGGTCATGAACAGGAATGACGTTGAGTTTATTGTGACCAGCCCCAGTGGTCGCGGGGCGGCTGTTCCAGGAAGATGTTCTTCAATGAACTGTAAGGTAGGGTGCTCGTCGTGATCAAGGTACTGAGCAATTTTCACAACCACACTTTCGCCCATATGGATGACTGCACGGGAGGAATTCTCCCAGATTACTTGGCCGGACAGCGCTCGCTGGATAATCAAATTGGAGAGATTAGGAGGGTACTCATCGCCTGTTATCCCGAGTAGTTTGTGAACGCGAAGTGACAATGGGTATATGATAGAATGCGAAAGGGAGACTGGGTCTGGATTGAGAGCCAATTGAGGCGAAATGTCAAAGTGTGACCGGGAATGGAGAGCGGACGCAAAATGCTGCAATGCGCGGGGACAAGCCAACCGAGGTTGCTTCGGCGGAGGGGAAGCTTCTGCATTACTATCCTGTGCAGCTACAACTTGGATGTTAGTGATGACGATAGAAGCTTTGCATGTCAAAAATATACAGGCCTGTCGTTTCATGTGGCGTGCAGAAACATCGAGTCGCAGCTTCGCATATAAACTGTAGACCTTCTCTAGAGTTGCTTCTATATCAGCAGCAGGATCGTCCTCTAACGCCTTAGAAATCTATTTGAGAGCAGAGGCGTTCAAGTTACGGTAGCCGCGATCAGTCATGATGATGTAGAAGCGGGTGACGAAAGTACAGAGTTGAGCGTAGCCGCGTGAAAAATTGAGTACCTTAGTTTACTCATTAGAGTTTAAACCGACGAACCCACACGGTCACATGAATCGGGCAACTGTAACAAGGCTTGTTCCTACTATCCTCAAATATCCTTCATTCATTCATGGAAACCAGTATTGTCGGCAAGCTAAAGCGGCCTTCCTCTCTGAGTTCCTTGGACGATGCACTAGCCAGAACGCATGGATTCATAGACCACGTTCCTCGCAGCAAGAATGCCAAGATTCAAGGAACTAAGCATCTCTGCCGCGGCTGTTGCCTGCCCGCTAGCGCTCGCGTATGAACACGCGCTCTTACCACTTGTCACCAACATCACCCATTTAACTAGGCTACACCTCCGTGAGCTCCCACTGGAACAGGCAAGAGTCTCTCGAAAACGATATCATCATTTGAGAAGTTTTAACCAGGCGTCCAATGAAAAAGGTTTCTCAAGTTTTGCATGACGCCGTACTATCCAATTTCACTGACGAAGAAAATCTGCCGTTGCTTGAGAGAGATACATCGAAATCCCCGGCATTAACTGTAAACTGTGCTGTCGTATCTGATTCGCCGTTTTGAATACATATTTTAATATACGTACTGGACGTTGGATCCAGTAGTCTGTCTCTCTGATACCTATTGTATGGATATACAAGACAGATGTGTTAAAAAAATCCAAGTATCATGAGCTACAACAGAGATGACAAATTGAGAAATGGCAGGCGAAATTTAGATGATATCGTAAACGAACAGTGTGTTGTGGCCCTGGTAGCCTAGAAAGTCCAGTATCTTCATCAAATGTAAGCAACCCCGCTGAGAAGTTCACCTGACAATAAGGTGTCAGAGTACGTTCCAAGTTGACCGGTGAGTTGAAGTCCCAGTCAAAGCTGGTAACTTCGAGGACTTTGTCCATAGCCACTAAAACCCAAGTACCGAGTTCATACCCCAACCTCCACTCGTTGCATCTTCCGAGTACGACAATCGTAGGAGGACGACTAGGATCATGAGGAATAATGAGTCCTCGAAGCTCTTGCAGGTCAGAATGCTTCGCGGTAATAATGCTCGCTCCTGGCGTCCAGCGAATCGTTGACCATGAGAATAAATACATGTCGATACGATGCAACAAATTGAGGGAAGCTGAAGGCCCGATCTCAAAGATTAAGAGTGAGCGTGATTCCTGATCACTCATTGCAAATATGTCTTCAAAAATGAAGTCCATGTTCTTTTTATGGACAAGATTAGTGAAATGGTCAATTGGTGGAGCAAGAGATGACCAACTCTGTCGGTAAGCGCGTCAATCGAATGTTCATTTGCCTGGGCCATGGGATAGTCAAGGCATCCGAGGGCCTGACGATAATCATAGACCCTGGTTCGGGTAGTCGTCGACCCACCCCTCTCACACCAAACATGGACCAAGTAACTATCATTGAGGGCGGTACACAAGGGCCGCATATGCAAGTTCATATTTCGAAGTATGGCAATGTTTGATGCTACTAGGGTGGCGTTCGCACCATGGCCGGCCAAATCAACTTGACATATGTATGTTCGTGACAGATCTGAACCGTATAAGTCAACCCTGAACGATCATGGGGCAAATCCAGCTTACCTTTGGTGAAAACAACAAGTGCCAGCCGAAATGACAGCCTTGGCGCTCCTCTGTCTATCCATATTTTAGACTTGACCGTCAACGCCTCACATATAGCGTCGTCAATTTCTCTAGGGTCAAATAATAGACGCGACAAGGGCTGGGGGCTGTCAAGATCGACAAAGTAAACGTTGGCGGGATGTTGGGTTGTCAGGAGCCAGCGACCACCTGGAATGAAAATGAAATCCCAGTGTTGTAGTCGGTCTGATGGTCTTGGAGGTTTTTGTTGATTAAGTGTCCGCTTACGGAAACTCGGCTGCGAATGAAAAACGTCGCGAGAGCGACATCTGCGCGTAACCCATCGCTCCAGCTCATCGACATTGTATTCATCGAGACTTTCTTCGGGTGGGCATACATAATGCGTTTTAATGAGCTGGTTGACACGATTATACCAGAATTGCCGAGTTTTGGTGACGGAATAGAACGTTTTGCATGACTATCAAAACATTCACAAATTACACGAGATATGGATGGAGTGGGACGCACCAGCCTTACAGCATGCATACTTGGAATATCCAGGTACATGAAGACCTGAGCCAGCAATTCGACGGGGTAAGGAAACGAACTCATGTCGGCGTTCTCTCAGATGCAAAGGAAGGAGGAAGACGAGACGCAAGTACCACAAGGCAAGCGCCATATCATCCGGGCACATCGGAACATCTTGGGAACATTGTCAACGAAGGTCTAAATCCATCTAGTGTTGTCTGGACTCGCGCGCTGATTGTCATGTGGGGGTTATGACCATGTCATTTCAACTGGGCACTTGTCGACTTGTACACGGTCTTAGCATTTGCTTACTGATGGTGGTGGTAATGATCAGAAACGGGTTAAACCATCAGTGACGCGTCGAACGGTGACTTGGGTTCTGCACTACCGTTTTCATCTGGCGCCACAACCATGTCAACTCCTGCCCTTCAGTCCTTTCGTGTATCTCGTCCTGAACCGACAAGTCGCCTTTACCGACTCCTGATCATCCTCTTTACGCTGACAGCCCTCCTCGGAGCATACTTTGCATACCGGCCCATGAATAAGACTCAGAGCAATACATGGTGGATCTTTGATGCGAGAAGGAGTACTATGCCGCACTCGTTACCTACAGAACACGCATCTTCTTGCGATAATTCGGTAGAGGACAAGATCAATGACCTGGCGAAGACTTTTGGTATCCCTCCAAGGGAGCTTGCTTCTGCGATCGCGATAGCTGTCAAAAGTCATCACACTCCTACTGGGAGCGATTCTTCGGTTGCATCTAAAGATACTCCTTCTATGGGGTCCAGTCATTGAGAGTTGTTGATGATGGATTCGAAGATTTCGGTAGTGCATGGGCGCTGATACTCGTGTCCTGTAAGTTTATGAAAACATGCTGATAAGTTG
The DNA here is from genome assembly GCF_000300575.1 of Agaricus bisporus var. bisporus H97. Classification (NCBI taxonomy): domain Eukaryota; kingdom Fungi; phylum Basidiomycota; class Agaricomycetes; order Agaricales; family Agaricaceae; genus Agaricus; species Agaricus bisporus. The sequence goes on from NW_006267350.1 coordinate 341,955, forward strand.
AAATGGACGACTCAAAGATCATTATAGACCCAAATTTCGGCTGGCCGAGGTTCTGTTCGTACTCTATGGGGTGTCCTTGAATGACAGTTTATCCACCTGCGCTGAGCGCTAGCGCTGAATGATGGGTCGCACAAGTTTCATATAACACGTCTATTTCTCTCCAAGAACACTACTGGAGCTGGCAACCAAAGCTTGCATTGGCCATTACAACGATATTGTCACAATCCCGCTCTCGATCCCACAACTCAGGTCCCTCTAAATCTGATTTGCTGCGTCTAATTGTTGCCGCTGTAAACGATGCTTATACATGGTCCCTTGTAGCACATAATAACATACTACGTGGTGGCTGGTCAGTGAACCATGTAGTTGTAACTACTTTATCTACGATTACTGTATAGTGGCAAGTAATCCCACCAATCATTATGTCCCCCATCGAACGTGTATGAAGCCCTTCAAGGCTTCAACTGCTCCCAATGTTACTAGGATAAACCACGCTTGCCTCTCAATCGATAACAGTCTGAGCTCTACATCAACCATCAGATGTTTGTAAGTCGGCGTATCACATCGAGTGAAGCCAGTCCCGGATAAGGGTGTTCTGTAGATAAATGCCCGCAGACTCCTAGAGATGAATATTGAATATTGAATATTGAATCTTGGAATGGAAATTGTTCGCTGATTGTGCCTTGTGGTGGAGATGGGCTTGGCTTCCCACGCAACGCCCAGCCCAGGCACGCGCTGTGATGTGCAGCCCGCGACCACTCTCGATGCCATGGCCCTCCCCAAGCGCAGAGTCTCCTACGTCGTCCCGCCCCCTGCCGACGCCGTTCCCCGCCTTCAGCTCCCGCCTCTATCCACCCCCCGCAACGGCTCTGTTTCCCCCCTCCTCATCCCCAATGACTCTCCTGAACCGTCCTCTTCCCACTCCCCGTCGCGCAATCCCTGCCACAGGCTTGGTGTCGCCGCCTTGGCTCTCGATACCTCCACCCAGCTCATCGGTAAATCCTCTCCAGAGGGCATACTGTATACCGGTGGACGAGATGGACTCGTTATCTCCTGGGACCTAGGCATCAACATGAAGAAGCGGTTGAACGACCGGAATGATCGCGCGTCCAAGAAATGGGAGGTGTTGACCGGATGGGCCGACGACACCATTGAGGAAGAGGGCGAGGACGATGATCGTCTGGCGAGCGACGGAGATATCCTCGGCGAGGTCAGCTGCCGTCGCCAGTGGGTGCCCGAGAAATCTGGTGAAATACCTTATGAACAACGTTGGGAGACCGACCTGGCTGCCTTCCAGCCCCGCATTGTCCGTACTTCTCTCCCTCGTGGCTAGCAGCGCCATTCTTACGCTTCTATCCTCAAACAGCGCAGTCAGTTTCGCCAGCGTGCAGAGCTCCATCATGACTGGGTCAACGATATCGCTCTCTGCAACTACAACCAGACTGTCGTCTCTGCCTCTTCAGATGGCACCGTAAAGGCCTGGAATCCTCACTCGACTCACAACTTGGGTCCCACCCAGGTCGGTTCTCATGGTGACTACGTTCGCTGCCTCGCCTACTGGTGCGTGTGTCTGGTTCTCTCTTGTGTCGCCGCATTTAATGTATTCAACAGTCGAGGACAGAATTGGGTTGCATCTGGTTCCTTTGATCGCACCGTCAAGCTCTGGGATCTCAACGCCTCCCCCTCGAAACAACCCGTGGTTACCCTCCACCCACCAGACGCCACGGCTCCAAAAACATCAATATATGCGCTTGCTTGTGATCCTTATGGCCGGACAATCGCCTCTGGCTCACCTGAGCGTGTCGTTCGCATGTGGGACCCTAGATCTGGGAAACGAACAGGTAATCAGCTCCCTTTTTTCGAAGATGTTGGCTCACTTTCCCGATGTAGGTAAACTGGTCGGCCACACTGATAATATTAGAGCGATTCTAATATCTGAGGACGCGAAATACGTAAGTTTGTGCTTGACTTCATTCCCGAATCATCATCATTGATTTGAATCTCTTCTTCGATTTCAGCTGCTGACAGGTTCAGCTGATGGTGTGTCTCATTACTTTGATGGGTTTTAACGATGCTGATACCCGGTGCTAGCCTCTATTAAACTTTGGTCTCTCTCATCGCAGAGATGTCTTCACACGTTCACTCATCATACGGATTCTGTCTGGTCATTATTCTCTGACCATCCATCGCTTGAGGTCTTCTATTCTGGCGACCGTTCTGGACTCGTATGTCGCGTGGACGTTGAAGATTGTTCTGATGTTTCGGAAGGCGAATGTATTGTACTCTGCCAGGATTCGACAGACCCAGAGCGATCGTCAGCTTCAGAAGGTGTTAACAAAATTGTCGTTATGGATGACAACTTGCTCTGGACAGCATCCAACACATCTAGTGTTAAAAGATGGCATATACCTCAGCGACGCGCCGCTCGAGTTGCTCTCGCCGAATTTGATGGTGAACGTGGTGCATCGTTTCCAGAATCACCCACCTACAAAAACCACGCCAATAGCGTTGATTTTCCACAAGATCTGACGCCGATGCCTCAACGTCGATCGAGTTCAGCATTCCTTGATCCAAACCAATCTATAGCACCTTCGTTAAGGTCTTTATCCTCCGAACATATCTCGACGCAGCCGTTACTACATCAAAACCAATCACAGCAATATAATTTCGAACAGGGAGATACCTTATGTGGAATACCTATGGATAGTCTTGTGAAACTCGTTTCACCTAATGATCCTTTTGCGCCTTTTCCTTCGTCGAGATCTAGAGATCCTGAAGTTGCGACTTTGTATTCTGCGGCTTCGATTATGTCGATACCACGTGCAGCGGCTTATGCGGTTCGGTCTTCGACGACGAGTCAAGGCATTTTTGGGCAACAACATCATTCACAACCGACACCACCCCATCTTCATCCATCCTCTTCTGGTCCATTACATGCTTCGCGTACCGAAGATACATTTACTTCTCTCAATCAGAACACCAACAACACCAACAACCCTTTCAGAGCGAGTTTTGAAGATCGGGAGTTGGCGGAAGATGCTGTACCGTTGGTTTCGGAGCCTGATGTTGTGATAGAGGGTGATCATGGACTTGTGAGGAGTTTGATGTTGAATGATAGGATGCATGTTTTGACTGTGGATACTTCGGGGGAGGTTATGGTTTGGGATATTGTGAGAGGGGTATGTAAAGGTGTTTTTGGGAGGGAGGAGGTTTCTGCTGTTGCTGCTATTGCGGGTGGGAGTATTGATGGGAGTAGGGGTGGGAGTGTGAGTGGTGGGAGTATTAAAGGGAATGGTGGGAGACCTGGAGGGAATCATGTGAAGGAAGGAGGAGGGAATGGGAAGGGGAATACGATAGAGGCGGGGGGAGAGGAGAGGGAGAAGGAGAAGAGTCCGAGGGAAACACTTGAGGCGGTTAGGGAGAGGATTGAGGGGGAGGCGGTGATACAAGCTTGGTGTAGTACGGATACGAAGGCTGGGGTGTTGGTTGTGCATGTGAGTGAGAGGTGTTTTGAAGCGGAGGTTTATGCGGATGAAGTTGGGTTTCCTGCGGACAGACATTTCAGTGAAGAGTTTAAATGTGAGTTTTTTTTTCAATATTTTTTCTTTTTCTTTGGTTCGACTCATTGAGTGATTTTTTTTAGTGAATATTGGGAAATGGGTTTTGAGAAACTTGTTTATTGGGTTTATAAAGGAGGTGCAGAGAAGGAAAAGGAGGATTTCGGATCGGAGTGATGTTACCAATGATGGGTTTTTTATGCCTGGACGATCTGGGATTACGATGTCTAGGACGCCATCGCCTGCGAGGACGCCTCCTGGTCATTTTGCTCCTCTTCCGTTGTCACCACCTTTGATGTCAAGTCATAATCGACAATTATCATCTTCGTCGACGACGGATTCGCCGAAATTACCGGTGTCGCCGTATCATCCTCATCAACAATATCATCATCAGCATCATTATTCGCATCAGCAATATCAACAGCAACTTCACCAGCAACAGCAACAGCAACAGCAGCAACAGCAGCAGCAACAACAACAACAACAACAACAACATGGACACCATCATTCTTATTCTCATCCGACGTTGAATCGATATTCCTCTTCTTCGCTTTCGTCTACCAGTGGTGGTGGTGGTAGTGTCGGTGTCGGTGGCGGTGGGAGTGCGAATACGAATGCGGGGAATAATAATCATAATCATAATAATAGCAGCAACAACAACAACAGCAATGGAGTTTGTCAAGTTGTGGTTTGTTCGACAAATATGGTTTCGGCTGTTGCACCACCGCCGGATTTACCATCCTTACCTGTATCGATAACGTTTCCGGGATCACCACCTATGGGAGGGATGGCGGGGAAGATGGGGAATTCGGGGTCGCCGATGATTCCTACTTATACGCCTTCGATGGCGGCGGGGATGAGGAATCAGTATTTTCAACCTCAGAATGCCGGTGGTGGTGGTGGTGGTTGGAAGGGGAGGAGTGGGAGTTTGGGGGGAGGGGAGGATGTTTTGGCGAGGTTGCCGGGGTTTGGGAGGAGGAGGTCTTCGGTGGATGGGAGTCAGGATGGGGGAGGGGGAGGTGGACAGCAGCAGCAGCAGCAGCAAAATGGTGACGAGGGTACGAGTACGGCGGGTTCTGTGGCGGTTTCGTCGACGACGACGAATGCGGTTGGGAATAATAGTAAGACGAGTACGACGAATAAATCGGAGTCGTCGTCATCGTCGCAGGCGCCGTTTATAGCTGTTGGGTTTATGGAAAGGTTGAAAATATTTGGGAGGTCGTCGGCGAAGAGACCTACTAGTGGTGGTGGTGATGGTAGTTCTGGTGGGACTGGTGTGGTGAATTCGACTGGTTCGGGGAGTGCTGTGACTGCTGTTGTTGAGAATCCGACGGAGGTGAGTGGTTATAAACTCGTTCTCTTTACATTGGAACTAAATCATTTTTTTCTAGAATGTGAATAATACTACTGTTGATGTAGGAAAAACTGCGGCTCAAGCATTGATTTCTGGGATATTATCTCCTCCGACGTCATCAGATGGACCAATACATTTATTACCCTCGAATATGATATTGATGATATCGGAAGAGGCTTCGCCGGGGTATAAAATGCTTTATAGGGGGATGGCGGGGAATGCGACTGGGGGGGATGTACAGGTTTTGGAGGAGGTGATGCCGATGTGGTTGATGGAGTATTTGTTGTTGAATAGGACTTATTTGGGAGGGCCGAGTCAGCAACAACAGCAACAACAGCAGAATCAGCAGCAGCAGAATCAACAAGGAGGGGGAGGGCCACCGGTTGCGAAGTTGAGTTTTGTGTTGTTGCCTTGGAATAAGGATGCGGATGTTGAGCCGTTACCTGAATTGTTGAATACGTGAGTTTTTTTTTTTTTTTTTTTTATAATGGTGTTTTTTGTGAGCGTTTTTGCTGATGGGTTTTCTCTTTTTTGTGTAGTCAACAGAGTAAGTTGACGGCGAGTCGACAATTGAGAGTTTGGAAGATTGCATTACATGTGCGTATATATATATATCTTTATCACTTTTTTGGTACTGACATTTATTGTTTTAGGTTCAAGAGAAAATGGAGAAATTGTCAAAGAGTACTAGTGCATCACGGGCGCCATCCATCGGCGACGATAATATCCATTCGCGGAATAATTCCAATAATACCCAACAGTCTCCGAATCTGACTTTGACGAGGATAGGTAATGATAGCAATAATAATAGTGCCACCGCCGCCAACACCACCACCACTATCAACAATAATTCTACTTCTTCGATTGCTGCTGTTGCGCAACAATTGCAACAACAACAACAACGATTGTCACCACCTCAACTTGAATCTCAACTGGATAATGAGAGAGGAGGAGGAGAGGAATATGAGATTTTGTGTAATGAGATGGTGTTGCCTTTGACGATGACGTTGGCGGCTGTGAGGCAGTTTGTGTGGAAGCAGAGTTCGGAGTTGGTTATGCATTATAGGAGGAAGAGGATATGAATCCACTGCTTTCACGGCTTTTTTGTAAGTGTGTGTATGTGGATGGGTTGTTTTTTTTTATTTTGTGTACATCGTGTTTGTTTTTTGTCTCTGTTAAAAATTATGATTATTGTTACTTTAAATTGGGATTATCTTTGTTTGCTTTGACTTTTGACCGTTTTTTCTGTGTAATTCAGGAGCGCGTGTTATGTAGAAGGGAAGAAAAGAAATCAGACTGAGAAAGAGCAAAAAGAAAATACGAGCTTTTAATTGTATGTATTTTACCGAAGTACAAGCGGGTAACGGTGCACAGCATCTGGACGTAGCGTGTGCACATCTGGCTATTTTTAGTTACCTAATTGCCCATTTCCAGCACTTTAAAATGATGCTGTGTATAAAGTTACCCAGCCCACACGCTAGACCTCCGACGACAGCGAGAGTTATGTAAATTCCGAGTATTCGAACGGCGAGGCACTGTCACCTGGGGTTCTGAAATCCCGGCATTTCTACCTGCTTGCATGTCAGAAGGGGGAGGTGTTTACGAGTGAGGCTTTCTCTTTAGAAATGACAACAACTCGGTTGTAACTCTTACGACAGCTTACGACGCTGGGAATGGACTGTACCGCTTTATGGACAGGGGCTAGAGAACAATGCTTTTCCCATGATGACCGATCATGACTAGATCATGATCAGCTGCGTCGCAATACTAGGCGGTTCTATTTATGGTCAGACAAGAGAGACCCGGGAGTATATAATCCACGAGGCAAATTCAATGTGTGATTTGTGGGCGTGTTAACGTTCCTGCCAGCAGGCGTCCTACCTTGTTCCAAAGGAACACCAAAGAAGCGTTTCACTGTGACTTCTGGCTGGCCTGTGGTACTGCTTTGCTTTTAGGTCGTGGCTATCGTCTCTGTTTCTTTCCTTTCTACTACTCACAAAGTTGCTTTCCATTCATCCTATTCCTCCCTATACTGCTGAGCGCTGAAAACTATGGGTCACAAAACTGATAATCAACACTCCTCTATCTCCTCTCCGGACCCTGACAGTGTCCTTATTCCGTCAAAGTCGTGGAGTTACGATGCGGAATTTGGCATTGTACATCTTTGTGGATGTGCTATATGTCGCAACTATATGTTGCACGTTTCGGACCAAGCGGCCGGAAAATCCTATGCACAAGCTTTAGCCGAACGTGATGCCGAACTCCGAGATCGATTTTTTGAAGGTTTTCGCCGAGGTCGTACAGCTCAGCTGGAGCGTGACACTGAGCGATTGAAGACTTGTCGGTCTGAACGGAATGTTGCTCGTGACCAGGTTTCTGTCTATGAAGTCAAGGTCGATGAAGCGGAAAAGGAAATAGCAAGACTCAAAGATGAATTGTTTGCACTTCGTATTGCTTATGATGAGGTATGTCCCCGCTCTTCACCTACAGATCCCTCTTATTGGGCTAAATATGAGGGACCTGAGGTGGCGTCGGATAATAACAACAGCACGTCTTCCGATGATGACGGAAGTTCACTTTCTGATACTGACGACGACGACGAATATTGCGGATATGGTGGATCGTCGGATGGGGTATCAGAGGATGAAATCACCGCTGTCGAACATGATGCCATAGAGGACGATGGCACACTGGAACTACCAGATTCTTCTTACCGTCCCTTCAATGAACCACCGGATCGTCCCCCCACCTTTACTCCTCCTACGGTTGCCGAGGACCTAGATACCAGTGACCAGGAGGCCACGAACCAATCTTTATTTTCATCTTCCACTTCTTCATCTCCTGGAGCTCCTCCTACTTCCTCCGCTGTGGATGAAATTCGAAGGAAGATGAAGCTCGCGCACTTACCGGGTCAAGGGGAAATACTTGCAGAGATTAAAAGCTTAATTTCCAAGACGCACAAAACGCACAATTCGCAGCGTACAGAAGTACAGAAGGTACTTATGTTGGAGTGGAGGCGTCCCTCTCTAACCGTCACTTATGAATCCCCTACGCCTCCCCCCGTCGCATCATTTTCTGAACCAGAAGAAATCATAGATGTATATGTTGATGCTTCGGGAACTGGTATCGGTTTCTACCTCCTGGGTCGTTGGCAAGCTTGGAAGCTGAAGAAAGGGTGGAAGAGCGTAAAAGGCCGGGATATTCAGTGGGCCGAGGCAGTGGCAGTAGAAATGGGCGTTCTACTTTTATTAAAAGCTGGATACGCGCAAAAGAAGATTCGACTTCATTCAGATAATCGACAAGTTGTAGATGCGTTCTCAGCTGAAAATTTCGACCAAGCCCATGTCGGGCCCATCGTTCAGCTTTGTACAGATCTATGCTGCGCTTACGGCCTTGATTGCACTGTTGAATGGGTCCCAGGAGTAGAAAACCCTGCTGACAACCCATCAAGGTTTTTATTTTTGGATAAAAACAAGCGATTTCCTTGCGATGTTGCAATTCCTCCTGCCCTACAGGATTTCGTACTCCCCTATTGCCTTCCGGAATGATTCAAGTCACGGTAAACTTGCCTTGACTATGTTTTCGTAGGAGACTATCATCTTCGCTCAGCTATTTTGAGTTGTAGTTCCTATATTTTCTTCTTTGTCGTCTACGATGCGTGGACATCACCAAGATTCGTGTTCTTGGTACTTGTCTCATATCTCATTATTTGTCGTATATTTTGCAGTGATCTATTCATGTACGCTTGAATATAACTTCCTGAAAAAAGCTTTCAATGTGCCCGCCGAATGCAGTAGTGCACGCTGATGGTCGACGCGTCGTCAGGGTGCGAGAAAGCACGGTCCACGCATCGTGCACTCTTGTACTCTTTCCGTACTAGCCGTGCGGTCGGAAGGGTACGTTGAATAATCCTAGTCAGTGGATGGCGTCAGGCAGTCTCCATGGACTCGGAATAGCCCTATCAATAACAAGAGAAACATGAGTTCATTGTACTAGCACAAACGCGTGGAACTTCCTGAGACTCGAGAGGGGATCCCGACAATCGGCTAATTCTTGTCTGAATATGTCCCAGGAAGGAAGGAATATGAACGAAATCTGAATGAAGAGGCTTGCACATGTTGAGACTGCCGACGACACACTATTTACACTTTTCCCACTCGAAAAACCAAGATAGTAACATCATCCACCAGCTTGCCTTGCGCACATTGGCGTGCTTCATCCATGATCCTTGACGCCAGCCCTGAGTCGCTAGATTCACCGGCAACGCGAGAAATAACCTTTCCTAGTTCAAGAGAAGACGTTCCAAATGCCGCGCGAAGGCCGTCAGAAGCAAATACAAGAAGATCCGTCTGGTGTACTTGGTGTCGCTTAATATCAGGAATGGAGGAAATATAGGGAGGAGAGTGGTTTGTCCAATTATCGACCGTTGTCCAATGAATAGGCATTCCCCATAGACAAGAAAGAGCATGCGCGTATGGTTTGTCGACCTTCAAGATAGCGTCCCCTAAAGCTAGGGGGAAGATACGTCGGAAGATTACTCGACAATGAAAGTGCCAAGGTGTACTTGCCTCTGGTAACTGCCAACTGTCCTTTGACACGGGAATGCAAAACAGCGTCAGGGTCATCTGGATGTTCTTCAATAAGAGGGTCCACTTCTTTCGGATTCTGGGCGCCGTGTTGCTCGCTGATAATGGTTGAAGTATGGTTTTGATCGATTATAACTAGGCGACAATATTTGTTAATATTAATCGCGCATATTCAACAACTCACAGCCATCTGAATCACCAAGAGAAACAGTCCAGGCTTCATAACCAGAATCTTGTTTGACGAGAAGAGAGAGCAGAACGGTGGTACCTTCCGCAGCCCTTCGATTTACAGGGTACGGATCATTCTCTCCATTTTCCTTCATACCCAGGAAATCCTGAGTATCTCGTTCCATTGACCAGTCTGAAAGAGGCAGAGACTTGCTGGAAGAGAACTCTTGTAGTTTTTGAAGAATTGCTTTCATAAGCGATGCATCGAAATCTATAATGGCAGTCCTAAGCGTAGACTCCACGTTTTCAAAATTGTTGCGGGAGATGTCGTGCGAAACGCGCTCGTGAATGTGATTCAGCAAGTGACTCTTGGCATACTCCGAAGCTGTTTGACCATAGTGCCCTGAAAGATTCTGAATAACATGAAAAGCAATCGTCCGAACCCCACACGAACCGTCAAATACCGCTATAATCACGCCATACCAGGTGAAAAGCCAAGTTACCCTGTCTTCGTTGCGTATGTGGCCGTCAGACGGTACCGATACAGTCTCGATCGAGCAATACCCAGCATCGACTTCCGCTCGCTGAAGGCTATGGACATGCGGTAAGGCCATAATCTAAGGTGGACCTAGCGTGGATAGCTGTTGAACATTGGATGGGGAAGTCGAATGGCCCTATAAATTAATGGGACGCCCTGTTTACCCTTGATAGTGTGATTATCACGATGCGACCTTGAGGCTCGTAACAACTCATTGGCCTCAACTGGTAGCTATCTTCGGATTGAAAGAAGTTTCTACGTATGGTGGGGTTCAATTCGAAATCAGCGGTCGGAAGACGGCCATCGGGCAGAAGGCAAAGAATGAACCCGGTAAGGAAATTTGAATGCAATACACGAAGCTCTTTTCTGGCTCTTTTCACACTGTGATTCTTGAGTCACTGATATCGCGTCAGGGCTGCGGGTATGTAGTTGTCAAATTGCGCATATGACCAACATATGACGGCCCGTTCTGCTAAGTAGATAGCTGGTTTAGCTGGCGTCTATTGTTTTCTGAAGGACGGGTGAGATATACGATTGAGTAGTCTTTTATCAAACATGACTCAACTCTCGTTGTGGCCGGATAACGTTCAGAGTAAGAGATCGGAGCAGGGAATGCGGACAGGTCACCCCTGGAGCGTTCCTCACACTTAATACCTCTCAGTGTGCTTTGGTTCTCTCTGAATCTTCTGGGTAAGGGAGGGTGGGACTTTAAAAAGATAATGGATTGAGAGTAGTACGACACGCGACTCGAAATACGCGCAGGTAGAGTAGGAATAGAAATTTCAAAAGGGCATATTGATGGCCAAGCTTCGGCGAGTGATCCAAACACACATTTCGTCGCGAGCCGGATAGTCACCAGTCAACCAACATTATGAGTTGGGATTGAGGGTCTTAGGCTATAGGGCCCGAGATCCCCAGGCGGTGAGATCGAAGCTGGAACGCAGTCGGGTCACCCCAAAAGCGTGGGCTTCGATCACCTATGTTGGCTGACCGGGCTTCCAGTGATAAGGGTTCGGGTGGGTGGGAAATAAAAATAAAAGATGTAGAGGTGCGGAACGTATAGGACCGCACCGATAGAGTAGTAATAGTAGAAGAGATAAAATGTGACGTGTCACTCTAATCACAATTGATCATATGGTTCACACACACGGTCGTCGCTCCGAAAAATCAGACCGCGCTCGTTCCTCGCGCGTTCTTCCACTTTCGTCGCGAGCCGGATAGTCACCAGTCAACCAACATTATGAGTTGGGATTGAGGGTCTTAGGCTATAGGGCCCGAGATCCCCAGGCGGTGAGATCGAAGCTGGAACGCAGTCGGGTCACCCCCAAACGGAGGGCACCGACACAGCCGACGCGTTCCGGGGAGAGCTCACCCCCAAAAAGAGGTGTCTGGAGTGTAAATAGATTAACAGGACGCTTACCTACCTGGAGTAAGACATTAAGTTGCCAATGACTCATAGCAAGCCCTCACAAGGGTAGCAAGCAAGAGTTGTCCAGAGTGAAAACTCGCTCTAAAAAGGCCATCAAACGGGCATAAAAATGAGAGCGAAGTTTGCTCTAAAAAAGGCCATCAAGTGGGCATAGAATATGGGTGAAGACTTAGGTTCACCAAGAGCAAAGGTTGCTCCAAAAAGCCATCAGGTGGGCATAGAACGTAGGTGAAGACTTAGGTTCACCAAGAGCGTAGATTGCTCTAAAAAGCCATCAGGTGGGCATAGAACATCGGTGAAGACTTAGGTTCACCGAGAGCGTAGATTGCTCTAAAAAAGCCATCAGGTGGGCATAGAACGTAGGTGAAGACTTAGGTTCACCGAGAGCGTAGATTGCTCTAAAAAGAAGGCCATCATGCGGGCATAGGTTGTCCTCAAAGGAGAACATGAAAATAAAAGATGTAGAGGTGCGGAACGTATAGGACCGCACCGATAGAGTAGTAATAGTAGAAGAGATAAAATGTGACGTGTCACTCTAATCACAATTGATCATATGGTTCACACACACGGTCGTCGCTCCGAAAAATCAGACCGCGCTCGTTCCTCGCGCGTTCTTCCACCACACACACGGAACCGTCTGAACAACGGTTCGACAGGGCCACAGCCCAGAAACGTCAACGTATACGCTTGTATATGACCTTTAGAGCCGGACAACTGCCACGCGTTCAACTTGCGTTCACTTCAGCATCTCGTACGCATGCGGTATCCGATATCTGGGAAACGAACAGGTAATTAATCCCCTTTCATGACATGGCTCATTTTCCCAATTCAGGCAGACAATTGTGGGGCCACACTGATGAATCAGAGCGATTCTTAGATTGGAACCGCTGTGATAGGGCCCGCTAGTTCGGTACGGTACTGTCATTTTCGACAGCCGAAGACTCTGGCTCCTCATATTCTGCCAGACAATCCACCATATTCATTATATTCATCGTCATTGTCATCGGGCAATACGAATAGTTCATTGTACGATTCGTAAGTCGTAATATTTTCTTTGCAGCCCACTTAACAAGTTTATCTCATAGACCGAAGCCTGCTCGCGCGCAACATTCTTTCAGAACGACAAGCCTTTCATCATTCCGCGTGATGTTCCAGCGGGATCGCCAAGTGCAACCTGGGAATCTCCGGAATTCTGTATCCCTGTACACATAAACGAGAAGCTGACCTTTACCATCCACTAGGAGTTCTCTGCTGACGCCTTCAACCTGACACCTCTAAGGTTATTGATAGTCGGGCCCATTCACACTTCATCCTCTTGTTACGATAGTCTTCTTTTCTGGGTTTGTGCTAGATCATGGTCACGGAACATATCCATAGCCTTCAGCGAGCGGAAGTTGATGCTGGATATTGCTCAATCGAGACTGTATCGGTACCATCTGACAGCCACGAATGTAACGAAGATAGGGTAACTTGGCTTTTCACCTGGTATGGTGTAATCTTAGCGGTTTTTGACGGTTCGTATGAGTTTGAATAATTGCATTTCACATTATTAAGATTTTGTCAGGGCACTATGGTCCCGTTACTTCGGAGTATGCCAAGAATCACTTGCTGAATCTCGTCCACGAGCGCGTTTCGCATGACATCACCCGTAAAAACCTCGACAACGTAGAATCTACGCTCAGGGCTGCCATTATAGATTTCGATGCTGCGCTCATAGGAAATATCCTTCAAAGACTGGACGATTTCTCTTCCACTGAGTCTCGACCTTTTTCGAATTGGACAATGGATGATGATACTCCGGAATTCCTTGGTATGAAAGAAAATGGAGAAAATGATCCATATGCTGTAAACCGAAGGGCTGCGGAAGGTACCACCGTTCTTCTCTCTCTTCTCGTCAAACAAGATTCGGGCTATGAAGCTTGGACTGCTTCTCTTGGTGACTCAGATGGCTGTGAGTTGTTCAATATGCTCAATTAAGTCTGACCAAATATCATCACTTAGTTACAATCGATCGAAACCATACCGCAACCATTGTCAGCGAGCAGCACGGCGCCCAGAATCCGAAAGAAGTGGATCGTCTTGTGAAGGAACATCCGGGTGATCCTGACACGATCTTATATTCACGCGTTAAAGGACAGCTGGCGATCACCAGAGGCAAGTACACCTTGGCCCATTCATCGACGATTAATCTTACAACGCGACATCTTCCCATCAGCTTTGGGGAATGCTATCTTGAAGGTCGACAAATTATACGCACGTGTTCTTTCTCGTATGTGGGGCACACCAGTTCACTGGACAACGGTCGATGGTTGGACAAACCACTCCCCTCCCTACATTCTCTCTAATCCAGATATCAAACGACACCAAGTACGCGAGACGGACCTTCTTGTATTTGCTTCCGATGGCCTTCGCGCGGCATTTAGAACGTCTTCTATCGAATTAGGAAATGTTATATCTCGCATTGCCGGTGAATCTAGCAATCCAGGGCTAGCGTCAAGAATCATGGATGAAGCACGCCGTTGTGCGCAAGGCAAGCTGGTGGATGATGTTACTATCTTGGTTTTTCGAGTGGGGAAAGTGTAAATAACTCAGTGTCGGCTGTATTAGCGTGTACAGACCATTCTATTCGGTTTAAGGTAACTAGTATCCAAGTGAACAAGCCGGACTTGAATCATGATGCAATAAAATTCCACATATATGCTTAATAAATCTAGACAGAAAGGTATACGCAAGTAAATATTTGAAGGATATCATATCGGAAATCATTATAAGCCGGAATCGTATATGGGGAAATAAAGGCTCGTGCCAAGTTTGAATTTGAGTTCTGGACGCCTTCAGTATGTCTGAGATCGATAAGGAAAAACAAGGTTTCGCAACCGGTCCGGAATGCCAATATCGTAGGGAAACCTTCGACTTTCATCCTGTATCAAGAGTCGCGATGGGCCATCGGCAGGATTCTGGTTTCCTGAGATCCACTCAATCGAGAATTTGATCTTATGCGTTCTACAAAGGTAGTTAATACAATAGATAACTTCACCGAAATGACTTTCATAGATCTCGTCGGAATGAATGGCATCTACCACCCGTTGATTATCGGAACGGAATTGAATCTTGCAATCGGACAAGCCCGCTTCGACTAAGAGGCGAAGTCCCAATTCAACCGCCACTGCTTCTGCCCACTGTATATCGCAGCGTTTGAGATCCCACCAAACAGGATTAAGCACCCAAGCTTGCCATTGGTCTTCGAAGTAGAAGCCGATCCCGCTCCTCGAGGCGTCAACGTACACCTCACGAGTTCTAATACCAAAGATTCGAGGTCGAGGCGGGTTTTTCTCGTACCGCCATTCGCTGAGAAGGACCTTCTGGATTTTCGTGCGTGAAGAAGCAGGTGTGTTGTGGGCATTAGTGACCAATCGTTTGATTCTTGCCAGCATTTGAGTTTCGCCTGGAATACGCGCTCGTTCCATTTTCTCCCTGATATCCTCCAGGGCAGATTCTTCATGGTAATACCAGAGAGGTCGTTGAGAAGGTGATTTCGACGATCGTTCGTTAATATACTGGGGAAAGAAAGATTGGGAGATTGGGGCTTCCTGCTGTTCGTCCTCGACGAATGGGCCGACGTATATTTCCACGAGCGAGACATGCGAGTCACAATCAACTTCGTCGTCCGAATACGAATCATTCATCGGTTCGTCAACCTCACTAGATGAAAACACCATGTCATCATCGGAACCATCCGCCACACCAGACAAATCTGAGGAACCTAAATCCATATCCGAGCTATGATGCTCCTTCCATTCAGCATAAGCCGAATCGTCCTTATCATCATCAAAGTCAGCGTCGTCGCGTTCATCCAAAGAGCCCGTACGATGAGGCAGATGGGGGGAACCCGGCGTTTGTGGCGCACAGATCTCGATATCGGCGTGAGCAAGTTGAAGTGTCATAAAATTATCATGAAGTTGCTTGATTTCTTGTTTCAAACGTTCGGTGTTGCATTTGCATTGAGCTGAGAGACCTTGACGGAAGCCGTCGGGGTAAAGGTCTCGGAGTTCGACTTCGCGCTCCCTTATGCCTTTCACGTATGATGCAAGTTCCGCTTCTAGTGCAGCGAACATCATGCACTCGTGGCATATACGGCAAGCGCAGTCGTGAAAACCTCCGAACTTTAGGTTACGTTCCAGGACATCGGAAAGAGGAAGGGATGGAGAAAATGAAAGCAGTGCATTGCGGGTGCGGCCCAATGTGGCGGACAAGTGGTTCATAGTTGAGTAGGTTGGCGTGGAGATGGGACGGTGCTGGCTGAGAGATAGTTGCCACTATAAATACTTGTTTGGGGCCTGTAAGGGAATCAGTTCCTCTCACTGTCGAGCGGCTGCATACAAGCGAGATTGTTGTAGAGAGGGGTGAATAGATAGGAGAATCAAAAGAGTCACGCCAACCACCCGGGATAAGTGTTAGAGTGATGAACCAATTTCCGACAGACAGACAGAGTAGTGAAAGTGGTAGAGATAGACAAAGATAGACCGGAGAAAGCTTGCCAGTGAATTTGGATTCTGGCGGCGAAAGAATTGATCATGAGCTTAGGGATGGTTAGAGAAAACATATACAAATAACAAATAAGTGAACCCCATTCTCATTCTCACTTCACATTCACAATCGGCTCGCGACAGTCCTCGTTTATTTTTCTATGTGGGTCAAAGAACAGTCAACATTAAAATGATCTGAATAAACCACAATACTATTGATCGGGAAAAAGAGGAACAAAACCACACGGTGTGAGGATAATGAAACAAAAACAAACAAAGTGAAGAAAAATAGTGCATAAATCGAATGTAGAAAAAGTTTGCGCGGCAAGTAAGTACAATTACGTCCCTCGTAACCTCTTCGCCAATTCTTGAGCATCGCTTTCAGACATCTCACATACCTTAGTGAGCTTAGAATAAGCTTCCCCGAAGACTGTCTGATATTCTTGGCGCCTGATCTCCTTTGATTTAAAGCAACTGCTCTCCGTTTCGACAATCTCGTTGATGATGATTTTGTACCACTCTGCGGCAGGGACCTTCCAAGGGACCTCCAAGTGTGACGCACTAATGAGATTTCGAACCTTCTTCCTAGATTCTTCGTACTCATGGTCAAACATGTGCCCCTCTCCACGCTTCTTTCCTCGTGAAGCTGTAATACACGCCGACCCAACAGGAGTGATTCCATACTTCTGGAATACCCCCTTGTTGTCGCGCCACCATTGGTCCATGTCATCTAGGTCCTCCAACCCCGTGATCGCAATCACAATCGGCACCTTGAGCTGGCAGATGACTTCGTGGAATAATTTCCAGTTTTGAGGAACAGAACTCTTGATACGAGGTGCACGCATGACAAACATCAGAAGGCTGACGCCGGCAGAAAGATATCGAACCAGGTTATAGAGCTGTACAATGGCATCTGACTTCGGGACACGACCTGCATCGCCCTCATCAAGGCCGGCCGTGTCCCAAAGTGTCATGGGAACTCCGTGAATGTCAACGTCGAAGGGGCGGCTCTCGAATGTGCAACCCATAGCCCCGCTAGAGACGGTGGCGAGGTGTCCATCGTTCGAGAGCATGTTGACAATGCTGCTCTTCCCACTGCCAGATTCACCGAAAAGGATGACGTTTCTACTGCTCATCAAGGGAAGCTGTGGTGAGGTTGTTGCGGAATGGTGTAATTATGAACCCCTTATATATTATTGATTCAGTCCGGTAAGCGGGTAGATTTTTGATGGACCACCTGGCATATCCAGAATGAGGTGGCAAGGGCTAGATGAAGATTTAGGGTCAGGATTTTCCTATTTCGCAGGGCTCACAATGTATAGCTAAATCCATGAAGATCCAGCTGAGAAAAATTACCGATAGCATACTTTAAAGTTCAGCGTTTAAAGTTCCAGAATCCGACATCCTTCAGCAAATAACGTTGATATGCATAACCGGTGTTCGTGCCGCGTTAAGGCGGTTTTGTCTCAGCGGCCTCGAGGATCAATTACCTCATTGTCTCCCAACTCTGCGACTCGTTGTACATCTCCTTCCGCTCCTCAAAATCAATACACCACCCATAGAGCACGACCCATGCCGTAACCAAGGCTAGAAACTGAACTAGTTCGCCCGTGGTGTGGGGAGTATAGGGCGTAGGGTATGAATGGGTCCGCATTCCGTTCATTTAACATTAAGTGACACCAGAATTTGCTTCGAATAGCATTCTACCGACTGCGATCTCCATTCGATCATTTGAAAAAATGCTCCCGCGGAACCTCTGATCGAAAAATGAGCTTATGCAGATTCTAGAAGTGAAGCTTTGAAGTATGGTTTCTCAGTGGATTTAAGAGACGGGCAAAACTAGCTTGTCCTTTGCACAAACTGATTTCTCGAAAACAATGTCAGCCTTCAATTCTCGTCAAGGCCGGGGGTCTACCAATAGTAAGTGATTGGACAATTGAATCGATGTGGCATGAATAAACGAGTATCAAGCGCCGCCAGGTCAGGAGAGCGGTTATTCTGCCGCTACATACGGACCTTCTGTGAAAGGTGCACGGATTGCGAGCAATCGTACTCGCGATACCACGAACCATTATCAGCAAACGCCAGAGCAACATCAATGGACTGCGCAAGGTCCCCAAGCTTCGAGTATGCCGTTATATTTCATAGACTTGGGCGCCCATCTTACCTATTGTCAGATCTTTCTCCTGTTCATGTACCAGGTAACTCCCATGTTTAAAGTACGCGGTCCTCAGGTGTCCTGAATCTGATATGTCTCTTATCAGCTGCTCATAACCCACGCTTCTACCCCAGTAGATCTTTCGCATCTGCTACACGAGCACGTCTATTTCGCAAAAGCCAACTCAATGGACCAGGCAATATTGTAATATTTGGGGAGACGGGCACCGGAAAGAGCAGCCTGGTCAACATGCTTTCCGACGACAATGTTGCTATGGTTAGCAACCTTGCTACTGGTTGCACGTTTGAAAGCACCCCTCATGCCGTGTTTATCGATGGAGTTCCCTACACCTTGTGGGATACTGCGGGCCTGAACGAAGGTAACACGGGTTCCGTACCGGCTGATCAAGCTCTTCACTATCTTCGCGACCTGGTTGACAAGCTGAAAGACGGTGTCAGTCTTCTTGTATACTGTATTCGCGGTTCAAGATATCGAGATATTATAAAAGTCAACTACGACCTTTTCACGGAGATCATCTGCCAGGGTGAGGTCCCCGTCGTGATTGTCGTGACTGGATTGGAAAACGAAGAGCGCATGGAGGGTTGGTGGGAGGAGAATGCGAAGGAGTTCACTGACCGCGGGATGCTCTTCCAAAGTCATGCTTGCGTCACTACATCGAAGGGGAAGAAAAACATGTTCGAGGCGGAGTATGAGGAATCGAAGCATACTGTTCGGAACTTGATCAAGGATTTTTGTCCAGGAAGCGCATGGACGGTGGACTCTGACCAGTGGTTTGGACGTATTACCAATCGTATTCAGGAGTATTGGGAAGAGTATAATGGTTGCCAGCACCACACTTCTAGGCCAGAGAGGGAGGGAGAAGGGGAAGAAATATCGAGCCTATTCGCAGTCATTGGATTATTCTTGCTTTCTCTAGTGCAAAATTTTTCTCCATTTCGTTCGCCAAACTACTAGCCATTGTAAATTCACGTTCGTTCAGCTTTGAAGACTCGTTCATCTTTATCCCAGCTTTATGTTCGGATTCGAAAATCGAAGGCTAATATGGTTGTTTCTGAGTTCATATTGCGGCCATGTGGTTTTCTTGAGCTTGAGTTTTGAAGAAGAGTTTGATTCCAATATGTCGATGATTATGAAGAGGTTACGCTCGGAATGATATCGTGGAACAGGGTCGCGCTCGTTCCTTGCGTCGCACCCGGGGCAACCCGGCGATCACATTCTCCCGGGATCCCAAGCTCTTGGAGCCTCAATCAGTGCTAGTGAGGGGCAGCCGTCGAGTGCTATACGGTTACCAAGGGGTACATAATTCCCTTACAAAAGGGGTACAGCCGATGGTACTCACACTAGTAAATTATTAGTAATATTAGTAAATACATTAGTGCTAATGAAATATCATTGTTTTTGGTTCCTCAGTACCAGTTCTAACATTGATATGTGATGAAACCAGTCCTACGGAACTGAACTTGCACTTTAGTCATAGATGTCAAGATTTGGTTTTACAGAACCATAAACAAAATGAAACCAGTTCTACAAAACCAAATTCATTGTTAATTTGTGACTAGCCGAGACTCCGGTTTTACAGAACCAGAAATCCATTGTAGCCGAAAGACCAGTTCTATAAAACCAGAAATATATTGTAGCCGAAATACTGGTTTTACGGAACCACTGGTTCCAAAAAATCAGTGACATAATAATCAATATTCATGATAAGATAGGTATATAATCAAATCAATCTGATACTAATGATCTGATTAAAACATAGATACTTGGGCCTTACCCCAATATAATATATGACCTATATACCTCACATATGCATATAGACAGGCCTATAATGGCTTAGAGATAGGAGGAAACAGGAATATTTAATTTAATATATATATAATCGCATTTTTGGATAGTAAATGACATTTATTGAGCGAAGTACCGAGGCGCGTGTGGCGCGTAAGGGGCGCTTGGAAGCGCATTTATGATGGCTTCAAAATAAAAAAAGGATCATGTCAAACGGACGGGAATTGAGGGAGATATTCCCTATTCTTTTGTATATTCTACTGTAATAAGTGGAAATCTTCCCTTAATTTCGTATTTTGACAGCCTAGAACCCTTTAACTTCATTCAATTTTTACATAGGCATATAGCTATAATAGAGGAGCTTATTATGCAAAAGTAATCTCGAGAATCGATAGGAAACTAAGGGAGGTAGAATGAAGGGAACCACCCATGCATCAACTTATGATTCATTTCATATGATTTGTCTGACATCATTTGCTACCTCCGTGTTCCCCTTACCATAACAAAGTTGTTTTCCTATCGATTTGCGAGATCCTTTTGGATCTCAAAGCTTCCTTGTTAGAACTATATGTCTATGTAAAAATTGGATGAAGTTAAAGGGTTCTAGGCTGTCAAAATACGAAATTAAGGGAAGATTTCCACTTATTACAGTAGAATATACAAAAGAATAGGGAATATCTCCCTCAATTCCCGTCCGTTTGACATGATCCTTTTTTTATTTTGAAGCCATCATAAATGCGCTTCCAAGCGCCCCTTACGCGCCACACGCGCCTCGGTACTTCGCTCAATAAATGTCATTTACTATCCAAAAATGCGATTATATATATATTAAATTAAATATTCCTGTTTCCTCCTATCTCTAAGCCATTATAGGCCTGTCTATATGCATATGTGAGGTATATAGGTCATATATTATATTGGGGTAAGGCCCAAGTATCTATGTTTTAATCAGATCATTAGTATCAGATTGATTTGATTATATACCTATCTTATCATGAATATTGATTATTATGTCACTGATTTTTCGGAACCAATGGTTCCGTAAAACCAGTATTTTAGCTATAACATATTTCTGGTTCTGTAAAACCAGAATTTCGACTACAATATATTTCTGGTTCTGTAAAACCAGTATTTCGGCTACAACGGATTTCTGGTCCTGTAAAACCAGAATCTCGACTACAATGTATTTCTGGTTTCTTAAAACCAGTGTTTCAGCTACAACAGATTTCTGGTTCTATGAAACCAGAATCTCAGCTAATCATGATGCTGGTTTTGTAGAACCAGTTTCAATTTCTCTTTGCTTAATTTGATCCTCCTTCCTTTTGAATATATTTGGTAAATTATTATAATTAATATGTAGTTATTTAATGTATAAAGAGCTCGGGGAGAGGCACACTAGGGCGGATAAGTATTAGTAGCACTAGCATTAGCATAGTAGTTCTATTTATAGTACATGGGTACAACGGGCTGTACCCCATTTGATAGGGAATTATGTACCCGAATATTACCGAAAATGACCTAACGGCTATCCGGCTAGTGATCACCCATTCTCTCAATTCTAAGTAGCGCAGCTGTCCTCCACTCATACATATTCGTCCTCTTGTTATATCCAGCCACGAATGAGACCCTGAGGTTTCAAAGATTATTAATATAGCGTATTGCCCTTCAGATTCAAGTTGTTTATACTGTTCTGTGTAAACGTACCTCGCTGTCTTAACTCAGAATTCAGAGTATCATTTATTGTTCGGCTCGTAAGGCCTCTGCTGGGGAGAACGTCGAGAGTTTATTTTTTTTAAAATGCTGTACACAATAGTTGATTGTCGAAGTTCAATTCTACTCATGAGCCATCCTTCGGCGATACCTTCCATGCACGTTCATCATTCATATTCCGACATGGATGAAGGGAATCCAACGATGGGGAGGCAAGTTTTTCTCCCTCATCTTTCTGACGGCTGTTTGAAGTCCTTCCGCAGCCTTCCCTAAATCTATGCCATCCTTCGTTACAATGGCTTTATACACCTCTCTTGCCACTTCAGGTGCATCTTCATCAGCGATGCTCCATAACGTGCCGATTGCACCTTTAAGCCCAGCCGCCAATAATCCACCCGCAAGATGAAACGATTCGTTTACGAGCTCAAGGTCTCCCGTAGCTGTCTGGCAAGCTGACAAGAACCCGAATTTAGCACTCGAGAGTTCTGCTGATAGAATTTCTCGGAGGCAGGGAACTCCATCACTTAAGATGAGATGACTGTCCAGAGGCTGCGTCCCGTCTTGGCAGCCATGGCAAGCCAAGTGGATGATGTCAGAAGATTTCATTGCATTGAGGGTAGCGTTAACTCGGGCTTCCGCATCTTCAATCCTCACCAGTTCAACCAAAGACCTCCCGTGATCCTCATTGATCGCTCCAATAATATTTGAGATACCCTCCATTTCCTGTTTCACGGACGGTAATGATAAACTTGGACTGTCAGGATAAGAACTCAGGCCAACGGCCAACATGCGAAGTGGCCCATAGCTCCACTTTTTCGCGATTGACATTTGTGTCCGAGCGTTGACGAGAGACTCCAAAGTGTACGTGTAGGACGATATGAATGGACAGTCAAGTGGCATCGCCGCATGCAGCGGTAGATGTATAAAATCACCCGCTGGACACCACCATATCCGTCCCGATGAAATCCCTTTCTATGAATATTTTAGCAACTAGATCCCGACGGAAGATTGTCTGAATTACTTACCCCTTCCAGGACATCAAGAACGGGTTCAACAATCTTTCTCCATGTCCACCGGAGAATTGCTTCAAATTCCTTGGATGGCTCAAAACGCGACGTATACGGTTTACCAGCCCTTCCATCAGCTACTTGTTGACGCCTTTGCAAGACGTTGCAATTTTTTAGTAGTCGGGTTAATGTTATTACGCGTCCTCTTACATCCTCGTAAGAGACATCCGGAAAAAAGAGTGGAATGGGTTCTTCAACTGGGTTCAGTATGATCAAAGCGCAAGTGGTTTTTGTGACGTCATCGCTACTAAGGAGAATAACGGGTCCGCCTTGCGATGCCGTGGCTAGGTTTTTATATGACGGAGGGAAAAGAATGTCTGCCGCGAACTCGACCTTCGTTTGAACTTTCTTTATCAACTCACTAAACTCGATTCCTCGCTTGAAGATGTTTACCTTACCCGGCAGGTTCGACCATCCATCTTCCTCAACTCCTTTAGATAACTGCCTCAACCCATGTGAATAACTATCCAGCACTCTCGCAAGTTTTGGGCTGACCCTGGCTAGCGCACTATCTCGCTTCTGATTTAGCTGAAGAAGGTGGCGGTATGTGATGGACCGATTTCGTTCGAGATATTCGACAGCGACGTGTGGGTGCTCCGGATCAAACCTGAGTGCTGCAACGACTGCAGACGGACCTATAGTTCGTAAAGTTCGGAGAGGAAGTTGTTTATCCTCAACGGAGTTTCCCAACCATATAGGGTTACTTGTCAAGGACGACAGAATACGAAACGCCTCCAAACATTCAGACCGATTCTCTTGTAGCGCTCCACGTGCCCAGCTAATGGCATATAGCAGTCCAACATATAGTGGAAGATGCCAGCCTAAGTGTGCGCTCCTTTCCTTGCCGAGTAGCGAGTAAGTCCTCTTTTCTGGACCTAATGCCACAAGTTCAGCTCTTGGTCCAGCAACTCCGGCATATTTCTGATACCAAAAAATTGCTTCCGTTCGATGACTTTCCTCGCGAGTCGAGATAAGATTGTGCATATAGGTTTGGGCAAGCACAAGAACCAAGTCAGGAAATAACTGGTCCGTCTCGTGGATATCGCGAACGGCAGCGTTTAACGGTACCAGTGCCGTAGTCAGCTTCTCAAGGTCTTTTGAACCTTTGGCTGTGAATCTTGGAATCCAGAAAGTACGCACGAAGTCGATGCTCAGGAAGGGCAGAGTTGGTGGGATCGCGGGAGCTAGCGATAGCTTCTCGGTAATATTGTTCTGCAAAATACTCATCCTCCTTAGCACGATCGTCCCAACCAAAGGAAGTGCAGCGCAAGACGTGTATCCTAGCCAAAATCTCCAACGATAGGACAGATGCCGAAGTGTCATCCGAGGCAGAGTGTTTATCTTTGACAGGTTCAATGACTAGTCTCGCACTCCTCGAGTCAAATTTCTGTGAGGTAAATTGTGAAAGAATGCCTTGGATCACGGCGAAGTCGACGAGGGGAACTGGCTGATTTGTTAAAAGACGTTGCCCGATAATTTCGATCTGCGTTTGGATGGCAGGCTGAGCCGCCAAAGAAATGTAGGTGTTGATTGTTGTGATATAATCGCCAGAGTTGTACCAGGATAAAATCTCAGCTAGGGGGTCCACGGGGAAAGAACCAACGACGGCCATGGAGGATCGGAAAAGCTCGACTAACTCAAATACATTCCACGTCCTAGTCAATGAGGTGAAGTCCTCGAAAAAATGCATTGCATAGTTTCGAGGGATACCGTAGGCCAACTTCCACTCCGGGCAATCTGTAAGCGCCGACAATGGTCGATCTAGACTGACCAGTAGATATGAGGCGGTTGCGCTGTATTCGAAGGCTTCTTCGAAATCACATCGATTGCTTGATCGGCGGTATAAGATGTAGTGGCTGTAAGCGAGGACGAGGCAACCGCAAGTATAATCCTGCAAATCAAGACTGCCATGCAAGTTATCCAGGGCAACTTCGACCACTGAAGCTAGTGTATCTCCTTCGGCAGCGGAAACAGATACATTTGGACCCTCAGAGGCAGAACCCATATCTTTCCAAGGAAAAGCATCCAATAGAGCATCGAGAAGCTGACTGAATGTGAACGAGGTTGGGAGTTGATGCGGGTCTGTGGGAAGGAAAATCTTCCTCGGGGGTACTCGCTCAGGAGCTTGGAAAGGAGGAGCGTCGGAACCAAATCCAATAAGACCTGAGATTGGAGCTGCAGGGAGGTTTTCCGGATGAAGCCTCGATGACGTGCCATTCAACTCAGAGTCGAGTGACGATGCAGCCCGGTCCATCTGATTTATGTACTGACAAATTCTGTCATCGTCTCCCTCAAGATGCGCCACCGCCTCTCCCCTTGATTTGGCCTCCTCGTAATCTTGTTTATCGCGCCCTATGACATACCGCCTTGCTAAAAGGGTTGCTAAAAGCAATTCGCTACGAGGACTCCCGGAAGTGAGTGTAGGATCGCCCAAGATAGGTTCTTGAGGCAGCTCTCGTAGGAAGAATATCCACCCATCCAACGTCGAATCCTGTATTCGTTTAATGATACTCCGACTTTTTTCATCTGTTTCTGTCGAATACTTACCGGAATAATGTCGCTAGTTATTGATGTTTCGAAGAAGATGGTTTCTTCGGACTGGACAAATTTTCATGTCAGTAGTTGGTCGAAGCATTCAGGAGCAAGAAAAACCTACAAATCCGGGCATTAGTAAATGGTGCTTGTGGGTATGCGCCACGGAGGATAAACTGGCAAGGCTTGACTACGATTCCACGCCAGTGGCTGGGCTATTTATTGAGCTTTGGACACGTCAAGGAGCAGGCAGTGCTCTTGGTAGTTCTCCGAGTGCCCATAACTTTGGGTGGTGATACTAGCATGCGCAGTCATAGAAAAGTTCTAGATCTAGCAAAGCCTGTGCAACTGCTTCGTTGATCTAATTGTGGCTGGCTGCCACTGCCAGTGATACGGACGAAAGATCAGAACACGAGGACCAAGCATGTAGAAGCCTAGAAGTTCGGCCACTTTATATCGCGAGCGGATCTCGAAGTGGTAAACACAGCAGCAGTGCCTCTCGTAAGTATCAGACTGACGTTCCCATTTGAGGCGGTTAAATGGCCAGTTCAACAGTTGTAAACCAGTGCGCAAAGGATGTAAACAAGATTGGCTCGGTGACTGTTCGGAATGCGTAGTGGTGACAAATATGGGCAAATAACTCCATGATAAGATTTCAATTGATGCCTTTCTTCATACGATCTTCTCTTCTTTGAACAGCTTCACTCATGTCTTCCGCGGACAAAAAAGAGGATTTGTTCCCTACCATCGGAAACGTCGTTGATCAGGCTGACCTGGTCTCGGTGGGCGAAAAGGATCAAGGTGTGGAAGAAGACGAGAAAGTAGTCACAGAAATTGAGTCTTTATGCATGAAATGCCATGAAGAAGTCAGTCCATTTCTATATTTTGTCTCTTAGTTCTATGCTCATTGAAGTGTTAGTAGGGTATTACGAGGTTACTTTTAACTTCGATCCCGTTTTTCAGAGAAGTTGTCGTCATGTCCTTCAGATGTGAGCATTGTGGGACACAAAACAACGAGATACAATCTGCTGGAGAGATTAAGTGTACGTGGCTTTTTTATTTTTCAATTGCCACCAAAATTCTCATCATGTACCAGCGCAAGGAACTGCTTACACGGCTCACATACTCGATCGCGCTGATCTAGATCGTCAAATTGTGCGGTCCTCCACTTGTGAAGTTACCATCCCTGAACTCCAACTCACTCTCCCCCCAACTACTCGAGGTCAACTTACGACAGTAGAAGGCCTTCTACGAAGCATTGTCGCCGACCTTAGCATGGATCAACCGCTACGACAAATCCAGGATCCCAACGGATACCAAGCAATTCAGAACATCATCGACAAATTCAAAGAGATCCTCGGCGACGACAAGGATGAAGATTTGTCTGATGATGTATCCCCCACGAAGAAAGCTTCGGCAAAAGAGACTCCGATGCCTTCTTTTACTATTCAACTGGATGATCCTGCAGGTAACAGTTTTATTGAGTTCATTGGCAGCATGTCGGATCCAAAGTGGTCGCAGCGAACGTATCATCGAACTCTCGAGCAAAATATAGCCCTCGGGCTGGTAAATCAAGAGGAAGTGGAAGAGAATAGGGTATCGCAGATGCCGAGGGTCGCCAATCCCGACGTCATCATCGACAGTAACGCTCCTATTGGAGATGAAGAAGTTCTGGTATTTCCGGGAACTTGTTCAAGTTGCGGACACCCTATTGAAACCAAGATGAAAAAAGTTAATGTACCCTATTTCAAGGTATGTGGTTAATGATCCCCTGGTTTGATTTCTATCGACTCATCAATGACTAGGATATTCTAATCATGTCAACAAACTGTGAAAGATGTGGATATCGGGATAACGAAGTCAAATCTGGAGGCGCTATCTCTGAACAGGGAAAACGTATCACGCTCAAGGTCGAAGATCGTGAGGATTTGAGTAGGGACATTTTGAAGGCAGGTTCAGCTTTTCCAACTCATAAGGATTATCGTTGAATCCTGGATATCCAGAGTGAAACTGCTGGTCTCAGTATCCCAGAAATTGATCTTATTCTCACTCATGGAACGCTCGGGGGTCGTTTCACCACGCTCGAGGGCATTCTGAACCAGGTGTACGATGAACTCGCCGAAAAAGTATTTATGAGTGGTGATTCATCAAAAGCAGAAGACAAGGAAGCGTTTCGAATGTTCCTTGACAATCTCAGACGGGTACGTGGTTGTTTTAGAAATGTTCAATTAGATATCTTGATGCTCAAACAATTCTAGATTAAGGAAGCCGAACGGCCTTTCACAGTCGTCTTAGATGATCCCTTGGCAAATTCATATATGCAAAATCTTTATGCACCGGATCCTGATCCGAATATGACGATCGAGATTTATGAGAGGACTTGGGATCAAAACGAGGAGCTTGGGTTAAATGATATCCAAGTCGAAGGGTATGAAGGAGAACCCCACGTAGACGAGAAGAAGGATGAGGAGGGTAAATCGTAATCATTTGTTCTCTAATATGTACTTCGAGAACAAGACATGTTGAACCAAAATGCGGGAGAGTGATCGTTCGAAACGTGTCTAATAACGGAGTGACCAACACCTTTATTCTTCCGGAATGAAGCCTTTCAAAAAGATATATGGAAGGTAATGAAAGTGAATAATAATAAAAAAGAGTCAATTTACAAACTTTATACCTATAAAGAATCAACAATCCTGGTACGTATACATACAGACTTCCGGTACAAAATAAATTCACTCTTCATCAACCACCATATCTCCTAAGCTTCCGCGCACGTCCCGTGTGGCTTCCAGAGCCCTCCTTAATTTTTCCATTCCTCCAACTTCATTTGTATGATCTGCCAAGCTCGTTACCTCGGTGGCCAGACTATCCGTCTTGGCTGTAAGTCTTTCCTTCGCCCACTTCATATATCCACTCTTTGTTGACTCCCATGGATGTTTTCCGGGCTCTGAGAGCTCAACTTGAGTTAGCGCGGAGAGAGTAGCGGCGTCGAGAGGTTCAAAGGAGGAACACGCATCATACATGGCTTCGTATTTTTGTGGAAGGCTGGAGAGTTCTTCGAAAGAAGGGTGATCGATGATAGCGGCCAGTTGCTCTAGTTTATCCTCAGCGTTTCGTCGCTCTTTAGAAGATGTACGCAAGGCGCGTTTTAGAGCGTACTCAAGTCTGCGTTGCTAGCGTAAAGAGTTATACTTCAGCAGCACTAATTTATAGAGAGTCAAAACGCACTGCATCCATTTTCTTCAAGAGAGCGTCAATATCGTCCATAAGTTCTCGCTCGCGCTCCGGAGGTGCAGTGAGGTCGAGACCCTCATGATGCGGTAACACGATTGGCAAATCTGCCGAAACGTTGAACGCATTTCGTAATGACCATGCCTCAAAGTAGTCAAAGCCGAGATCGGTATGATATTCTAACAGAGTCTGAAAGGCAACCAGACCCTGTTCAACTTCTTCAGTCCCATCCTTATCGCTTTCAGGTTGTTTGGCGCGCCTTTCTGCCCAGCTCAAGAGATGTTCTTCCATATCATTGACTGCATTCTGAATGGTTTGGTTCGCGACGTTGACGATGTCGTCGAGGAGGAGTTGAGGGACGAAGCCGAGAGCCTCGCAGACAAGAAGAGGAGGTGCACTCATAACACGCACCTGTCACGCGACTGTCACGTTTCACCCGGTGTTGCTGAGCATGAGCGCGTTGATCGATATCCACGTCCCATTCCCGAAAAATAGATTGATGGTGGGAAGAGAGTGAGATTTCCAGGAAATACCTGGTATAGTAGATATAGTAGCAACCGTTCTTTTAAAGTTGAAGAGGACATACAAGGAGTACAGACAGAAGTATAGAAACATACACAATTGGCAATATATATAGTCTACAACGGGTATCGGGTTATTCCACAAACTAGTCCAATGTCAGAGAATACAATCAATGAAGCATGAGAGAGATAACGACGGCTAATGGAAGACGTGGTGTAGTTTATCCTTTATCGAACGGCGATTAGAATCATGCTTCTGGCTACTGCAGGGAGTGCTGCGAGGAGATCTGGACGCCAAAGTCTTGAACTGGAGCTGGAGCTCGTCGAGGCGCTTGTCAATGTTTATGACGTTCTGTTTGGACTCCATCAACCGGAGTTGTAGTAAGCCCGCAGCGATCACAGGACTGGATATCGAAGGATCAGAAGGCGTTGAAGAATGAGAGCTTGAAACGGGTGACGTTTCTGTCATGGTAGCTCTGAATTGTGAATGTGAAGAGCCAACAGACTCTGAATAGTCAGAATTCGAAGTCAGTGCATCCCAGACCTTCGCCCAATCCAGACCCTTGGTCCCATAAGTTTGTTTCCGCCGTTCCAATATCATTTCATAGGTCGCCAACGTCGCATCATCTATAGCCGTACGCCAATCCAAGTCTGCTAGAAACTTTTTTTCCATCTTGACGAGTTCTGCAAGCGGGAATTTATTCTGGCCAACTCGGACCCAGAATTGAAGTCCGTAACGGTCATCGTTAAGGACTTTAGTGGCGGCAATATAGGAACAAAGGAATAGACGTTCGGCTTCGATACACTGTGGGACGGGCGCTCCAGTGAAGAAGCGGTCAGGGTGGCGGGCTTTCAAACGTTGGAGGAGTGTCAACGCTGCGAGCGCATTAATATCTGGCAACCGGGATTGGGATAACGCCACGGCGATGAAGTAGGGTAAAGCCTCGTAGGGACTTCGGTTATGGTCAAGGGCGGAAGGGTGGGCGAATAACCGGAGTACGAATGATGAACAAGTCTTGGCTAGGGGCTCATAGTCGCGAAGCTGTTCGGGTGGTGCGCCAGATTTGTGGAAGGACGAGAAGGATGGATATGTTTGAGCGACTGACATCGAGTAAATAGGCGCACAGACGGATTCCGTTTATAACGAGGAAGTTAGAAGACGGGTTGCTTGACAATCGGAATTGCAACAGGAGGCAATATATACCCGGATTCCGTGCTTTGTACTTACAATAAGTGATCTCGTGATCAATCCGGAGCTTGATCAAAGGTTTACGAGAACAGGTAGAGGACAACTTTGATTGCGAATAAGTGGCAGTGAACTTACCAATCTCTGCAGTTTTCATCACGGTCAGTTACAGTTATATTTATTGTGTTAAATGATTAGCGGTCCCGACCTGCGACGAGACGTGCTGGACACGAGAGGGATTGGAAAATGGTGTACCACTGTACTGTACGCGGCCAGTCAACCAGAACAAATATCATAGGAGTTAGTATTTACTCATGTTTGTCATCACCGTCTAGCATCGGCCTGAATCGAAAGCGGTGCTAATTGCCAACCCACCGGAGAATTGCGGTCCTGTGCAGGTAGCTCCAAGCAATGTCATCGTACGTAGTGCCGCGTAGCGCTTCGAGGCAAAATCTTTTTGAGTTCCACCATCCTTCCGCGCTCCTTGCCAGCCCACTCGCTAATAGGGATTAGGGAGTCTAGTAAACAAGAGCAAGCGGTCAACTGGCAAATGATGTCCTAATGATGTCATTTCCACACATTACCTCCCAAAAGGATCAGCTCTTTATGCACTTCCGACTATCTGCATCTTTGGATATTGGCTCCAAACTTTCGTGATGTCAATGGCAAGAGCTCTACCCCTACTCCGCGAGATGGGTGACTAAGAAAGGGTTGGCCCAGGAAGACCGTGTCAACAAACTGGACCACAATGGCACAATCTCACAGCAACCGAGAAGTTTCATTTCCAGATATCTGTTACCGGTAGCCGGAGGACGAGTGCGGAAATACAAAAGTAGCGTATTGCAAATTTAGGACGAAACACAGGGAGCAGTTGGTGGGAAAGAAGTCATCTACGCTAGTAGTAAGAAATGGATGCTATGTCGTTGACTGTAGACGATGCGCTAGTATTGGAAAGCGGTAAGGATAATGCTGGCTCCATTCAGTAGGGCTCTGCTGGACGTTAGGCCTTCTATCAGCCTTAAATCAACCTTGATTTTGACCTTTTTAAGAGGTAGACCGTCTGCACTACCAACAGGCTGAAAGAAGGTATTATGACGATGCCTTGATTCCATTTCGTCCATCTCCCACAGTCGTGAGTATCGGGTTTTTAGAAAGATGAGAATTTTCTGACACCAACGGGTGTGCAGCCGATTATATCTTTGTTAAAATGTATAGCTGTTTCCATTTGTATCTGATGATAGTAAGCCCGAATACCGAATATCTGCTTATCTTGTCGTCATATGAGGAGATAGCATGAGGATCTAGGCGGTAGTCGGAGATACGACATAAAGAACATAGATATATTCATCGAGACCGGCAAACTCGCCCATAGGCTCGGTGACATTATGAAAGCCACCAAATGAGGGCCCGCGGGGAGATCAGAGACCTGAGGGGGGCGGGGAAGGACTCTGAGTTAACGCTAGCTTGACCCCTTATGAGAAGAACGCCAACACTGAATTGTAATTACTCTGGACATTTAGAAAAGACTGCGTTTACCTGAACTGGTCCAGGTAATACAGAGGTGATCTGGGAATTGTCTGGGAACACAATGCCACTCGAGTGTCGAGGCTCTGGGCGATGTAACATCGTAGATCTGTCGGATATGTCCCGACAAACGATTGTTTCCACATAGGCAAGATTATTCTCAGTGCTCCTGATCATAAGTTAGGGACTAGGAGGTTTGAAACTATGATCATGCAGCCTCGAGCATGGTGGCCAGCCCCTTGCTCAACGGGGCGGCGAGTATGATACAATGTCTCTATTTGTTCGACTATGTATTTGTAGAAATCGGAGCTCAGGGACGAGACTGGTAGGAGTCTGTTGGGAGCAGGTTGGGAATCTGTCATGGACTTCGCCTTGGCAGGCTTGAGTATAAGCACAGCCCCCGGGTCAACATGTGACGTCAGCATTGCAATCGATTTCGGATTTCACACTTTGCCACCATCCCAGGTCAATTCGATATAAAGGCCATGGACCCAACAAAACCACAGTGTTCTCGTTGGATACCCTTGGAAGGAAATCCAGAGGTACAGCATTTGATATCCTAGAAAACATCTGAAAGGACGACTTAAACTGAATGTCAGGTGTTTAATTCAGTAGGTCCAAGGCAATGAGGATTCTGATCATAGCTGAGGGATTGTCGTAGTGGGCTCAGATGGCTGGTCTAGATACCTCAAAGTATCAATTTGTTGACATCTACGGACTGGACGACAATGTGAGTTGACAACATATTAGAGTTCATGTACACACCTTTTACCTTCCTTCAGCTTCTGAGTATCATACCTAAGCCTACGCAGGCGGTGATAGTCTTGTTCCCACTCAAAGAGGGGATAAAGAATAAGCAAATGGAGCAGATCGATACAATAACCGCTCGGGGACAACATCCGATTGACCCAGCGTCGTTATTCGTCAAACAGAAGGTTCATTTATTGAATCAGAGATACCTTTCTTCGTGGCTGAACCCTATGTGGTCAGGTTGGAAATGCCTGCGGAACAATGGCCTTGATTCACGCGATCGCAAACGTGAGCGGATTATAGTCTGCATTATCAATAACTCCACGCCCATTTTTTCAGTCCGACGTCACTTACACCCCAGACAGCGTGCTTCAAAAGTTCATCAGCTCATGCAAAGGTGTTGAACACAGAAGTGTTTTGCATAGGAACTAAACTGACCCTTTACTTGACTAGACAAGACGCCGGAAGAACGTGGCGATTTTCTTGAAACCACGGACCTTTTCACTCAAATTCACCTCAACAGCTCCATACTTGGACAAACGCCACAGCCAACCAACGACGAAGACGGGATGCAAACAGATCTACATTTCAGCTGCTTCGTTGCCGCTCCGGATATCTATGCGAAAGGAGGACAGGAACATGTCGCCGTTGGAGCATCCAACAGCACCTCTATAACTTCATCCGCTCCGGAGCCAATGAGCGTGATGGAGCATACATCACCCTTCGTGAGGTCGTTTTTGACGGACCCTGAACCCAAAGAAGGTCAACTTGAAGGAATGAGGTTGATCGAGCTAGACGGGAGAAGGCCTTTTCCAATCGATCATGGACCCTGTGTCGATGTTCTTGATGTCCGTTCCTATCAGTATCACTGTGCTAGGGCTCACGATGGTATCTCGCAGGATGCAATCGATGCGATCAAGAAGCATTACCTCTCTCAAGTGGAGAGTGTCTATTTCAGTTTAATGGCGTTCGGCGCAGCGCCTCCCGATAACTCTTCTTTCTACATGCGCCACGTATGAATTCGGACTCGTGTATGTGAAAGGTTTCGCTGTTTTCACAAGTCGCTGGGTTATATTCTACTCGTATGGAAAGGATAGCGACGGGACTTTGTAAAAAATTCGGTACGTAGATGTATGAGAGCCATTTGAGGAGAAAAGGGTTTCCTGCTAAGTATAGGGCCTTCTCACGTTCCTTGATGTACTGATATACAACTCTTCCGTTTCCTCGGATGCTGTGAAGAAGTGTGAAGATCAGGGAAAAACCCTAGATCTGAGACGCGAGCGCCTTAAATAGCTCAAACCTGCGAAGGTTAATAATTCTTTTTTGGTTCCCAAGTTCTGGTCGTTTGAAATCAGTTCCTGCTGGAAAATCAAATTCAGCGGTGTCTCACGAAGAGATGATTTACAATAGATGATATCATTGTCACATCAAACGGCTTTCGGCAGACCGCTTCCGTTGATTCCATGAGAATTTCAAATGACGCCAAAATGTCCTAGAATACATTGTTTCAGGATGATCTAAACTTTCGAGCTAGAGTACAGAAAACATGATAGCATGTAAACATTCGATTAAACCACATATAAACCCCAAAAAAGAAACAACCAAAAGCCCAAGGATAGCGAAAACATATGGAATAAAGGTCCAAAGTGAAAGAACAGGAATCAAGCTACTGCCTGAGAGTCTAGAGAAGGAAATGTATATAGTATGTAAACGAACAGTCGCTGTTTCATGGTAACATCATTTGCCAAGACATTAGGCCATTTAACATATCAAAGCCCGAGAATGACGGGATCTGCACCGCGATAAAAAGGGGTAAGGTTGAATGGCCATGAAGCTCAAATCGACAGACACTGACCACAAGCCTCAGGGAGTTGTCCTTGCATCTGTAGACGTACGATCTCTTCAGCACGCTCCCACATGTTCCACACTTTATATGAACCAGCTTCTCTTTCTCTGAATGGATCTCTGTCATGTGCAAAGACAAGACGGGGATCACCAATTTTAGCGGAAAGCTTCCTTCGGCACGGTTCAAGCGGGAGTGTTTCCAGGGCTCCGAGGACCTCGATGTTGCTCGCAGTCACCTCCCGGATTAGACGAGCAGTCGAATGAGGGGAATCGTCGAAGGTGACAATACAAAGGAGAACACGGAGCTTGAAGCTTGCCAGAATCCGGGCCAGGGACAGCCCAACACTCTCGGCAAGTCTCCGGGCAGGTTGCTCGAATGAATTGTGATCTGAAGGAAGATGGAAACTATTCGAAAACGCGCGCTTTGCTACCGGGATCTCCAGGGAGAGATGTGTGAGCCTCGGCAGACACTTGTTATCGATTCTGTACCGAACCATGTCGTGGCTCATTGAGGCAATACTGTCCTGATTCCAGATCCAAGTATTCCAGTCAGTCCATCTGTTCACGATGGACAGATGAGTAAGATTGTCGAACAGACCTAAAGAAAAATCGGGTGACGATGTGGTCGTCGTCCAATCCAATTGTATGGTTGCATATAGCGGTTTATCGACAAGAATAGCGAGCCGTTTTGGGCGTAGATGGTCTGAAAATACACGGTAGAGGGCACGGAGTTGATCCGGGGGGCCGCCTGAGGAAATTAATTGTGCCCGGCCGTCGTCGGGAACTCGCAGGGAATGGTCGTAATGAGGCAATGCGTGGTCGGTCTGTACGTGGTCCAAGGAGGGTATGGCCCATATTGTTAGGTTATCGACCCCACGACAGGCGGAAAGAATACGTGCGGCCCTTTCAGAATTGTAAATGTCGTATGAAATTGTTAAGGATTTCACTCGTGTGGCGAAAAAGCATTTGGGTTTCGAAGATGAATCCAGAGCTCGAAGAAAGCTTTGCAAAGACTTTTCTGTGTACAGCTTGACGTCTTTATAGAGACATCGCTCAACCCTACAGCGAGATTGTCGTCAGCAACTAGATGAAAACGAACTCTTCGCCACGTACCAAGTACAGACAAGTTTGGAGATAAGAGTGAATTTCACAGCTTTTCGAGCATCATCCCTCGCAGCCGTTTCAAAGATGATTCTAAGGACGTCATCGGGAAGACTAGGAACGTCCATGAATATGGTAGGCCTTGCCATGGGGACGATAACGGCTTTTGAACCCTGGCAATGCAGGGTTCCAGAGTTTGGTTTAGGTGGTATGTGGAAGGTTTTGGTGCGGGCTGCTGTACAAAAATATGAGTGGGATGGAGACAATGTATGTCCACAGGGTTCACCTGTTTGCTATTCCCGCAGGCACCAACGTGAGTATGCAAATTTGAGTCTGTATTTCCGAGTTTAATTGGTGAAAATGCTTTGATTAGTCAGAGAATCAGAAGGAAAACCAATAGAGAAAAGTATTGGGCGAGGAAGTCGGTCCAGGTGGATGGGGACAGGGAGGAGAGGGAGACGTGATGATGGTGGGGAATGGAGGAAATGGCCGCATCAGCAGAGGAACCGCTTGACTCAATGACCTTTCGGGATCAAGCCTCGGAGGGAAAGGCTACGGCCTCGGGGAAACACACTGGTTTTTCATGTTTTCCTGGAATAGTCGAGTGCGAAATCCGAGGCCATGATATTTGATGGCCACTGATGACCAATTTTGGCAAGTCGCTTGGAGTCGCTTGGCGGAGAAACATAAATAGATATAGATGACATGAAGTAAACAGGGTTCGGCTACTCACAACAAAAACGGGACACAGAATCAGAGGCACCATGATTAGTGATCCACTGCAGATCCACTGAGAGTGAAAATGGTGCTTGTCGGCATGCCCTATTTTGTGGAGCGCTATCTGCATCCTGATGTTGCCGGGAGGCAACGGAGCCAGAGATTATCCTACATCACAGAAAAATTAGCGGTGATATGATGTGGGCGACTAAGCTGAAGCAACCGTCCGCAAGCGAGGTCTGGTGTACGTATCACGATGTACCAAGTACCTGGGCCGTGGAAGAGGTCATTTGTAAATATTTGCATCTGACAAACACTCGGCGTTCCGGCATTGCCATTTATCTCAGATTTGAGTAGTTGTATTTACTTGTTTGGCCGTCTCGAGTATAAAAGCCCGCTTGTCGTAGAGCAGAGAAAATCTTATCTGTTTATCTTGTCATTCTGTTCGTGTGCCGAGAACCGTTCGAACTTCCAAGTCCGACGCCTCATCACTTGACACCTAGCATGGGAGAAATCCGAGAAACCAAAGGTCGCTCCCCTCGCGAGCGGGTGTCCAAAGTCTTCTCCCAAGAGTCTCAAAAGAACTCGGATTCTCGGATTTCTCCAACATGCCGGGCCCGTGTGGATCAAGATGTACTCACGATCTGTGATCATTGTGCTATAGAAGATCTGGAGCGACAGGTAAAATCAGGTAATTGCTCCTCCCTCGCCTTTATCAAGAAATCTGTTGGAACCAGCTTACGGCAGAAATTGAAGGCACCGTCAGAAAGCTCGACCTCGTTTTCTCACACCCCACTTTGTCGTGTTTGGAAGCACAAACAACCTTTTCATGTTCCAAAGCCCTACGAAGAGCTTGCGTCTGATAACCTCAGGCTGATTCATGGAAGGAAAGATAAACCGATTTTCTGAACAACGCGAACGCCACGCACCGAATGTCTGGGAAGCGAATTGGTGAAGAAGATCTGTTATACTGTGGTACTAGTCGCTCCAGGTCCCACGGCGAATGACGGGCAAGGGGTGCTGTTGAGGTCTAAATGCAATGATCTATCTGTCTCTTACATATTGATGCCCCAGACCTTCCAAATTGAACCAACTGGCATTGCATTATTCCAGTGCTCCACACCTTAATTCTAGTAGTTCGTAATTATGATATCAAGACGCCACCGCCAGTCGAAATCTAGCGCAGCCAGTTTCACGGTGCAGAGCTTGCATATATTCCATTCCCTGCGAGATGCAGCGTTGCCTGAGCGATGTACTAACGCTATAGCCTCAGGGTCAGCTTTATACTTTGGGGATGAAGGTTGTTTCTGAGGTGGCCATTACTTATTGGTCACGAGATTAGCGCAACCAGTGACAGACTGCTAGAAGTAGCAATTCCGCCACTCTCACCCCAACCCACAGATATCACCGTTATATAAGTCTTTCCCCTTCTTACCCCGCAACAAGCCTTCCTTTCCTAATACCCTCTTCAATGGAGGTAACCATCTATCCAGGCTCATCGCTTGTACTTAGGCTGAAACGGCATCACAGGTTTCGGACGCTGTCGGTGTGTTAACATCACATGGGGATTCTTGCTTCACTTATGGTACCGACCTATTTGCCGAAACTTGTCTGGTGAGTTGTTCGTCGATGTAATCCAATAGGGCATATCACTGACGACAGGGCCGAAAGAACCCCGAAGATGTTCTTGTCCCTTATCCTTCGCCTCCGGCTGAGCCGGCGCGCGAATCATTTCTGTCGATGGTAGGCGTACACTGTATCTCGTCCATCAACTTGGTACTTATCTCGTGCTCTCTCTTCTCACGGGAAATTTGAAGCCACCCGCGGTATCTCAATCTGATACTTCGGGCAGTGAAAACACCATTTCCATCTCTACATCGTTTAACCCTACCTCTTATCCAGCCAGGCCAAATTTGATATTCAGCACCTCCGATATGGTCTTATTTTATGCCCATTCCCAGATGCTGGGGTGTTTTCCCTCGGAAGCCTTTGGTAAAGTTTTATGGGGTCAAACCGAGGACCACACCAGCATGACTGGATCCGATGTTATTCACCAAATTTCCGATTCATCGGCAGTTTTCAACGTCATTCTACATGCGTTGTATGGAACATCTCCCGCACGAAACTCACCCAGTTTCGAAATCCTTGCGGCCGCTGTCGGTCGCATGCAATTCTACGGCATGAACCCAAAGGATGTTATTACAACGCTGACCCCCTTATATCACCTTCTCCTTTCCTACGCACCACTATTTCCGTTGGACTTGTATTCACTTGCAGGACATTATGGACTGGAAAGCCTTGCAGTCGCCACGTCGTCTCACTTACTCTCATATCCTATTTTGAGCATTTCTGATGAGATGGCAGAACGGATGGGACCACTCTACCTGAAACGACTCTTTCGCTTGCATTTCAGTCGAATAAATGCACTGAAACAAACTTTGCTAACCGCACCTTATCCGCATCCACCGACAAAGGAATGTACCTTTACCCAACAGAAGGCCCTCACGAGAGCTTGGGCGTTGGCTTCAGCGTATTTGACATGGGATGCTCGTCCAGGTAAGCTCTAAAAACAAAGCACCTAATCATTCTCATGACAATCCGCGATTTAATGTCTACGATACGTCACTTGTCTGATTTTTCGTTTCTGATTTGATTCTGATGAGATTTTCTAGACTTGTCCACCAGTATCATAAGAAAAACATTTGAGCCATTGAGTGAACTTCTGACCTGCGAGTTATGTCGGTCAACATTGGAAAAAAGTTTAAATGACAGTATCAATCAGTGGGCATCGGTGAAGGTGGGTGATATTCACGCGTATATTGGCTTCGCTCTGACCGTCAGCGGCGGCAGCCAACAATTTAGTTGGATTGGTTTTCCGGATTTGTTCGAATACGTAAAGACACTATTTTCAACCCTGACTCTGAGTCGTGTACAGTTTTTGTTCCAATTCTTGTGTTGACGAATTGCACATCTTGAACTTGCCTGTCAAATACATGTTGGCAATCTTTCTTGTCCTCGCTTAGTCATGATATCATCACATCTTCTGCGCCGACCGTCCCCTACCTTATTGAACGTCATGCGGCCTCACCGATTGCCACGACATAACCGCTCTGCATCTCGAGACACACAGGAGGAATATTCTTATAATGACTACGGACACCAGGATTACACGTGGCACTTGTACAACGACAACGATCGAGCTTGGCCGACTCAGAACTACCACGACCCCCACGGATACTCGAACAATCGTATGAGTGGATATTCCGACCGGTACGACGTCGGAGGTGCCAGGGGATGGGAAGGAGACGGTTCGTATGGTGGAACGAGTTCAAGATACTATGACTACTCGTCGTCGGCGGAAGACACATACCGCGGCGCCGGTGGATATTCAGAAAGGAACTATGGAGACAGACAGGGTTACGGGAATTACTCAAATTTCAACAACGATTACTCTGAAGGGCAGCATTCCAACTACGGAAGCTACGGCTCCAACTACAGGTACGCAATCCGCAGTCCTATAGGATAACATGGGTAACGTTATTGATGGTTATTGTAGACCGACTTATAACCGAACTTCCGACCAAAGGCACAACGGAGAACAACGGAGAAGATACCACTCGTCCAGACCACAATATAACGAGTCCAATACCCGCACATCAGAACCAAACCCTACGCCCAACATTGCTAGTCGTTTGTTCCAACATTCGCAAAACAATTTCATACAAAT
The DNA here is from genome assembly GCF_000300575.1 of Agaricus bisporus var. bisporus H97. NCBI lineage: Eukaryota > Fungi > Basidiomycota > Agaricomycetes > Agaricales > Agaricaceae > Agaricus > Agaricus bisporus. The sequence continues at coordinate 381,991 of NW_006267350.1, forward strand.
AGACACCGCTCGCGTATTAAGGGATAGTAGAAGTCCTCGCAGAAGCCCTTCCCCAGCTCCAATGGGTCCAAGCGAGGATTATCTAAAAGCGTCGCTCGAGGTCAGCACGAAAGCTGGTTTAGTGGGTGGCGCCGAGGATTTGGACGTGGATGACCGTACTGTGGTTAGGAAATTGTTGGTGTTGGATCTGAACGGGACACTCGTCTTTCGTAGCCCATATCGATCACCTCGCGAGCGATTACATGGGCGTGGTTCAGCTGAGGACGATGTCTACGCCCGATTCGATCCTTCCCAACCTCGACCACTTCGTGCAGTACATCCACGGCCCTATCTCTCCTCTTTCCGCCAATATCTGTTCCATCCGAAAACGAGACGATGGCTGGATACAATGGTTTGGAGTTCAGCGCAGCCACACAGTGTGAACGACATGGTCACAAGGTGCTTTGGAGATGCGAAGGGTGGCTTGGTTGCCATTTGGGCTCGGGACAAGTTGGGGCTGAATGGTATTGACTATGGTGCGTACTTCATATACAACCAAATAACATAATTTACAGTGGAGTAGGTAGGAAGGTACAGACGACCAAAGACCTCAATAAACCTTGGGATGAGTTAAACCTCACATCATTCGACCCTTCCGATGTCGCCGATCTATCACCATCATCCTCGTCTCATACTCGAAAACGAACTCATTCTGCCAAAACTACATTGCTCCTCGATGACTCACCGCTCAAAGCCCACCTCCAACCCTACAATCACCTATGTCTTAAGGAATACGACGCTGAAATGCGAAAACATGACGCGGCCGTCCGAGAACTAACATTAGCACGGATCAGGTTAGCCGATACTATTTCAGAGAAGAAAAAAGTTTCAGAGGCAGTTTGCGATATCGAGTCTAAGGACTCGGATCTCAATGTGGATGCTGCGACCGATAAGGCAGATGAAGGTGGCGCAGAAGCCATTGGAACCGAGGAGATTCAATCTTCAACCCATCTTGTTTCCCAGGAGCACGGGGAGGAAACCAGTAATCGCAAACGTAAACGTAAAGCGAAGAAGGAAGATAAAAAGAAGGAACGTGTTGAGGAGATGTTGAGAAAGCTTACTGATGAAAAACAGGACGCTGGCGGAGTATACGATGAAACCTTACTCGCCGTTGTCGGAATATTGGATGCGGTAAAGACGGAGAGTAATATTGCTGCGTGGATACGCGCTGGTGGACTTATCCAGTCGCTGAACACTAGTGGGAAAGGACTGGGGATGGAATCATCAGTCTCTTCACAGACCTCCATAGATGAGGCTAAGAGACCGAGAAAGAAGACCAAGCTCTCGGAAACCGTTTCCTCTCCCCCGAAACACGAGGAGCTATTTGAGGAGCATAACGGTTCGGTGAACCGGGCACCACCTACATCGGTCACGTCCGACCAATCATCTCCGCCACCCACAACTTCATCACCGATTCATGCATCCTCTCCTCCTGTCTTACAAAACGAATCGGATTCTTCTAGCGAGACCGAAAGAACTGGTGTTCCGTTGGACGATAATATTCCAACTGCGGATAAAGGAAAGGAGACTGAAGAGAAGCGTTTGTGGTTTGATCACCCCGGAACGATTCCCTATTGGGCTTCACGTGGTAGAACTGTGCTGGAGGGTATGGGAATCGAAATTGATGATGGTGTAGTTGGTCCTACGGGTTGATGCTTTTGTCTTTCTATTGTGCTCTATCTCTTTTCAGGTTCCGTAAATCTAATTGTTTTGTGGGCGTGAGGGTATTATTTCTAGTTCCGAGTACATTCCGTGATGTGTACTTATCATGAACGGACTATTGATCACTGGTAGTACGACTGTGCTGGAGGAATCTAATATCAGGAATCAGTGTCGATCAGGGTCATGGAGCACGAGCGAGGATGAGAGCCAAACTTCAGTTCATTTCAAATTGATTTCTGTACATTAAAATGACATTTAATCTAGGTCACTAATTGCATATGTAAAAATACAATATATATGTAGATAAGATACCCCACACGAAGCAATATTATGCTTTTAAAATGCTCTCGCCTTCCGATTCCAATAAGGGAAGGATGAAGGGTTTGCCAACCACTTGTTAAAAACGATTCGAACATCCGCATCTGCTCCTTTGGACACTTTTGCTTCCTTGACACAGGCGATCCAATTCCGAAAATTCATTACGTCCCCTAAAGCGCCATAACACATAGCGATGATCTCCGTATGTTTGTCAATGGCATCGGCAACATCCAGCGTCGATGAACCGCCAATATTGGTGTAGAACGTTTGATCCTCCCAATATTGTTGTACCTTTTGATCATGATCGGAATGTACCTCGGGAAGGATTGGAACGTCCAGGGAAGCGGACCGGAGACTTTCGAGATTCGAGCCTGAGGAAGTGGAGTTTCCGGCAGAGGTGACAGAGGTGACATGGGAAGATCAAAACCTTCACACCACTCGTGAAAGGGACAGATAATACTATCCATGGTAACGTTATCCCCATCGGAAGTGTAATCCGGCTTGTCCACCGTTGCGGAGCGATGTTCCTCTACCTCGTAAGGAGGCAAAGTGCATTCGTCACAGACACAATCGAAACCATAAGCGTCCTTCAATATCTGTTGGCGCAAGGTAGGATCACTGTAGAGGGGGATGTACGAAATGGTAATTTCTTCTCCGGTGGCGATGGGTCGCAAGGCGGTAACCGTTAAAGTCAGAGTCGAAGCATCCCAAGACCATTGGGCGTTAGGGCTACAACTGTGATTACACCGGCTAAGCATAAAGAATAACGCTCGATGGGTGGAAAGTTCGGGGTGGGGAATATCCGAAGGGATATGAAGATTGACCGAGATGGAGTTGGTTTGCATGATGTCCTCGTAAAAAGAAGGATGCGGTAAGGAAGACACCTGCGGAACTGGCTTGCTCCCTGGATGGTCTTGACGAGAGGTAGCCAGAGACGAGACAAAAGCCAAATCATGCTTCGGAAGTGACTCGAAAAGCTCTGTATACGCCTCGGAAGGAGGGATAGCCAGCCCGTATATGGATGGCGCAATAATAGACGGAAATTCCATGAAGATGGTACTGCCAGCAGTAATAGGAGAAGTAGCAAAACTTCCGAGACCCTTGTCTGCTGCGTGCCGGACTTCAAGCGGAAATTGGGTTGGTCGTCGCTTCAAACTCGAACATATCCGCGGTAGCTGTTCCTGCAGGATGTCATTGATAGCTTCATCTAGGATCGTAGCCATTGTAGTATTCCGAAAGTCTACGGTGGAGATCGTATAATGGCGGCTACGTGCATAGGAATGTGCGAGGTCGGCGTATGAATGGGAGGATCCGATTCGGTTTTCGTAAATGGGGGACGGGTTCAACCCAGAAGCCTGCTTCTCTTTGAGAGAATGGTGACATTTCTTGGAAGACGACAAAGGTACAGCCTTTCCGGGCTTTGTGAGGCATTTCGTGGAAGAGTCGATTGCAGGTTGGGTGAGTACAGTCATAGCAAAGCGACTGTTTTCGTTACAGCAGAGAAGTAGAGACGAGTCTGTCGTGGAGATGCAATAATCGTGAGGGGTCGTGTTTTGGTCTTAACCGGCCTGCAGTAGTGAAGGTCGTATATAAACGTGTCGAAGAGGTTCAATGCGCACTGGACAACAGCACACGGAAATCCCGATTAGAAAAAAAAAAGATCCCCAAAAGGTGAAACACAGCAATCACGGATTGTGGACCAGCACAATTCCGCTTGATAGGAGGCTAAGAAGGGAAGCTGGATGAAGCGTGGTGATGGATTTTGAGCTGTGGATACCTTTTATCCTCGAATAGACGCTGGTTACTCACGATTGTCAACCTGGCGACCAGCGTAAGAGGAAAAAAAAGACCTCGTTGGTGGCTGTGAACAAACATTCGGACCAGGGTCGTTTTTGATCCATGCTCTTCATAATCACGCCTCTTTGTTTTAGGCAACCACGAGGCCATCAAAACCTTCCTTTGTCTTTTTCTGATTAACAAATTCGCACTTGGTCAAAGCGTACATCGATTCTCAACAGGATTCTGTCCGGAGGGCCTGGTTAGAACGTCGCGGTTTTGAACGAGCCGTTGTCGTTTCATTATTGTTATCTTCCCGTTGCTCTACCAACATGTGTTAATTACCCAGAGTCACGAAGCACTGGAACTTCCATCAATATTGCTATTCTAGGCTCGAGTTCGGCTCAGGTTTGCATCCGGCATTTTCTGCCGTCATCGGTGACACAAGGCCACGAGGCAAAGCTGAGGCAGAGTCTAGCTGCTCATTCTTATCGTCCAAATTTTACAGCTTGTCGCTTCTCGTTGCCTCGTGGATCACCTCCAGTCATGCATGCCGGCTGAGGCGGAGGGCTGTGTTTGAGGAGATGACGCCCCAGTGAGCGCTTCGAGTAACAGTCGCGTAAACGGAAGTTACGGAACAACAACTTTACAACATCCAATCCTCTCAAAGCGGCCAAGTTGAACTCAGGCTGAACTAATGCCAACTTCCAGCGCTGCCCCTCGAGCTCTCCAGGTCGATCCGACTCTGCACGGGTTCTGCCAATGGATCCTTAAGTCGACAAGGGAAGTTATAATCAATAGGGCACGGGTAAAGCAGGCTAGTGAACCCGCAAGCTGGTTTTATTACTCGCCAGTTCCTTAGGCCATGTCACCTATCGACTTCAATTGCTATCCGATGTTTTCGTGCTTTCCATTGATAACCTTGATATATGAAGAAGATTCACCAGACTGGCCACTATCTCGGAGTGCCCACGCGGTTTTGACCCTTCCCTTTCGACCGTCTCCAAGGTTGAGAAACTCGGCAAAGTTTTATTGGTTGAACATTGCGTTCTCCCGGATTCAGGTAATCTTCTTTTGTTCCAAAAGTTGCTTCAGGTCGACAGTTGCTACGCCTTTATAACAAAGTTACGTTCGTATCAAACGTCACTACCATTTTTTCTTTGTTTTCTCTTTTTGATCTCACGTCTTATCTATTGTCTTTTCTTTTTAATTCCCTTCTTTACCGAACCGCAAGGGTTCATAATGTGCTTACAGCACTGACAAACCTCAGCAGAGCTTCGACCCGCCACTTCAGAAATGCCGACCCCAAAGCCGTTTCTAATCAGGATGCCAGCGAACAAAGCCTCTCTTTTCTTCAATTAAAATCTGAGCCGCACTCATATACTGGATATTAAATCTTCTCTCCTCATTTCTAATTCTCGTCGAGGCCTAGCACCTTGGTATATTAATGATATCAACCTACCCAAGATGAGACAATAAGGGAGAAGGGGTAGAATGACAAATCAAACGGTAGCAACGAGAGAAGATATGTTCCGTGGATCTTAAGTATACTACAAGGAAACGAAAGAGAAAAGGCATAGTATGTGGACCGAACGTGGGACATGCATAACGGTAAACCGAGATTATCTTTGAAGATCCTATGAAAACTCAACTGCGCAGTTAAAGATTTCCTCGTCTCAGCTATCTCCATCTTTTCCTTCCCTCTTAGCTTTCTGTGCCACAAGATCGGGGGTCGACAAATTGTCACCACCTTCACCGCCTGCTGAACCAATTAAAGCAGGAGAAAGCGGGGTACTCTTAAATCCCCTAGTTCTCGCAGTCGGCCCACCACTTTCTCCATGTTGTCCTGTGGTAGGAGAACTCGAACTCAACTCCCTAGCTAACCTTCTCCGGGATCTCTCTAAAATTATAGCCTCCAACGGTAAAGCAGGACTCGCACTTCTCGAATTATTCAAACTCCTCGTGACGTCACCAGATCCGCCATGGAGTGCGCTTGTTCCTGGTCCACTAGTAGAAGCGGTAGCGGGGGAAACTATGCTCGTCATACCAGGTTGATTAAGCGTTGTTCTAGGTACTCCCCGAATAGGCTTTGGCATTCTGATCTCTTGGGGCGGGTTATTCTGACTACTAGCTTGCGCGGCGATAGGTGTAGGTCCAGTTGGTGCACGAGGAGCGGGGGTTGCTTCAAATGCAACATGAGCATCTCCGTCGAAAGCAGCATCTTTCATAGATTCCATTTTGTCCTTCTTGTCATTCTCCCCTTCATCATCCACAATCATACTTTCACTTCTCTCAGGTTGATTCCTCGGAACAGGTGGGGCACTCCTTGACCTCCTCGTCAAAAAACCAAACCCTCGAAACATAGGAATCCCAATCGGCAACCCAGGAAGTAAAACTGGTTTAAGCGTTCCGGTGGTAGGGGCCCAAGTATCTCCCGCGGCGGTATGAGTAGTAGTAGTAACTCCTGGCGTGCTCGGCGTCATCTTACCGTGAGCTTCACTGTGATTACTAAAGTCAGGAATATGGGCCTTTCCTGCAGAACCAGTCCATTGCGTTTGTAAAGGTTGGGAGTTTGAACCGGAATCATACGCGTATGGATCACCGTGAGCACCTTGAGGATCGAATTCGTCATAGATTTCCTCTCCAATCAGCTCTGTATAATTATGAGCCTAAGAAGAGTACCATAGATCGAATTGTTTCACCTTCCAGAACATCTTCGAGCGTGATGATTCCAAGGGGCATAACCGCGGGGTCAATACTTTGCAGAAACTAGAAAGGGAAAATCAATGCATAAACACGATAGACCCTTGATAAACATGTGACCGAGCAAACTAACCTCAGCAGCACCTTCTTTCGCCAACACAGCATCCGCAGGAGTATGCTGCTCTAATAAACCAGAAGTCATAACCGCCCCAGCCTGTTTCGACAGTGCTGAAAGATGAAATGTAGTCTTCTTTTTACCAGGGCCAACGCCCGCATCAGTACCGCGTACAGCATCGCTTTCAATGTCATCAGATTCCGCGTTCGTTGTCGCAGACTTCGAACCAGAATCTTGTCTACGACCTTGCAACTCTTGACTTGAAGAAGTCTTGACAATGGTCCCACTAGCACCGATAGACGGCGAAACCAAATACGAGCTTTCAAGAGTTGGATGTTCCTTCAATGTATCCCCATCTGCATCCTGGACAGTAACGTCCTCTGTTTCGGCATTTCCCTGTTCTACATCACGATTCTTTTTAAAGCCATTGATGATACTTTTCCTTCGATTGCGTCGTTTCCTTCCAGCCCAACCTTTAGCATTACTGAGGCCAGAAGTACCAGAGTCGGATTCGTCATCAGATGAGGATGATGATGAAGATGATGGTGAATCTGATTCACCCATCCCTACGCGTGCACGGAGACGTTGAGTCAGACCTCTTTTCACAGCTTTCTTCACACTTTGAGCCTGTATGGGGAACATGACGTTAGGAATATGAAGTTTCTTGAGAAATTGCTGACCTTCTCAACACTATACCGACTGACGATGGCCATATGACTACGTCCTTCTTGGAATTTGTCCAGCATACCCAGAAGAGGTTCATTATTAGGTACGAACGGAACCTTGTTTAATGGCATTTTACGCAAAGGCGTAGCATCTGTGAATTTACAACATTTAGTGACCTGGTTGCAGTATTATAGAGAGAAATACTACCTGTGGGATCTAGTAGAACGCAGTGTTTAACCAATAAAACGCCGACAATTTTTTTGACCTTGGTCATTCTTCCATCTACATTGAGCTCATTTCCATTATCATTGGTAGGAGACTCGGTAGTAGCATTGGAAGAAGGCCGAAGGTTACTTCCAAGAGGAATGGTTGCAAGAGGAACTTCTACTTCTTCGTAAACAGGCACCCGACTATGCCCAGTCTCATGAATCTTCTTCATAAGGTTGTAATCGAGCTTGTCGTCTATAGAAAGCATGAAAACATCGTCGATGGATGTCATAGCCTAAGATTTGCGTGAGTATTAGAGTTCACGGTTTGCGGGATGTACATGCCTGTCGTACCACCTTCTCCTGAAGGTCGAGGGTGGCACCGATAATGGTTACTGTGTCCGTCTTGAGATCGCCTCCATGGGCTTCATGCGAGTCGTGCATAGCAATCAACTCTTTCAGCTCTAGATCCAATACTAAGATCTGAGTTAATTTTGACTTTAAAGCACGATTCACCTGCTCGTCGGTAGATGATTCCATGATGACGTCCGAGCACCCATTCAAGAAGCTTAGCAACCGGCCATGAAATAACACCCTAAACACGCATGAAACTCAATCGCCGACCAGTGAAGACGCCACAACGTGACTTGCCAATCCAAAAAGAAGGATCCTCGTAAACCAAGCCATCTTGGCGCCAAGATAGAGGCCATGTCGAGTGAAAAGGGATTGGGGAATGATCTCGGAGAATCTGATCAAGATTCAAACAGAAGGCATGAAGGTGTCATCAGCAATTAAGGCCACGCGATATAGAGAACGAATGTTACAAACATGACAATCAAGACAGTGCTGACGACGACACTCTGAAAGCCACCCCCAAGTACAGGATCCGCAATGACGGGTAATGTCTCATTGACAATCATATTAGCTAGAAGCAGCGTCACGAGCAACAAATGGCCATTCTTGCGAATCGGCTTGATCTTGTTGGCATACTCTCGCTGCTTGCTGTAGTCCCGGTGCATTAATTAGTATTGAGAAAGATTTCGAGTGGAAAGACATACGGCGTGCCACTAATGCTCAACACATTCAACTGCGTCTCATCCAAGCTCATATAACCTAGTGTTAGACCGGCAAACAAACCCGATAGGAGCACGAGTATGGGTATGAGTACCGGGAATAAGACTCGTTTCCAAGGTTGAGCGTCATCGAGTTCTCTCCCTCTTCTGACAAGCCCTTCGCTCCCACTACCAATCCCACCGTTTTCTCCACTCGTACCCATTCCAGTCCCACTGGCACTTCCCCCTGCGTGAAAGAAATTGAGAGCATATTTGGCAGCAAGAACAAGGATATATAGTGATCTCGACACAGTACTAGACGACGATGCGCGGGCTCTTGTATGTATGAGCGAGACAGGTACCATTCGCTGTGGGCTGGGCGCTTCCGCGGTGTCGATATGTTCGCAAATAGCACGGTCTTAATGGGGGGTCTTATATGTACAGGGGCCGCTCTCACTCCACGCTTATATACGTGCATTTTCCCATGGTCTAATCTCTATCTCGCCACTCACACCATACGGACTTAAAGAGCTCGATAACTCCAGAGCCTTCCTTTTTTCTCAGTTTGAATTTATCAATATCACTTCCAAATGCTATCTGACAAGATGCGTGCGCCTGTACCAAGTGTAATCAATTATATATGGCAGCTGTTCATCATATCAGTCAGCCACACTTGTTAGTACATATACCCCAAACTCCAGAAGGAAAGCCAAGCCTTTCTTCGTTCTCAAATCCACACCAACCGAGCGGTAAGTAGGCCCAGGCTACACCATGAAACTACATGGAGTGAGCAAATATAACACAACCCCTATCATACTTTCTCTCCTCCGGGCATCTCCAATTATCAGTATTACTTCTCAAGTCCCGAGTTCCTGATCTTTTATTAAACCGCCAAAGTTAACTTTCTCTAACATCGCATGTCTTATTTCTGAAGCCGCAACAATGCAGCGCCTATTTTGTTGCATGCTTGAGTGCACGAGTATTATTTTATTTGAAGTCTGAAGGTCAACTTCAAATTACACTGATATCTAGAGAGATTTCAAGGTCAGGCATACTTTCACCAATGCACCCATGACAGGGACAAACCTCGAAGCCCATTGGTTTCTCGGTGAGAGTTAGCGAGAAGCACTCGTCATGTGAACAGCAAATGGCAAAAACGAATCTGAAAAACCGCCGCTGATTTGCTCATTGCGTTATTTTACCCGAGCCAACCATGCATTCGCAAATCGTAACAAATAGATATCCGGTTCTATATGTCGTTTTCCATACTCCTTCAAGCTGGGTCAGGTGTCAAAGACTAGAACACGATCCAAACACGGTGTGCAATGGTGGAAAGTAAAGAGTTGCCGTTGACGGACCAAATAGTATTCTGAGGGATGTAACGCCCATTCAATCATAGATTGGAGGACATATGGACAACTGCTAAAGAAAAGAAAACGAACCATAAATAACTTCGCGATACACGTAATGCAAATTACATACCAAGTGGGGTGACAGCACTTTTCCCGCCGTGTCAGTACTCCATCGAAATTGCGCTGATGTACGGGAGGCTCGGGCCATCGCTTGGACTTTCTTCTAGACGCCGGGATAGAGCCATAGCCGTACGGCCTTGAGGAATGATATTATCGTTGAATCACCGTTGAATCGCTGTTGATAAAACCGGATTCTGTCACTGTATGCAGTTCACCCTGATCCTCACACAACGAGAGTTCAATCCTAAACTGTTCATCACACACGGAAGCCCTAAATTATTAAATCGTGATTGGGTTAGTGAATCAAAAGATTAATATTGATTATACCGTACAGCCAAGATATAACTCAACTTACGCTCCGCGAGTGACTTTATCTACTCTACCCCGCAAAAACACCTTCACCAACATCAATACCCAACCCCTCCTTCGCAAACTCCCTCATATTCCTCTCCAACTCCTCTTCAAAATTCCTCCTCCTAATCCAAGTATCTCGCCTACCCAGTAACCGTTCCTTGATATCCCATAACCAACTCACAAACTTGGTTTTCCAAAATGAAATATCCAATGAAAGCATGATAGTTCGGAATACGATATGATGCCAGGTTTCTTTCAATCTTTGGGCGATTGAAAGGTTGGAATTACGAATCTGTGAACGGGAAGCCCAGTATCCTGTTATCTTGATTCGGTTGACTGGAGATCCAAGTGATTGGTTATTCCCTAACAAAATGTCAGCGTGATCGTCTCATATGATAAGGACAAGGACAAAATACCTTGTACCATTCGCATATTCCTAGTCAAGAATATCAATACCTTCGGCATCCGATCCGTATCCTTCAAAAACCCTCTCAACCTCTCTTTCATTAAAACACTTGTCTCGTATTGAGTCAACTTCCTCTTCGGTTTGTCCTCCTTCACTTCTCCCTTCTTCGTCGTCACCACCCGCCTATTCCTCCTTAAAACAACCGGTCTCATCAACGTGAAGCTCGCCATCAGATCCGGCATTCCAATTCCCCATCCTTTCGTCACATTCTCCACCTCGCCAAAATCGCCCGACAACATTCCTCGCCATAATCTCACCCACTCGCCTTCAAACTTTTTGGGAACGTGAACATATAATCCGTGATCGAGTAAAACGAGTTGTGGTCTGGTAGGATTGGAAGGCGATGGTCTTATGACGATGTTACCTGGATGCGGATCACAGTGTACCCATCCCCATTCAAACATCTGTGCGGAAAACAGTTCTACCATGATTTGCATGATACTTTTGGTTCCACCTTTGAGAGGTTTATCTGGAAAGTTAAATGTCGTCGTGGGTCGCGATTCTACAAATGGTGAAGGGGCTGGGGCGAGGGTAGTAATATCTTCGTCAGAGGAGGCTGACGCGACAGCTATTGGCATAGGAACGTCCACGATGGGCTCCTTCTCGCCGACAAGTTTCCTGATTCCCTTTCTATCACTCAACCGAACGCCGTCGATCCATTCTGCCGTCATGACTTTCTTTGTCGTATATTCCGGATATACTGTTGGGATATGCACCTTGCCCCTTAACCTAGGTTCATTCTCGACGAATCCTGCCGTTTTTCGAGCATTCTCGGCCTCCCTCTCAAAGTCTAGCTCCTGCCTCAAATGACTGGAGACGAAGTCTGAGGATATCATGTACCATTAGACTTTCTTTTATCGTTCATAGTTGGACACGGTAAAATACTCACCAACAACGAAATAAACCGGCAAATCGAAAGCCCAATTTTCAAACATCCACATCACAGCCCTATAAGCACCCAAATCCCACTCCATCTGAATTCCCACTTCAGGTTTCTGCACCTTGACCGCTACCCATTCGTCCTTGCCCCACAATTTTGCCTTGTGGACCTGTGCTATACTAGCACTCGCGACAGCGGTTTCTTCGAAAATTTCAAAGACACCATCGGGCCCATCTGGTGGTTTGCCCAACTCCTTTATGAAAACTTTGCGAATTGTGGAATAGGGTACTTGGGGCGCGTTATCGAAGAGAGATGCGAATTTGATTTGCATGGGTTTGGGAAGGACAGCGGCGTTGGCTCCTATTGCTTGGCTGACAGGATTTCAGGTCGTTAATAATGACGGCAAGGAAAGAGAAACAAGAACGTACCCGATTTTGATATAGAGTCCGCCATTTGAAGTGAGCAAATCATAGACTCTCTGAGCGACACGCTCATGAAGCTCTGGAATCTGTTCGGACTTTTCTGGCGTAAAGTTCATTTTATAGTCCAGCGTTATGGCAGCGCACTGGATCGAATGTCATTAACTTGAAACATGTTGATTTTTCAATCACTCACAGTATAAAGCGTCCGTAGGTTCCTTAGAATCGAGGAAGCGTTGAAATATTTATCTGCGGCGAAGACGGTACCGAGGCCAAGCGTGACGTACGCCATTCGTCTCCCATATCTCTGCAACCTAGGCGGCCGAAGCTTGAGTTTAGGAGGTGTCGGCGGGAACGTCGAGAGCCTGCGCCGTGACTGCCCCGCCAACCTGTGGCGCGCAGCGGTCCCGAACCCGCCGGTTTGGACATGACGTTTCGAGAACGAAGAACGCAACATCCAGGAATATCTATCCTCGCGCGCGCCGCTACTTTGTAGTTGTGAATTTGAGAGTTGTTCAGAGTCTATGATTGAGAAAAGAACACGAATAAATATACATGTTCCCCTCTCAGGATCAGTGAAAGGATGACGAGTTGGGATGGCTGGTGCCGGATGACGCACAGGTGTCGCTTCAGGGTGGCAGTGCTAAAAATGCCCGTGGGAAGATTGATCCCGACCATTCAACGCCGGGATCACCAATTGATTTAGCGGGACAAGCACAGGAGTCACCGGCACCGACTAGGTTTAATTCTGGTGCCCCAAGGGTTTGCGCTGACTCCAAATGATTGCACATCTCATGTCCTGTAACTTCCTAGGAAGCCCCACCAACGTATACCTACCCAGAGTTTCTACAACCGAGCGAAAGCTACTGGTTCTACAGCATTATGTTGTCTTGCATGTGCCATGCACTCTCTCTTTCTCGCATCTGCCTCCTCGTTTTCTCAACTCCAATCCCATTTTGGAAAGAGTAGTCCACCAAGTGTTGTGGAATCGAACTCTCGGAGAAATCTATATTCACTTGCTTTACGCTTCTTCTCATTAGGTTCGTCACAGCCAGTATAATTCCAGTCGTCATAGCTAGGAAATATGCTTTGCGCCGGGGCTGAGCTCTGTACAGGTCGTACTCAAAACCCGGCTTTGGTTTAAAGGGCCTCAAGCTGGGCCCGGCCAATCACTGTTGGCAGTCTGGCACTTCGCATACAATATTGCCATTGGAATGGTGTATCTATCCGCTACATAATACTCCTAGTTAGTCGTAGCAAAGGTAAATGGAGTAGTGGCAAATCCGACGCGATGGTTAGCAGTATCGTAGACGGAATAGTAGCGTTCGAGGAAGGCGTAGCCATTGACGAAGTCGAAACCTTCACCGCTAGGCATTCCAAGGTCACCAACAATCAAGTAGACGCTATTTGGATTTCCTCCAATGGCTTGGTTGAGAGTGCGTGGCCAAATTTGTGCATTTGGAGTTAACTCGAAAGTGGACTTATAGAATTGAATCAATCATTCGTGAGCAGACATTAAATAGTTCAGTAGGAGGATGATAACATACACCACCAGCCGTGAAGAACAAACTTTGTAGGTTTGCGAATTGAGCGGTAGTTATGCGCAAGAGTCCGGTGTTACGATCCAAGACGGCTCCTGTCGCTGCTTGATAACGGGCTATCGCGTCGGACGCGAGAAGAACAAGGGTAGTACCTACATGCAACAATAAGTACGGAAATGCGAAAAAAATGCAAAAATCTTACCGGTGTCAACAATCCCGGCTGCTGTTGACAGAATGGTATTTGAAGCGCCATAGCGGACAGATTGGTCGATACCCCAGAAGAAGCTTGCGGGTTGAGTAGAAGTAACAGGACTAAGAATAATGGGGTCTGTCAGAAAGAGCTATCCAGCATGAACCCTCGTGTACGAACATGAAATTGATATCTCCCGTAAACTTAGAAGAATCGACACCGCCTAGAATGTCAACGAACGGTCATCAGTTATATTGGCACAACAACTTATTGATCCCACCCCAGGTTATTTCTCCGTTAACGATCTCAACCGTGTTTGTCGGCTCGAACGAGATACCTATTTCGTTGGCGTCAATATCTCCATTAGCAAAGAGATTGTCCGTGATGGTTGGGATCAGCGTTGAGACGTCGGGACTCAATGTTCCTTCCAATCCGACATGCCGTGAGTGCTAGTAAAGCGAAAGATTATTGCTGATTACCTTGTGTAAGGGCGACGGGGCCTATACTTTATGGAAATTATCAGCATATAATTTGTACAAATATCTGGGGACGGTTCATACCCTAAAATACCGTCGGTGCCCTCAAAACCAACGGACTGTGCAAAATATGAGCTCAAATAATTAAGTCTAGGTCAACCTTACAGTATCTGCAACACCAATAGATTGCTGAGCAAGAGTGAGAGACCCAAGCGTAACGGTGTCCACAAATTCTTCTCCTGATAGATATGAGCAACTATAAACTAGTATGATTGAAAGTATTTTTATGCCCACCAGAAAAAGATCCTGATCCATATTGCACACCCTAATTACCAAATTCAACAAAGAGTCATAAGGTGACAGAAAATGCGTACCACGGAATCGCCAGTGTCTCTACTAGTGGATGTTTGGACGTATGGCGCCGTAGCGCCAACCCATGTATTAGAACTTTAAGAACTCTTGAGTAGGATGAACTTCCAATCGATCCACTGAAGAAACGAACCTTCCGGTGTCAACGATCAGACTATCTATATGAATACTATATTTAGACCGCTACTATTCATAAGAGAAAGAAGATGATTGTGCTTACAAAAAGTTGCCGGAGAACCAACCCCGACACTTGCGATGTAAGTGACAGCTTGATTGTCGAGGGGCTGGTTGACCAAGGCCTCCTCTTCGGGACTGAGCCGTCCACCAGCTTGAAGGGCCTTGGCACGGGCCTTCAGTGATTGAACTCTTGCGACGTCATGCTTGAGCAAGTTGTGGGCGCTTGTTGTGTTGACCCGTCTTGATAGAGACAGCGTTATATGGGAGTCTCGAACCTGAATGAGCGGAGTAGCCGCAGCAGAGAAAGCAAGCAGGCCAATAGTCACGAAATTTGCAGAAAACATTCGGTGCTGAGTCTGCTAACAGAAAGCCCATGGGCTCAACCTTTCCGGCCCTTTAAATACCAGGAGTAGGAATTGTCTCTGCCTGAGAGAATCATGTTGAAGCACATGAAACGATAAGCAGGAGAGGAGTATTCATCGAACGACAGGATATTAATAGAACGTCTATTTTTACGTCACTGGGTCCCGGAATAGCAGGGGTGGCCATATGTACTACTAGTACTGAGGAGCAAAACAGACGCGTATGTTGGCTTTCGTTTCGATTCTGAGATCAAGAAACATGTATTTGACGTGCGTTTGTTCAAAGGAACCGGATACTTGAAGGAATCTGTACAATCGGTTGATGCTTTTCCGTTTCTCGTGTGACGTTAAGTCTCCAAAATTTGTTTTAACCAGTCATTGGTCAGAGATATCACATATCATCGTTCGAAGTCTGATCCTATATTTCAGAAAGTTCACATGCACGCACGCAACAACCTTCTTCTATTCCATCCCGCAACACTCTGTTCACAAAGCCGCGGCGTATCAATGTGTTCCCATCCTCTAGACCACAAAATTTGGCCCGGGTAGACATAATTATCTTGAGCCTAGTCTCAAACGCAGTCCTGGTTTACTGCTCTCGAGAGTCGAGTGTTCGTTTGAGACTCTTTGCAAGCTACGTAGCGTTTTAGAAGAGAGTTTGTTGATTAGGCCCGCTTTCGGGCCGCGCTTGACATACTACGGTGCCGTTTTCAATTTTTGCGTTATCTGGCCTGATAAAATTGGTTCTCTGAAATTGCAGCTTTTTAATTCGATTGCTCTTTAGGATGTTTGAATTGTCTACCAGATCAAACCATGTACGTATTAAAACTATGTGTTTATGCACAACGCGGGGTAACCCAGAAGGGCTGACCGTGTGAAAGTTTTTCTATTCGAATCAAGTTCCTGTGTCAACCCACTTGCCAGACTGTCCTAAACCAACGACTCCTCCTACTAATCGCGAATTGACCACTGCAGTAGTTTCACTCTTCCACAAGAGTCACCACCTTTCCAACGAAGATTTCACGCCCGGAGCGACCGACTTCACTCAAAATTGCCATTGGTCTATTCTATCATCACCAGTATTCAATTACACGACCTCATGCCCTCACCTGCATCTAACTCCCTGGGGAGAAGTCTACTCATTTGTTCACTTGTTCGTAAGGTCAAAACACGGTATGCGATTCAAGGGAACAAGATTAGGTACTAATTTCGAGAGAAGCACTCCGGGTAAGTGTTTTTGAGAACCAGTCTGATGGGTTGTCCTCGTGGCAAGCCCAAGTGACAAGTCATACCGATTAGGTTAGGCGACTGATAAGGCTAACAATAAGTGGTGTTGCGCTACACCTGACACCTATTGACTCGCACGATACCGTTCTGTATCGATTGCCCGCGGTATCCTTTACCATGTCGAAACAGGTAAACCCAGCTGCTCGAGAGCCTCTCTATGGCTTCATACCCCGTCATGTCCAAGGTCGGCAGATCAGGAAGGCACTGGTTCGTGCTACTCATCCCTTGTATGATGCATCGGCCTCTGACCCACGACACAGGATCATAATCTCAACCCCTTCACGAAAAAGCCACATAGTTCTCAGTATAAAGCCATTCTCAATATGCGCAAAAAACTTCCCGTTTATGAACAAATGGACAGTTTTCTGGAAATTGTACGTCCAACGGTGATTTTCGATATGTGAAGGGCCCGGGGTTCAGCTCATGACAAAACTGACAAAAAAAATGCCGTTTTCCCCTCGCCGCTAAATCGTCCCGTAGAGAATTCCTGCTAACACTCATATCTTCTGATCCAGTTTAATCGAAATTAAATCATGATTATCGTTGGCGAGACGGGATCTGGCAAAACCACTCAGTACGCACGCCTGGAAAATTCAAACCTCCCTTTTCCACTCATCGTATCCATAGGATACCTCAATTTGTTGCCTTTTCGGACCTACCGCATACAAGGGGCAAGATGGTGGCCTGCACTCAGCCTCGGCGTGTCACAGCTATGTCCATAGCAAATCGCGTGTCCAACGAGATGGATGGTGAGTCGCGCTATAAACACAGCTGTGGTTCCGAGTTGATAGTTGCAGTCGAGCTTGGTCGTCAAGTTGGTTACTCGGTCCGTTTTGAGGATATGATAGAACCTGGTACTACTTTCCTCAAATATATGACGGACGGTATGCTTCTCCGTGAAGCCATGAACGACAATACTCTTGCACAGTACTCTACCATCATTCTTGACGAGGCTCATGAGCGTACCCTCGCGACAGATATCCTCATGGGCCTTCTCAAGGACCTCGCAAAACGCCGATTCGACCTTAAAATCATCGTCATGTCTGCAACTCTAGATGCAGTCAAATTTCAAAAGTACTTTAGTATCCGATCCGACTCTGAAGCTTCTCTGTTCAAGGTTCCTGGACGTACCCACCCTGTCGAAGTCTTCTATACACAAGAGCCTGAAAAAGACTATGTCGAAGCTGCTATTCGGACGGTGTTAATGATTCATCGTGCTGAGGAGCCAGGGGACATCCTCTTGTTCCTGACTGGAGAAGAGGAGATTGAAGATGCATGTCGCAGAATTAAACTAGAGGCGGATGACATCGCCAGTGAGGATCCCGACTCTGTCGGTCCCCTTGTGTGTATACCACTTCACTCTTCCCTTACCCTTCAACAACTGCAGCGTATATTTGACCCTGGACCTGGACCTTCCAAAGCCGGCGGACCGTCCCGTCGTAAAGTCGTCGTGTCAACCAACATTGCTGAGACATCCCTTACCATTGACGGGATCGTGTATGTTGTTGACCCCGGATTTTCGAAACAAAAGGTGTATAACCCGCGTATCCGTGTTGAGAGCTTGTTGGTCAGTCCAATCTCGAAGGCTTCGGCTCAGCAACGCGCTGGTCGTGCCGGTCGTACGAGGCCCGGAAAATGCTTCCGTTTATATACCGAGAATGACTTTATCAAGGACCTGGAGGAACAAACGTATCCAGAGATTTTGCGTAGTAATCTGGCAGGCACAGTTCTTGAACTCGTTAACTTGGGTATCAAGGTTAGTCTATGACTGTTGCCTCGATAATACGGCATTGAAAGTCAACTGCAGGATCTTGTTCGATTTGACTACGTGGACCCCCCATTTCCCCCTGGATCCTCAGGTTCGTCGTTCCTGCCGAATACTTTTTCGAGTCTCCACTCATCTTTGATTTAGCTCTCAAAACTTTTGATTGCTAGCCCAGATTTTAAATGCAGCAATGAAATACTGACCATCACCGCTATGTTGTCGGTTCCCAATGTCTGGTTACGACCGAACAATCAGCGACGGGAAGCTGATGCTGCAAAGGAAGCGTTTACTGTCCCAGAAAGCGATCTCCTCACGCTCCTCAACGTCTTTAATCAATACATGCTGAGTGAGTATTGTCACAGAACTTGAAATCCACTAGCCTTTCTGACGTTGTCTCAAAGATAAGCATGATAGGAATTGGGCTTGGAGCAACTATGTTTCTGCACGCGCACTTGCACAAGCGGAGAATGTGCGTCAGCAACTTCAGCGAATTATGGAACGACTCAGCATTGATCTTGTGACAACGAATGACGAGGTCAAGCTGTTCACGAACATCCGGAAGGCGCTTGTGTGCGGATTTTTTATGCAGGTTGCGCATAAGGAAGGAGAAAAAGGAGTCTATCTTATAGTCAAAGATAACCAGGTACGTCTCCACAGCTGAGACCCTCCGAAATGGGAGCTTACTCATTCCTCTGTAGGCTGTTGGACTCCATCCTTCGTGTGGCTTTAAGACGCACCCGGAGTGGGTGATTTTCAACGAGTTTGTGTTGACGACACGTCCATATATCATCACTGTGACAGAAATTAAGCCTGAATGGTAAAGTTTTCTCTACCCTCTCGATATGTTGTGTACGACGCTGAGCCATTTTCAGGCTGCTTGAAAATGCACGACTATATTTTAATCTCGATTCCTTTCCAAATGGTGAAACAAAGAGAGCGCTCAAGCGAGTGGAGGCAAAGAAATTTGGGCTGGAGGAGAGCAGGAATGAGACTTCGAGGGGACGCTCCCGGAAAGACGGAAAGCGCAAGAAGAACAGAGAATGAAGATGATGATGAGGTTTCAGGATATTTGAAGCTTCGCCGTGAAACGGTTTTTTATCCCGCCATTGCCCATAGTGCATAGTACTGTTCCAAGTCTTTGTGGCCTCAAACTGTCACGGATGTGAATAGTGGTAATTGGGTTCGATAGTGATCAATGAAAATTAGCACATTCAGTGGCCACATAGGTTGATGATACCTCGGGTATTCGCGAACCCCATCAACCGATCAGAATAGGCTTGAACTGTCACGGTGTGTACCATGCAGGTTCACTTTCTCACTCATCAATGCCTAAACATTCACGCTTGTTCACATATAGCTTTTTATTTCTGACCCTCTCTTCGTCGAAATCCCAACTTCTGAATCAGCAGGCCCCTTGGTCACTCTCCAACTATTCCCGGCCGCCATGGTTGACACTTCCTGTCACCAATCCGACCAAGTCCTTCTGGATAGACAAACCGGGTGTCAACCCACTGGCACGCGAAGGAAGTACAGGTACTTTGGGTTTCGGAGATGAGGATGTAGATGTATGTGTCATTGGATCTGGAATAACTGGAATATCGGCTGTCTACCATCTTCAAAGGCTGCTTGATGCGCAAGGTATCGATAAGAAAGTGGTTGTCCTAGAAGCACGTGAATTCTGTGAGTAGAAATATATACTCGAGAGATATAAGTCATATCGACTCAGAGGGGAATCAGGCTCCGGTGCTACTGGGAGGAACGGTGGGCATCTCACAAGGAACTTCTTCCACGACTTTGGTTCCCGTGAAAGTCATTATGGAACAGAGAATGCGAAGAAAAGCTATCTTATTGAGGAACATGTGGCGAAGTCGATTGTGAACACTATCCATTCACATGGTTTGGTCGATGCGGTCGACCTCGTCCAGGGGGATCATATTACACTATTCTTCGAGGACGAGGAGGCTCAGCTGGCTTTGCGAGATTACAAAGATGCACAAGCAAATGGACTAGACTTGAAAGGTGTGGAGTTTCTTGACAGAGGCGCAATGATGGAGGTATGGACTCATTCAACGAGCCGAAGTCTAACACTAATCAAGTTATATTCATAGAGATATGGGGTCAACTATCCTGGCGTTTTTTTTCCCTCCCATAATCTTTGGCCTCTGAAACTTGTTACGTTTCTATACAACTCTTCACTTTCAAGATCATCATCTAAGGTCAAACTACATACTCTCACTCCTGTCACATCTGTTCTTCCGTCTACTCTGGAGGGTCACACATTTCCTCAAAGAGAATCAAAATGGACCGTAGAAACACCTCGAGGCTCATTGAATTGCAATAACATAATCCACGCTACAAATGCCTACGCCTCTTACCTTCTACCTCAATATCAGGACCAAATAATACCTACCCGTGGACAAATGACTGCTCTGCGGGCAAAATCTTCTCTAGACCGTCTGCTACATCATTCCTGGGGAGCAAATTGGGGATACGAGTACTGGTTTCCGAGGCCAGAGGAAATTTCAGACAGCGTAGAGACGCGTAATCCACCATTGGTGCTTCTCGGTGGAGGGCGCGATACTGCTGGTCCTAAGCAAGAACAGTATACTATGGATGATAGCGTGATTAGTGAAAAAGTAAGTAAGACGTTGAATCGTTTCTTGCCGGAGCTATGGAATGGCACGGATCTATTTGAGGAAGGTCGCGAACCAGAGATGGAATGGGCGAGTTACCGATCTAATTCATCATTCCACACTGAAAGGATTCATAATTTGATAGACGGGTATCATGGGATTTACATCTAATGGAGAGCCAATTGTTGGACCGATACCTGAGCTGGACGGGCAATACATTGCTGCGGGATTTACGGGACACGGGATGCCTCGAGCTTTTGCTGCGTACGTCAGAATTATTCTTTAATCTCGTCGCAGCTTCTTATCAAGTTCAAAGGGCTGAGGCTGTTGCTGGTATGATTGTAGCAAAATTGACGAACAAGGAGTGGGAAGCACCGGAATGGCTGCCGGAGCATTACCTCACCAGTTGGAATCTCTAATTCACCAACTTCATATATCCTGCATTTTAAGAAAGGAGCATCGTGAACCTTACAGGAATCGTCAACCCGGCGTGAAACCAAACACCGGATTTCTTCAGGGGTGCATGTGTAGCCTCCAATAAGTTACCTTCACTGATAAATTAGTGGTCACTGGTGGCCCGTGGACCATGCGCTATACAAAAAGTTCGAAACTCCGCATGACATGAGCTATTTTTGTACTACTCTTTCTTTCTTTCTGATGCTGTTACGGGGGATCGCCGAAATCGGCGTGCACTCGAGCCACTTCGGTCTGCACTGGCTTCGTGTTACTAACTTGCTCACAGATAGGTTTCTGATGGATTACTCGTGCAGAACAACCTCTAGTGGGGAATGGGAATCGGTTGGTGGAAGAAGTGATTATATTGTGATCTCATCTAGTACTCGCGCTAACTCGTCGTTCCTCCGTGCGTCTTCTACTCGGGGCGATGCTCTCCATTTCTCTGGACCAGTCAAGTATCAAGACACTTTGGCCGCGACGCGGCGACATTTTCCCGCAAAATAGAATTATGTGGTCCAAGAGTTGTCACGGCTGCCAGTGGCGGTCATTGCCGAATTGATTTTGGACCCTCCTTGTACTTTGCACCTTTTGCCTACGGAAATATTCCCAGTGCATGGACGGACCTGTGCACGCCGAATCCTGGGATTTTTGCACCTGCAATAGCTTCTTCTGATTCACGGTGCACGATATGAAAACGAATGCGAATATGAATGCACTTCTTGGACTTGTCTTTTGAGAAATAAAAAGAACGCGTTGGGGGAATGGAATAAGACATTGACGAGACGCCAACTGTCGTTCGTCGTCGCTTCTCTCTCAGTAGATCGCAAATGGCCTCTCGAAGACTTGGTCTCACATCAACATTATCCTCTTCCACCATCTCATCTCATCCTCCCGCATACCACCCCCCTCCAAGTTCCTCTCCCTTATTATCCCCAACTTCTCCTTCCACCTCTTCAATATTCCCTTCAATCCAAACCCAAAGGAGCAAACAAAATCGAAAATTATTAGCGGAGAAACAAGAACTCGAAAGGATAATGGATCCTAGTTATCTTGGGTCTTCTTCTTCTTCTTCTTCTTCTTTCTCGAAGAGTGTAAACTCGAGATGGAATACTTGTCAACATACTGATCCGGAAGGATATTGGCATGATATTGATTATAGACCGTTTCCGAAGATCAAACCCAGTGAGAATGAAATTAAACGGTCTTTCACATCTTCCTCCTTTTCGTCACGTTCCGAATCTTGCGACTACTGGGCGACCCATCATCAACTTCCTCGCCGTATCAATACTAATGCCAAACGTTCGAAATCTCAAGAACCTTTGGCTTATTGGGAAACATTCACCGTTCTTCCAACTACACCTTCTCATACTACTTCTTCTCACCTCTCTAACGACAACAAGGAAAAAGAGGATGAGGAAGAAGAAGAAGAAGAAGTGAAATCGGAATACGAATACTACTCAACTCTCAAAAATCGACCTTTCCCTCGTTCTCGTTCACCATCCCCATCCCCATCCTCATCTTCGTCTGAAATCTCATATTCCTATATCATTGATGATGAACATCGTCGGGTATTGAAGAAGAAGAAAAAGAAAACCAATTCCCAGAAGGGCGACGACGATACAGTGGGTAACTTGTGTTCAAACGAGGAAGAAATTGTTACACGAAGAGAAGAAGAAGAAGAAAGAGAGAAAATCAAACTCACGATCCATCAATCCACACTCAAAAACTCAAAAACCAAAACATTACATGAAGCTTGGGTCATAATGTCATTTATAACTCGTTTGAAAGTGATTAGAGCTCAAAGGTGGTTAAGAAAACGTGTTTTATCATGTCCTTGATCTTTCTGTTCGACGTATTTTTAATCGTATACCCAAACACGGACCCTTCACTATACCCAAAAAAAACTACATATATATATAAATAAAACAATACAAAAAACATCTATCTACCCCCTACCCCTCATTACACCACACATTCCCCCACCCATCCTGCGCACTATCCACAACCCCCCCCCTCCACCTCCCATCCAACCCCCCACCATCCATATACCCAAACCCATAACTCGCCGCCCCATTAAACATCGAATTCGGACATCTAAATTGAAGAAAAGGTGGACATGCTCGATCGACAGACGTACATGTTTCTATACAGGGTAACAATTTCATATATGCTTGATTCATAAACGGTGTTTGCTTCGTTGATGAGGAAGATGAGGAAGGCATAGGTAACAAAGCAGATACGACAGTTTGAGATCCAGGAAGTTGAGCATTCACAACCCCATTCAAACTCGAATCCCAAACCACAAAATCAGGATTCCCAGGACTAGGTTCCGTACACCTAGGAAACACAACCGTACAAAGCCATTTCCGATATTCCTTTTGACATTCTTCACATCCCACAACGGGAGAATAAAAATCTCTTCCACACGCAAATGTCAAAAGAGCCACCGTAAAATTTTGTAAAGTGCGTATAAAGGTGTCTTGTAGTTGTCGAGGTAACGACGTGGTATCGTATATTGGAAATTGGCCGATGGAGGTGCTGGGAGGGGAGAGGGGAATGGAATACGATGTTGCTGGGCAATAAGGTAGAGAATGCACGAGTGTACAATGAAATGAAGTCGATTTGGTGAAAAAGTAAATTGGACCAGACACTTTATAATCATCTTGAATGACAAAAGCGGTATAATTGGTTTGAGGTTCTAATCCAGCCAATAGATATTCAGTCCTCCAACCGTCTTCTGGACTCCGTAACCACGATGAGCTGTTGATGATTTTGCCCTCGGCTTTGACGGCCGAAGAGTTTAGAAAACAGGATGTGCGGAGTAGGGGAGTGTTGGATGTTTGCGAAACGATGAGAGTGAGGTTTGGGAGTGAAGAAGGAGGGTCTGGTAGTGTAGCATTTGCTGCTGGTAAAGTGTAATTGGGGAATTGAGGAGGGGGAGTGGGAGGAGGAAAGGCGAAGGGGTGGGAAAAGAGGATGGCTTGGTTATTCGTAGAGTCGCCAAAGAGGGGATCGCGGGATACTATCTCGTGCAGGGGGCCTGATAGAGAGAGATGAGCAGAGGTATAATGGGAAGTGTTGGTAACGCACCGTTGGTGGAGAGGCCAAGTTCGAAAGAAGCCCCTGGGGATAGGCCATCGAGTGTGATGGTCCCGCCCTTCTCAAATGATCCGGTAAAGAGACCGAATCCGTCTTTTAGAATGACCTCGTGCACGTCTAGATCATCAGTCGAGATAATGACGCGGGGAGGGGTGGAGGGTGAGCAGAGAGCGATAGAGATGGAGAGCTGGTCTTGGGGAGGGACAGTGAAGGAGGAGGAGGAAGAGTCGAAGCGAGTGACGGTGTTGAGGGAGAGTCGCAGCTGCTGTGCGTGCGTGGCGAGGAGGAGAGAGAGCAGACAGAGCAGGAGCATGACAACCCCAGTATGCGCACGTGATACCCATGTATCTTCTCATAGGCGGCTACAAGTGCACCCCCGAACAAATCCATACCTGGTTTCTCGCGCGCGGCGTTGAACTTCGCCGGTATTGCTATACTGTCCAAGGAAACCGTTATCTGCGCGAACACCAGTTCCAAAGCCGTATACGGTCATGCGACTACCAGGGCAAACATTGTTTTTGGGTGCTTACCCACCAAAAGTTCATCGACGACCTTATGGCGTTCCAGGCTACTTATGACCGTTTCGAAGAAGATGATTACGCTCTTGCTATCAAAGACGAGATGGGTCTTCAGGACGCCGAGTTTATCACTCATGCTGTAAGACTAGACTGATAATGATGTGAGTGGCCCCGGAACAAATGTCTGAAGAGTTCTGAAACTTTGATTTTTAGAATGTATCGTTGTACTAGCGTCTAATATTACTGTTCATGTCAGAGCGGTGACTTTCAGCGTTGCGTATGGGAGGTCAACATTTCAACGCTGTCTCACATGCTCCTCAACGACGGTCTGGTGTACAGTTACGGATGGCCCGATATTGATGTTAGCACAGCAGCCCAAACAGCGAACCAGAGAACCGATCGGAACTGCTACATTCATCAGCTGCATTGTCTTACATTCTTCTTACTTACCATCACCTCTGTTAAACGTCAGTCCTTAAGCCTTCTATCCCATACATTAACAAATTCTCAACCGAAGGGATGTATCTTCTTATTGGAGGCTACAAATACACCCCCGAACAAATCCATAATTGGTTTCACGCGCATGCAGTTGAACTTCGCCAATATAGTTACGCCGCCAGAGGGAACCGTTATCTACGCGACCACCAGTTTCAAAGCCGTATACGGTCATGCGATTATGAGGGCAAACATTGTTTTGTGGTGCTTACACACCAAAAGTTCATTGGCGACTTTGATGCGCTACAAGGGAAATAGAACGTTTTGAAGAAGATGATTATGCTCTTGCTATTAAAGACGAGATGGGTCTTCAGAACGTCGAGTTTAGCACTCATGCTGTGAGACTAGACTGATATGTCTGAAATTCTTAGAATTGTTTCAATATTGCAGCGTCTAATATTATTGCTTAAACACCCTTGGCACATACTCCTGAGCAGAGATAGGGGCATGACGCCCACAAAGGATCATGTGACCTACGCGTTCCTCGCGTTCAGCCATCACAGGGATGTCGCGACTTCCCAGGCCTCAAAGCTCCTCCACAGCCTATCCCCCCTCCATGCCCTCCCTCAAACGCAAAGCCGACGACGACGATGACGATGACCAACAACAACAACAACCCAGAAAACTTGCCGCGATGGGTACAACCAGACCTATCCGTCCTTTGCGTCAAACTCAAGTTTCGAAACCTCTTCCTACTACTACTACTATTATCCCGAAACTTGGTTCGAGCATGCCTAAACCTTTGACGAAACCGAGAGGACCGAATATGACGCGAAGTAGGATGAGAGGTGTTAGTGCTCCTCCGCAACAATCTATTGTTGCAGCTCGAGGACGTACCACGTCAGGATCTCTCTCTCGTAATCCATCTTCAACAACTCTCGATGCTGATATGGCTGCCGAGAAAAGAAAACTCGCAAATGTACAAGCGAATCATGCTCTGATATCTCAACAATTACATTCTCAAGGGACCAACAACAATAATCAACGTCGAGAATTAATAGGATATGCAGATGAACTCGAACAAATGAGACGAAAACATAAAAAGGAAATCGATGACCTCGAAGAAGAATTGGTGAAAAGAGAAGTAGAGACGAATGAAGTTGTCGAGGATTTGAAGACGTGTAAAGAGGATTTGGATAGAGAAAGAGAAACTGTTGGTTCTCTTAATGAGACTATCACTCAACACACTATGGATCGCGAACGATTGGATACTCAAATCCAATCTCTCAATGATCAAAATACGGATTTACAAAAACGAAATGAAGATTTACAAAACACGATTGAAGATTTGAAAACTCAATTACTTACTCGAAACGACGTCCTTGCGGATTTACATAAAGAACTTTTCGAAAGTGAAATCGCGAGACGAAAATTGCATAATATGGTTTTGGAACTGAAAGGCAATATTCGAGTGTTTTGTCGTGTTCGACCTATCCTCCCTTCCGATACCTCCTCTTCTTCCTCTTCTCCAAAAGACATCGCAGCGGAAATCACCTACCCCGAAGACTCCAAATCCATTCAACTGCATTCCAGCACAACCACAGCAACAGGCAACATCCGTCATGAAACTCATTCCTTCACATTCGATCGTGTCTTTAATACCACCGCCTCTCAACATCACGTCTTTGAAGAAATTGAATTGTTGGCGCAAAGTTGTTTGGATGGACATAATGTATGTATATTTGCGTATGGGCAGACTGGAAGTGGTAAAAGTTATACGATGGAGGGAGGGTTGGGGGAGGAGAGTAAGGGTATGATTCCGAGAGCTGTGGAACAGGTTTTTAGAGTTAAAGATGCGATGAAGAGTAGAGGGTGGGAGTATACCGTTGAAGGACAGTTTTTGGAAATCGTAATTGTTCTTTTTCTTTTGATTCTAGGTTTTTTTTTTTTGCTCACTGATTTTTATTAGTATAACGAGACGATCAATGATCTATTGTCATCATCAACCTCGGCGGAACCAACTAAAAAACACGAAATCAAACATGACCTCAAAACCAACACAACCCGCGTCACAGATCTAACCATAATCCCTCTCACCTCCCCATCCCAAACTAAAACCCTCCTCACATTAGCCAACAAACGTCGTAGCGTCGCCTCAACTCTCGTAAACGAACATTCCTCTCGTTCCCATTCCGTGTTTACTTTACGTATATCGGGTTTGAATGTCGGATTTACTGAGGGAGGTGTGGAGGGTACTGGAGAGAGATGTGAGGGATGTTTGAATTTGGTGGATTTGGCGGGGAGTGAGAGGTTGAATGTGAGTTTTGGGAATGGAGGGAGGGGGGTGGGGAAGGAGAGGGTGAAGGAGACGCAGAATATTAATAAGAGTTTGAGTGCGTTGGGAGATGTTATTGCTGCTATGGGTTCTGCTGCTGGAACAACAACTGTTACTACCAATGGACAACAACCACATGTGCCGTATAGGAATTCGAAATTGACGTATTTGTTGCAGAATTCGTTAAGTGGGAATTCAAAGACTTTGGTGAGTTCACGTTTTTTCTCAATAAAAAAAAAAAGTTAATTGATGAATTGATTGATTTTTTGTTTTAGATGGTGTTGAATTTGTCGCCGTTGGCTGTGCATTTGAATGAATCGTTGTGTTCGTTGAGGTTTGCTACAAAGGTGCGTTTTTTTTAATGTTATGATGAACGCTGATATAATTTTTATCTTTTCTTTTTGTAGGTTAATAATACACAGATTGGTGGAGGTGGGGTGGGGAAGAAGGGACGAGGTTGATTTTTGAAGGAGGTTTTTTGCGTAGTGGTATTTGTTTTTTTGTATATTCTTTTATTGAACGTTTGTAATCAAGTTTTTTTTCTTTTCCGTAGCCACAACGCCTAGGTGTGTTGTTAACATCATCTTTTTTGAGGTTGACAAGTCGAAAGAACTCACGTACCTTCATTTTTGTGGTTTCCTGATCCCTGCTGCTATCGCGCTCTGTTTTAATGAGCTCATCGCGTTGGTTACTAGATTTCGGTTTTATCGCCTTACGTACCGAATAATCTATTTTCGTCCACACTCGACATCGACTCGTGACGCGCATGTTCCAAATGAAAAAGGACCCAGCGCCGCAGCTCTGAGCTCACAAGAACTAGAACGTGGGTAAAGAACAAAAGCCAATCGTCAGAATACACATGGAGAAAAAACCACATGCGCAAAACTAATGACTTGGCATACATAAGGAGGTGGCTCTTCTATTTATAGCAAACGCTTGGACCAATGAAATCTGAATGGGTGAAGGATGTAGTCTCACGAATGTGCATTAAAAACTATTATTCTTGGTAGTACGCTCGTGTGCGACATGACAGGATACCGAGGGTTAGACAGATACGCATGGGGTACTTTTTCCGTGTATGGATATATTATCTTTTCCCCTGCCAGCTGGCAGTAAGTCTCGATTGATATTTAAATCAAGTCTAGATATCGAAGACCTGGTGATAGCTTGTCCGAGTTTCACCCCCTACTGACTCTCCTCACCGCTGTTCAGATTTCGACATAAAACGATGAAAACCTTGTCGTCTTATCTCTCTATCCTTTTCTTATTCTTATCATTCAGCAATCTCAACGTTTTGGCTGCTCCGATTTTAGGAAGGAATGTTTATTCGAGATCGTTACCTACACCTATATCTGTTGCGACCGCTAAAACTCAACTTTCCCAATGTGAGCTTTTTTTCATTTTTTTTTTGTGCGAGTTGGTTTTGATGATTGTTTTTGGTTTTTTGAATTAGTGAGGGTTGCTGCGGATTCGAATTCACCTGCATATGACCGAAACAGATTCAAGACTTGGGATATCAGTACGTGTCGAAGACTACTAAATGTCTTTTACCGATTGTGTTTTTTCATAGTTTCTGGAAATTGTGATACCCGTGAAAGTAAGTCTCTCTCTCAAAAAGCGAAATAATATGCATCGAGAAAATTCATTCATATCCTTTAGCCGTTTTGAAGAGAGATGGAACGAGCGTAGTAACCGACACTGCTTGTAGAGCGACTTCTGGACATTGGGTTTCAGCTTATGATAATGTCGCGACCAACTTGGCTAGTGACCTTGACATCGTGAGTATATTAAATGATTTATCTGGCTTTTCAACCGCATGTTGATAATATTCATTTAGGACCACGTCGTCCCTCTTAAAGAGGTAAAGAGTCGCTTTTCATCTCACGATAAAGACGACGGTTTTTTGATTCCCTCACTATTTTTGCAGGCCTGGATTTCGGGAGCGCGTGACTGGACTGATGCTCAAAGAGAAGCTTTTGCCAATGATTTGACTAGGCCTCAACTTATCGCTGTGACAGACAAGTAAGTAAAAAATAGATCTGTGTTCTAAATCCAAGGAGATAACTAACCGCGATTTTTCGTTACAATATAGCCTTAATCAGTCTAAAGGTACGCGACGGTCATTTGTTGTTATCTAGATGAGGTTGATTAAACGTGATATTTCTAGGAGACAGAGGTCAGTGATTATACTTTGACGGATTGTAGGCCCTGACTCAATATAACTTTATAGATATCGCGAATTGGATCCCCCCTGCAGGCGGTTTTGTCTGCACTTATGCTAGGGCATGGGTTCAAGTAAAGCATTTCTACGGGCTTACCATTGATTCTGCCGAGAAGTCAGCTATCACTAACATCCTCAATGGTTGCTGAAAGGAAGGCGAGTCAAAAAGAAAAATTGAATCACTTTATGTCTTTATATTTACGAGGTACAATTGTATAAACGAAAAACGACTTCTTATCTTTACTGTTTAACAAGTTTGGCGTTAGCAGTCAAGATAGCATTCAAGCCATCCCTCTTCAAACAATTCTCAAATTTGAAACTCGCAGCGATCGCATCGATTTCGGCTTCACTCTTTCCAACAAAATGATCAGCCCATTCTTTAACCAAAAATTCGGCAACGAGAATGTTTCGAGAGAGACGACCAACACGATCGGTGAATTTCCAAACTGGAGCGGGGTATATTTGACGATATTGGTCGCCTACTTCTTTGGTGATGAGTTCAATGAGGGGCTGATACGCGGATCGAACGGCTGAGTCGTCTGCACCCCAAGCGTCAGTTGCGAGACGATGTTTTTTGGCGAGGAAATCTTTGAAGAGTTGCATGTAGGGAGTATCGAGGGAAGTATGAACCATTCCTTGGAACCCGATGTCCTTGTATAACCAGATTGACCAACTCAAACGATCCTGTAAAAGAGATCAAAAAATGTTTTTTAATTCGCGGATGATAGGAGATCCGCACCTTAGTGTAGATGTCGAGCTGATCACTGAGGACTTTGTAGCGACCTTCATTGATAGAATCTGTCGCAGCACCATCATATTGTTTGCGCGCGTAAACTGGGCCCCACTCGCCATTCCACACGCATAGACCACGTTCATCCATCCATTCACGTTTCTTCTCATAACTTCTTCTCAGACGACGCTGTTGCTCAGGGGTCCCAGTGTAGTTTTCTGGGGCTGCAGGGAAGCCGAAAACAGAGTAATCATGGATGGAATAGGCAGTGTTGTCCCAGTTCTTATGCGAATCTCCAAAATGGCTAAAGTCGGACGCAAAAGTGTTTCCGTCAAAGAAGATGATGTGATCAGGATCTTGAGCACGAATGGCAGCATGTACCTCGTCGTAGAATTTGATGACACGGGTGTGTTTGGAATCAGTGGGCTCGTTTAATGGGTTATAGCCCGCTATCCATTTGTTCCCCTTGTAGTGTTTGGCAAGTTCTGTCCATAACCAGAGAGCACGGTCTTGGAAGTGGCGATGGTTCCAGACTAATGACATCAATGAAGCATGGACGTCGTACAGGGAAAATCGGCAACCGGCTTACAGTTCGCAATGTGACCACCATGATCAGAATGCCAATCAGTGTTCTGCCCGCCCGGAGCCACATGAAGGTCCAGGATGGTGTAAATCCCGTGCTGTGCGCAGATATCGATGACACGATCCAGGTGCTTGAAACCCGACTCCTTGAGAACCATAGGGTTCATATCATCTTTTCAATCGTGTCAAGGTTGGATATGATAATCGGTTTCAAACAAATGCCCTTACCCTCGAAGTGTCGGTAGTTAAAAGCAATGCGGATACAATTCAGCCCGAGGCTCTGGAAAAATTTGGCATCTTGTTCTTGGAAGAAGTACTCCAGAAACTATTCCCCGACATAAGATCTCCAGACACCATAACTGATAAGATCAGGGGGATAGATGCTCACTTTATCGAAGAACAGGTCGGCTTTTTCTTGGCCGATGGTATCTGTCAAGGCTTCACGGATCTGATATTCGCATCCGGGGTAACCTAAATAAATATGCTTCATGAGCTCGATGCCGCAGGAACAGCTCTCTTCATAACTCGCCGGAAATAAAATTCTCCATACTACGCAGTATCAGCACGGCCTCAGCACGATCATCATAAGATTGCAATGCGTTGTACGTACTTCATCCATCCTCCAAGACCAGCGCCGCGAAGAACAGTTTCGCTTCCTGCCTCGTTCACGATTTTGGTTCCGGATACTCTGAGTTGTGACATAGCAGTGGGTAAGGGAAGGGGGAATACAAGTTAGGGAGCTTCAAAGCCTATATAATTACAATTTCTCCATAAGCCGGCGAAATTGAAGAATGGTTATGGGCAGCTGAGCTGATTAGAAGATGCCTAGTCTCCGACGATTTTCCGTTTACTCGATATGGGTCACCGATTGATGCGCCGAGGACGACCGAACCCGTAATAGCAAATTGCGCGCGCGAAAATATTCCTGAGTGGACAAATTGGAGTGGTTCTGCCGTGTGTGCGTCGGAGGCATTTGGAGCTAAAGCCTACATATTGATTCGGCATTTGACCGGCGCGCGACTGTGAGCATCTTTAGCTCTTGGATTCCCACTGTATGTTCGAAATGGTCGTGTCCAAGATATCCAATTCACAGAAGACTACAGGATGGATTCCACCTGCGAAAGCGTCTCGGAGCCTTCAATTGATCTTGTGGGGGGTCCTTTTGCAGTCATAGAGTCGGATCCCGGTGAGTCACATTTCTGCTTCTTCATGAGCGACTGCGTTGCTAACAGCGCCTGTAAAGGTGTGTTCTCGTCACTGAGCAGAGGACTTGGAGTTGAACGGGTCGAGGTCGTCGAACTGTACGATATTGAGCCATGGGCCGTGGACCATCTGGACCCTCATGGGTTGATTTTTTGTTTCACGTGGCATAAAGATGCCCATCGCCCCACGGATTTCGAAGACCCGACTGCGGAACGAGTCTGGTTTGCAAATCAACTCAGTGATGACGCATGTGCTACTCATGCAATATTGAATGTCTTATTCAACTGCCCGGACATCCAGCTCGGGACGGAACTCGAAACATTTCGGAATGAAACTCAAGAATTTTCTCCGGTGGTGCGTCCCCGTTTCCCAAGGGGTTTCTTGGTTTAACTTTTCCTTCCATAGATGCGAGGTCTAGCGATCACTAATTCGCCATTGCTTCGCCGTGTCCACAACTCCTTAGCCCGGTATGTATGATAATGATGATTCGATAAAATTTACGTCGTACTTATGATCGTGTTCCCAATAAAAGCCCAGCCGATATTCGAACTTCGTTGAACTCGATAGCAACCGATACTTTAAACTCGAAAAAGAAAGATTCTCAGCCCTCCGGCAGGAAGTCGCGTACAGCAAAATCCAGCAGAGCAACGAAGGTCGAAGAAGGACCGGAGACCGAAGACGCACCCACATATCATTTTATCGGTTACGTCCCGGCCTTTGGGAAGGTATGGGAACTGGACGGATTGAAATCAGGGCCGCTCGAGGTAGGGGAACTCGCTTCAGATACGAATAGAAATGACTGGATGGATGTCGTCCGACCAGCATTGCGTATCAAGATGGCCAAGTATGGTGGATCTGGTTTGGAGGGCGGCGAAATTCGATTTAGCCTTCTCGCTGTAGCTTCAGATGCTCTGATGAAATTAACGGATGAACTTGAGTTCTTGAAAATAGATAAAGGCAAGCTTGAAAGTCACATGGGAAAGGGATGGGAACAGAAGGTGACTCCTCTCTGTAGTTTCTCGCATACGTTGGGTGTCTTACGCGGAACATAGGTTGACCCGACGCTTTTACGTGAATCTGAGACAATCTTGGAATATCCTGTCCTTGATGGCTATCAGCATCCACCAGGCTTCGCTGCCAAACGGATGCTACGAGACCTAGAGTTTAGCGAGATGTCACAGGATGAGTTAAAGTCAACGTGGCAGACGGTCATACGAAACGCAATCCAATCAAAATCTGCTCTGCAGGATGAAGTTATGAGACGAACACAAGAGGATGTAAGTGGTGGTTATCTTCCAAACTGTTACTTAGATTATTGTCAACCTAAATCTTTTTTCTTTGATTTTGTTTCTTTTCCGGTGAAAAGACCGATCATGTGAAACGCACGTTCGACTACGAGCCCTTCATAAAGGGCTTTGTGACGGAGCTGCATAACCAAGGGCTTCTGAATCCCATCCTGAATCTTGACGACAATGGTCGGAAAAAGAAGCGATCACCGTCAAAGAAGCAGAAACCATAGCATAAAACATCCCGGTGCCGCCTTGGAGCTACTGAAAATACATGGCGGGTACTGCCAAATTAACTTCAGTCACGAATGTTGCCTAGGCCGGTGGTTATCAATCAGAATGAATAGCGGATGGATGACATTGTAAGTTCTGATCCCAGCCACCGGAACGTTAAATGGTGCGCGAAATCTTCGGTCTTAGGACCTGTTAGGACTGTGGCATGACGACCTAGATTTGTCGAATGGCCAGCTCTCAATCTTCTCTTTAGTTCAGTTCAAGTTCAAGCCTGATAAAGCCGGTTCCATACCAATCTAACGTTCGTAATAGTGACTACCCCTAAGGTAAAACAAAGTCCCATATGTTTCTCTACCACCCTTCGGGTCCGCGCTGTCGATTATGGTACGATCATCCCTCCACCGACTGACTGTAAATGACTTCCAGGCGTTCCCATTCGGCCTCTGATTCTTCCCTACCCTACCATCTGTATCCAGTACCATGGTTTCCAGCATTTGAGGAGTAGAGACAGTCACTGAAGTAATCTCTTCACCGGGTTTATCGGGCTGAGGGCAAGTTAGAGAGGTGGGTAGTGTGCAGCTCGTGCCTTTCGGCATGAGAATGGTCAACGTCAGTGTAGAAGGATCGATAGACTGGATCTAAGCATACATACAACATGAAAATGAAAAAAAGGATATATGAAACGAGAATAGCAACTCACAATTGTATCCTTTGCGACAACTATACCAATTCCTGAGAAATTCCTTTTATACGAGATGATATCTCCAACAAGCAGAACATTGTCCCTCACTAGGTCCGGTAGCTTCAGATCGGCGGAGGCGCTGAAGAGAGCAGCGTTACTTCAGCTTTCTCAGGAATACAAACCGGAGCTACGAACCCTGCTGTTCTGGTTCCGAACACTCCCGGAGGCATGGCGTTGATAGGGTTTGGCGAGCTAGAAGGCGGTGGATTTTCCTTGTCCCAGACTTCGTCCTTCCATGGCGCAGCAAGAGTTCCATTCCGGACGCCGTCAATGTATTTTTTGAGCTTAGCATGATGCGAAGCAGTGAGCCACCCGCTGTATAGGTGATCTTGAAACGTACGCGCCGCATCCAAAAAATGTGGATCGGTGAAGATACTCAAGTTCAAGGATCTATCCGTAGATTCCGATACGTCTTCAAAAGGTTGCTCCGAATGACTAGCTCGTGGTTGATTGGTAATGAGCGCCGTTGGTGGCAACATTGCAGTCAGCATTTTCTGTGAGTCATCAGACAGTAGATGCCAGGTGTTGGCGTTGAGTAGCTCCTGATAAGTTACATTCAGCCCAATCCCTAATTAAATGATGGCGTTTTGATCCATTCCTGCTGCTGGTGTAGAACGTACAGATATATCCATTGTCGTCAGGATGCTTTTTGGGTTCTCCAGAATATTATGAAGTTGGGTTTGGGGGTCGACCGTCTCCGCTATTTTACGTTTCGTTGGTCGCGGAAGATCATCAGATATGGACTGTCCTGTCTGAACCACAGGAACCCTTGGTGGCTGTCTCGTCGACCTGCGGGGTCTGTCTCCCATGATTAGTCGTAGGCAGTACTTACGTTGAATAGAACTTGCAGAATGCAGATGCCGTCATTGTGAGAATACATCACGTCATCAAAGTCAAACGATCACACTGGTAAGTAAGTACTGGTAGACATCCAAGCCCAACCTCCGTTAATTTCTTTAGCTAGATTTGAGAGACGGCTTTCATTGACTGCTTCATTTGCCTGCAAATCTTCGAACTCGGCGGTATTTAACTCAAACCGGAATCCTTGGCTCCTTGAAGTATCCAGGACAAAATTGCCTTTGGGTTGTCGCAATTTATTATAGGCCTCGAGTATTTGAGGTATGTCCCTTCCATCCCGAATGCCTCCAACCAGTAGCGATGCCAATACAACTGCATCCTGTTTGACAGGGCGCCCAACATCACATAATGCAATAGATAATAGGGCATTACTTCGTACCTCCATTGCCTCCCCTGCGCCGGTACCTAGGTGGGGTGTCATCGCATGTGCCTGCAATAAATACTTTCAGATAACAAGTGAATGGAAAGGTTTGCTACTCACAGCATCCCCTATCAACGCGACTCTCTCGCCTCCATATGCAGATAATGGTTTGGACGTCAATATAACACGGCGTGATGGTTCGTTGGCGCACTAAAATAATAAGTTGAAATTATGCTTTTCTAAAAGGAATCAAGCACACCTCGAGTATTTCTACTACTTCGTTCTCCCAGCCTTTGAAGAGCGAGAGGAGTTCATCTCGAGAAGACACTTTCACGACCTCACCAGGGAATGGTCTCCCTTCTCGCTCCGGTTCCGAGACGAATGTTACAACGTTTAAGATTTGGCCCATGGAGATCGGGTAGGTGACAATATGCTATTGTAATGTTGACGTCTAGATTTCATTGAGAGAAGCATCTAACAGCGGACCTTGTTCTTCCCGCAATACTGTTAGACCATCAGAACGAGCGTTCAGTACCCAATAGTAATGGATCCAACGAAACTGACCATTGTCGCGTTGGAAATAGCGGGGTGATTTGGAGCCTTTTCTGACAATGTTTGGATAGGAACCAAGAAGCGATATACCACTGAACCACTCCATATAGGTCGAATACGATCTGCCTCATCTGGAAATTTGGCAGTGAGCAAGTCCCTCCGAACGACAGATTTGAGGCCATCGGCGCCGATGACAAGGTCGAAGTTGGCCGTCGTTCCGTCCTCAAATTTGATGTTAACAATATTTCCTTGCTCTACACATTCAGTAACACGACTGCAAAGATGCAAATGTGCGTCTTTATTTGATCGTCGGAGCAGTGCTTGTTGTAGGTCGGCACGGTGAATTGACCAAAAATCACCTACGGTTTGACCGGTGAATCGTGTCTGGGGATGAAAAAAGCCATGGACCTTACCGGGAACAGTAGAGCTGAGGAATGTGATGCCCTCTGTTTGGTCACTTTTCTTGAACCGAAAGCCTTTGCCATAACCAGTGGCAGGGTCGGCCTTGGAGAGCTGGACAGCTTTTCCCATTAAGTCATCCTGACAGCCAAGCTTTCCCAGAAGATCCCAAGTATGACCCCAAACGACTAGTCCTGCGCCAACTTCTTCGAGTTGTGGGGCAGCTTCGTAGATGTGTAGCTCAATGTACTCTTCCCGATCGAGTTGATCAATGGCGGTGGCGAGCGTCAAACCTCCAATTCCAGCACCCCTGTATCGGTAAGTTTACCAAAAGTAGGGTTTGCAAGACCCAAGTTTGGACTGACACGATCGCAATTCGCGCCCTAGGAATCGACTTCATCGCGCTGCCGATAATGTGACGTGTAATGATGAACGAAGATTGCGTCAGTCCCGTGTTGTATGGAACTTGAAGTACCCGGGGATTCTCACACCAGCGATTTTTGCCCAAAAAAGGGTTTACGTCTGTCTCAGCATAACGAGAGGGAATAAAGAGAACAAGTTCAGAAGTGAACGACGTTTCCGATTGGCTGATTGTCCAACTTTCCATAGCAATTAGTTTATAACAAGTCTTTGGCCAGGCTGCGGACTAACCAACCCACCAGTTGATCCTGTTTCGCAAACTGAACAAGTTGAGAAGATGATAGATTATATATACAACATTATGATCCCGATTAAAATCTTCATTATGTACAAAGAGCTGCGATAGGTATCTCGTCATGTCCGTGACTTGCGATGGAAGGTCATGAATACAAAAAAGAAAAATTGAAAAGACCGTACATTCGTTAAGTTATGCGATAAGGCTATTAGAAGTGGTTTTGTTTCAGTGAAGTAAAGCAATGTTGTGGCAGAAAACGATAGCGAACGAATGCCAAAGTCGGCGAAGAAAAAAGGCCATAAAAAGGTGTTCGAATGTAACCTTTCAATTGTCAACCCATCGTGTCCCTTGCGCAACAGGGCATTTGTGGTTACCAAGTGTCTTTTTCGTTGAAAAGAAACGTCCACAGTGTTCGCAAGAGAATTCGCAGATTTTGCCGTGCTTTGCTACTTCATGTCGAAGCCGATCATGCTGACGGGAGAATTTTTCGGAGCAACCTAAAGTGCAGGGGAACGTCACCCGTGGTTTGGGCTTATGCGCCTCCATATGCACTTTCAGGGTATATTGACTTGTGAAACGTCTCGTGCAGCCGAGGATTAGACAGGGATATCGCCTCCGAGGATTATTTTGGTCGCAGTCGCTCTGATTTGGTGATGACTCGCGCGAGCGTCCCGGCCGGGATTTGAACTTTTCCGGACTAACGGGAGACTGGGCCGGTGAAGGACGTGAATGATGAACAAACGCCTTGGGAAGCAACGTTTGTGTATGTTGACGAGCCGGAGCCTCTGACCACTGTGAGTAGGTATGGCTAACCAGTGGCACATCGTTCGATAACGAAGTATTGTAGTCCGTGCCAAAGGTATACCCGAATTCCGCAAGCGGTAGGGACGATGATTGAGCTATTAAAATATCAATTTCACCAACTGCTTCGAAGAGGTATTACACATACGGCTGCCTTCCGTCGAAGTACTCATGGTGGACATGGATGGAGAGGATGGATTGGATGGAAATGCGGAAAGCGCGAGAAGTGAAGAATCAATGTCGCATACATCATAGTCGTATGTGAGGTAATTGTTTTCATCTGAAACTTGATCATTATCAGCCAGATGTCAATGGAATCTTGACATTAGGATTTACCAGTCATTGGTACATAAGTGTGTTCTCCAAGTAATCGCGATGGGTTCCAGGTACCCAGATTGGCTAGCAAATCATAAGATAAGTACTTCTAGAAGCTAAAGATATAATCTTACAGTAGATAGTAGAGAGCTCTGAGAGAGGCGGGCTTGAACATAGGTGTTGGGATTGGGAATCTGGGATGGATACGTCACAATCACTCTAAAGAACTTCGTGTTGAGACTGACCTGGAATCAAGTCTTCGTTCATAAAGGTGTCTCCATTCAAAAAGCATGATGTTGGTTCCGGCGAGGGAAGGAAAGCGACACGTTGTCCATGTTTCGACAGATACTCTGAAGGTCCTAAAGACATATCCGGAGCACCTGTTCATCGCGATGTTAGCTACGGTGCGACTGTGGTGCCAGAAGTGCGCACCATAGAATGAACCGTGCATAGTTTCAAGTAGAGGGAACAGTGGAGGAAAGATGGAGTGGGGTTTGGCAGAGGATGAGCGGTCACACAAACCCGTTTTAATAAGAAAGTCAGCCAGGGACAAAGAGATCAATTAAACGCAATCTAGCAGTGGCTAATATAGAAAGACAAGAAAACAAAATGAACAGCCTCATCATCGCTAAATAAATTCGGAAGAACGAAGCGAGACGGAAGGTCGTACCGTCCTGATCCTACCCAGACTGATCGAATCCGTTCTTTTGGCTGGTTCGAGAGCACAGATGGCCATGTCAACGGCAATCACATTGAAGAAATCGGGCCACAAATCAACTTTACGTAAGCCTCCGGAAATACACACTCACACGATTTTACCCTTTTCGATCCCTGCTCGTGGCAAATTTCTGATCAGATCTGGTATCGTTTCTATGCCCGCCGGACACTCGCCTCCGTTGTATCCGGAGATGGCCGTTGAAAACATCACACTGTATTTTCCGTGAGTACCGACGGTCACTAAGAGTGAGCTCAAAATGTTCTGATTTTGGGCAATCCAAGAAAATGTTCGCCCCATGTTACGTCACATTTTTGGCTGCAAATCATCTCTTGGCTGTGGAAGCACGAGACGATTGGTCATCATAGTACGACGAACACATCTTTCTACGTGTGTCATGCTTGGGGAATTGGAGACAAGTCAAGTGGAAATTCAACAGTGCCGATGACAGTAATCTTTCTCTAGGCCCAATTTTTTCACCCTACTGAAATGAGGAACAAGTCCGAGAACATTTCCCAATATGCTTGTATTCATAATGTACGAGTTTTACCTGCCCCAAAAAGAAGGCAATCATCATATGCTTGCCAGTTTATCGACCGGAGAGTCGGAGGGGAACAAGTGACGTTGGAGACCTGCTATCTATGCTGTATTCGATGTGCCATAGCAGGAAATGTTTCAAACATGTAAGTGCACTGCCCTTGCATTTTCATAGGACGGCAACGTAGGGAAACTAATATTCAGATTTATATACGTATGGGGATGCCTCCACATTGTAAAATCGAGACTTAAAAATAACGACCCTTTTCTTTGTGGTGCCACGGTATCGCCATGAGCGCCTCTCCGGATCTATTTTGGTCCGGTTGAATTTGGCCCTTCCTATAGCTAACTTACATTGGTAACTAATGTGTGTTTTTTTCCTCTTAGATAGTCTCTCCGACAACAAAGGGGATTCGCGTGAAAACTTCAGGCGT
Organism: Agaricus bisporus var. bisporus H97; assembly: GCF_000300575.1. Taxonomy (NCBI): domain Eukaryota; kingdom Fungi; phylum Basidiomycota; class Agaricomycetes; order Agaricales; family Agaricaceae; genus Agaricus; species Agaricus bisporus. Next base: position 422,387 of record NW_006267350.1, read on the forward strand.
GATTATATTCTCTGCTACCAGTTCCAAATGCTGATCGGGGAGCGATCCGGCCTGCCAGCTTTGTAAGGTTTTGCGTAGTTTATCGCATGAAGGTTGATGTGATCAGCGTTACAGGCAGCCATCGGGATCAAACTACGATAGATTCACGCCTGTAAAAGGACAGTAAAAGAGGTACGTTTCGCTTTTCTTCCATTTCTGAAGACTGCGGATTTCGGAGCGGTCCGGTATGTTAAAAACCCTAGACAAATGACCTATGGTCAATCTCGAATTAACCTTGCTAGTTTACAAAGCGAGGCGATATGGTAATTGTATTTAGAGAGCAGAAACTGAACGGTCCGAGCCAGCAGTGAAGAAGTGCGCAAGCTTCTGACAAGAAGATGAAACTCGGTCAGCTCTCACTTTCACCCGCGAGCTTGGGAACTCACTGGATGCGCGGGAGTCTAAACTTCTTGAATCATGCTCGATTAGTGGGTTCTCTCTGATGTGGATTTATTATATTTGGAAGTGTCAGTCATCTGATGGTCAATTTATCGCGATTTGGGTTCTATCAGCTCGGAGGGGCTAGACATAGGAACCCTTTGACGCACTCGTCTGATCAGTTGACCCTCAATAACGCATCTATCACAAGGTAAATTCTGGAATCAGTATACTTCTAGAAGTTTCCTACTAATTTATCGTGAGCGCTTACGGCCGGTGATGGCGGAAGACGGGTAGTAGAACCACATTTCAAGCTACACCCGTCCGGCACTGATGTTACTCATGTTAAAACCCAAAATTACGCACACGAATGATGACCTTGTATGTCAAACGACAAAAATCCGAAGTTCTGAGAGGATTTTGAGGGGAGGTCGATTTATTTTTGGGATTTCTCCCAAGTTCGGCCCAGAGCCAGAGCCCTGCGGTTGTTGCCTTGGGGGCATCTTGGATTGAATTATTTCGATGTTCATCAAAGGGGTTTTCACGATTTCGCTCATTCCGGTGATGCCGGGCTTGTAAGCTTGCTGTTGGAGAAGCGCAATCCGAGCAAGATGCGAACGATACGCTCCTGAGTCGCCACGGACGCAATGCATGGAGAGGCACGGACAAGGCCTCAGGAATAATTTACTCACACGAGTGGCGACTATAGACTACTTTGTCAAGCCGAAAGATGAGTTCGAGAGAATTTTTTTATGGATTCATGACACTTCTCTTGGAACTACCCAGAGCACAGACCCGGTAGCCCATGTGGTCAAAAGATTCGAAGCTTCAATCAAGGGCTGTTTGTTCTTCTCTGACATTCATCGAAGTTCCGCACTACAGGCCCAAAAGAGAAAAGTTGCCGCGGGTCGGGTTTTCGAGTCCAAATGCGGTAGGGGCAGATATCAGGAGTTTGAGTTCTTCCGAGAATGTCTGAAGCGACGAGGATGCACAATTGATCATCTGTCATTTCGAAGGGTCGATACCGTACATCTTCACAGTAATCAAAATACTTGGGTGGAGTTGGAGTGCCTAAATCAGGTCCCGGCGTATCTTGCAAGCAAAATCGGAGCAAAATAGTTTGAATAAACATTGTTGTATTGTTTGTCACACCGATGCCACATGCTCACTATTCAGATAAACCGATAAGCACGAAAGGCACGATGAAACGGTTAGAAGTTCAGTCCGTTGTGCGTGGGGGTTTACCGTTTCGCCAACCGTGGTTCCGATGAAGGTGAGAAGTTCACCCTCCAAATTATGTCTTTGGTGAAATCGGGGAACATTGAAGGACTATACTACTTTTTATTTTAACGAAGCTCAAACTTTTACTGCAGTAGGCAAGGTATTAAGGAGGATGTGGCGTCCGTCAGTGCACGGACCTGGTCGGTTCCGTCCATTTTAGGCAACCCAGGTTTGAACTCCGCAAGGTCCGACACGCAAGCCGCACAGAACGACGACGACCTCCAGCACCGCGATAATCCTGGTCTTGCTGCTCGTCGCTGGCGTCGACGGTGAAACTCTGTGTGGGAAAAGGCTCCACAACTTGCTTGCTCACTAGCTGATTCTTCAGGCGGAATCGTCGCAAACACTTCAACCAATGTCACGATTACCAACTCTGACGCCCGACCGTTCCGTTTCTCCACCACCACCCATCGTCCAACCAGACCATTTCTACGGCTCTGATGCCCCGCAGGCTCTACCATCTCCAAATTCTGATAGGAGAGGTTGGCTTAGTCCAGACGATGACCCACAGGCTCATCGAGGCATACCAGTGTTTAAGCCCACCATGGAGGAATTTCGAGATTTCGAAGGGTACATGAAAAGGGTTGAAGCCTGGGGGATGCGCAGTGGTATCGTGAAAGTCATCCCGCCAAAAGAATGGTATGTGATACTGTTTATTTCGCGACATCACAAGCGATTGAATCCGTAATTAGGACAGAAGGTCTCCCGTCGGTTATCCCTCAATTACGCGAAATTCAGATAAATCGCCCAATTGAACAGCATATGTTAGGACATGGTGGTGTTTTTCGTCAAGAAAACTTAGAAAAACGGAAGCTAATGAGTGTCCGTGAATGGGTGGAACTTTGCGATTCAGAGGAGTTTCGCGCTCCCGGAGTACATGAAGTTGGTTCCAGGTCCCAACGTGGTGGTAATGGGTCTACGACAAGAACACGGAAGCCGAAGAAGAAGAACGGATCAGTAAAGGCCATGTCAACTGGCCCTGGCACTACCAGTATCAAAGAAGAACCTACGGACGATTTACACCACGTTAGCGAAGCCAGGTTGTCAAGTTCTGCTGTCATCACCCCTCCTGTTAGTTCGATAGTCACCAGATCTAATGAAGCAAGCGCTCGGCATCGAACAAAGAGCGTCTCAAATGCTGTTGATGAAAAGCCGAAGACTCGCGCGCGACGTAACCAGACAAAGGAACAAAAAGAGGCCAACCGAGCCCGTGACTTGGCCTTTGTTGACGATTTTGAGCCTCACAAGGACTGGCTTCCACCGGCTACGCAAGCTTCCGATTACACCGTTGAATTTTGTCAAGAATTAGAACGTACATATTGGCGTAATCTCGGAATCGGAAGACCGGCATGGTATGGCGCGGACTCTTTAGGTACGGGAATATTCTATCTTATATCGCATAATTTCCTGAAGTGTGACTGTGTCTGTAGGTTCTCTTTTTACGGATGAGACAGATTGTTGGAACGTCGCTCATTTACCTTCGGCGTTATCACGATTACTTCCTGCGACCGATAAAGGCCTACCTGGAGTCAACACACCGTATCTTTATTTCGGCATGTGGAGGGCAACTTTTTCGTGGCACGTCGAAGATATGGATCTCTTTAGCATAAACTATATCCATTTTGGCGCTCCCAAATTCTGGTATGCCATTCCTCAAAGTCGTTCATGTGCTTTTGAGGAAGTCATGAAGGGTGAGTACCTTATGGTAGGGCTTCAAATTTGACACTGATGGACGAGCAGCTCGCTTTCCTCGGGATACTTCTGCATGCCCACAGTTCTTGCGACATAAATCATTCCTTGCTTCGCCCAGCATGCTCGCGAAGGACTCGTGTCGTCCCAACTATCTAGTTCAGCATGCGGGTGAATTTGTAATAACTTTTCCGCGTGGGTACCATGCAGGTCTAAACTTGGGCTTAAACTGTGCCGAGAGCGTTAATTTTGCCCTGGATAGCTGGTTAGATATTGGGCGTGCGGCCAAAGCCTGCACGTGCGTTGATGATAGGTAACGATCTACTATACCACTGAAGGAGAAATCTTCCGACTTACATTGTTGACAGTGTGATGATTGATGTGGATCAGCTTCTCCGTGATCGGGCACTTGAGGCGGGAGAAACCTATTATGCACCTCCAACACCCATATCAGATAACAAGAACCCAGTGGCCTCGAAAGCAACCAGACAAGCTAAATCAAGGACTACCGTAAAGCGAGAAGTTTTTGACTCCGTAACCATCCCTCCCAATACCTCAAGGACGTCGCGGAAACGGAAATCCGAAGGGGGAGGCGAACCAGGGCCATTGAAGAGGATAAAAATCAAACCGTCCTCAAACAAAAGCTCATCCTTAACTTCATCCATCGCATCCACATCAAATGCTAAATCTAAATTCGAGGGATCCAGTAAACAAACTTCGACCCCCAAAAAATCCGTCACACTCAAGCTTCCCCCGCGACCAGCGGAACCAGAAATATTCCCTTGTTGCTTGTGTATCTCTCAGGATAGAGATGGATTATTGCAGGTATCTGATCCTCCAGTCGGCAGGAGAGATATTCTCGAAGCCGCGGGAAGTCCTGGGGTTTGGATGGCTCATGAGCTATGTGCGAAGGTTGTTCCTGAGACTTGGGTGGATGACGTAGAGGGCCCAGATGGTGTCAAGGAAACTATGGTGTTTGGCGTAGATGGCATTGTAAGGGATCGATGGAACTTGGTAAGCATTGGTCGAAAGGGATCCAGTCTAATTTCAATTGTCTAACCCTACTATTAGAAATGTTCGGCTTGCACGAGGAATAAGCCAAAAGCTCATGGTGCGCCTGTACAATGCACGAAAGGTAAATGCCCGAAGGCGTTCCACATATCTTGTGCACGCGAAAATCCTGCGATTGTGTTTGAGATGAAAGAGGTTGAAAAAGATGTGATCTTGACAGATTCTGCAGTAGTTCCCATGGAGTTGGGTGCAGGGATCAGCGTTTTGTCAGAAAAGAGTGATCAAGTGTTGAAGGTGATCAAAAAATTGGAAGTACAAATACTGTGCTCTCAACACAATCCGGTACGTCGCATCTCAGTAAGGAAATCAATGATATAGCTGACATTCGGCCCGTTAGGCCGTGGCGGCAGAAAAGAAGGCGAACAAACAAGAGAAGATCAAAAAGGAGTTATTGAATTTACCGGCTATGTCGAGAGTCAAAATACGCGTCAGCGCCGGCGTTTTCGAGGTTTCGCTGATACGAGTCATTGAAGAGACCGGCTCTGTCGAAGTCCTTTGGGATCGCGGGTTGAAGAAAGAATTCAAATGGGGAAGTTTAGTGTTTGGCAGCACCGATGGACCCGTACACCAAAAGCCTTCGGAACCAGCTCCGGACCCTGCAGGTGTGTTCTAACTTTGTCGTGACCAATCTTCCTCGTTCATTCGCGCCGAAGTTCCACAGAACATACCTCCAGGTTCCTCTCTTACCATCCCATTAACCGCCTCGGTTAGTCAAGTAAGCGGTTTGACAACCTCCGCACCTTCGCAAAACCCAGCCGCTGTGTCGGCTAATCTACCAACAACTTCATTTTCTGTCCCCTATTACCAATTGCGGGCCGGATATAATTATTGGCCTTCCTCGTATAGCGCAGGTTCGACGTCATACCCTTACCCATATGGCGGCTATTATGCAAACGTGCCAGCCAACGGAACGACACAATATGCACCTTATCTGTACGGTCAGCAATATCGTTCAGAACAGCTGCAATGGCAACAGCCGTATCAAGGCCCGAGTTTGCAACAGATAGTTCAAGGGGTTGGTCAGATTGTTGGATCTGGTCCTAGTCAAGCAACTACCGATGGACAACTGACGGCGGTACTGGCGCATGGCTTTCCCGTAGACGGATCTCTCCGAACGCCTCTTTTGGGGACGGAGGCTCAACCACCACTAGTCACTCCTACCCCAATTGCCGCACCTGCACCTCCAAGTCCTGAGTCGAATCCATCCTCACCCAATAGTGGAATCAGCACTCCGTCCATTTCCACTCCTCAAGACTCCGCTACACCTCCCGCTGCTCCTATTGTCGCCTCAAGTGGAGGAGGTTTAGCACCGCAGGATTCGAATAATTCGTCTGTGGATCCTTCTCAGCCAGGCTTCCAGTTGAGTGCTGAGATGGAACAGGCAATCCTACGTAATCTACATGCACTATCAATGATGCAACCGACACAGTTGGCTGAGATATTGCAGAGCAATCCTCAACTTCAAGCTGTTTTTGGAGCGATAAATCAAGCCAAGGCGGGCACATTGTCGTAATTCTCCAAGTTTCTTCGTTGCATCGTTTGCTTTTTGTTTTAAATAACTTATCATCAGTGTTTCTCTTATTTACTTCGGAGCAACTGCCTCGTATTTTGACTCGCTACTGCCAGTGATTTGTTGTTTACAATAATTGTTACGCGTTTTATCGGTTTTTTATAAGTGCGTGAAGGACTTTTGCATACAGTTAAATGTACATCTTGTATAATAACGGGCTCCGTGCCCACTGTCACGAAACAATTAGTCTCAATCCCTCAATTATGGTATCCCCGTCCTCTGAGTCGCATGCGATAACCCTGCTGTCTTGGTTCTGGTCCAGGCAATGTACGGGTACACAAACGCCTATATTTATCGCAATAAGTGAACTTGAGCGATGACTAACAAAATCTATGGGATACTTTCTAGGTTAACATTCTGTCATGTTGTTCCCGTCGAACGTATATTTCCTTGCTTCTATTGCGTTGGTTACATGGTGGCTATACTGATTTATTCGAGAGAGGTGAGAGAATCTCCTACTTGCACCGGGTCTGAACAACTACTCCATCATCATGAACCTTCTCGCGTTTCCCATATCTTACGCTCGGACAAGTAGTCCAGACATATAGTGGATATTAGGTCGAGTACCCACCGTCACATACTTGAAGCTTGGGTGACGTAGTTTACTGTAGATTATGTATGAAATATTGCTAGCGGTTATGGTAGGAGACAAAGGATGATCAAATGTGGCAGCCATTGTCATGACCGAAGGTGAAGTTGTGAATTACATGAGTTCAATTGTTTCTCGCAGTCCACCCATTTGCAACTACGCACTTTGCTTTTTAGCACCAGGTTGCTTACTGTAAAATATAAGCATATAAACGGAGACAGCATTGAACATAGAAGTGAAATAGGCAATGAATGATAATGGATTTCAAGATGCAAGGAACCAAAACCAATAGGTGTTCAAATCTATAAGGAGTCCTATGCACAAAGCAGTTCCATGCTTAGCCAATGGACCAGGAAATAATATAAGTAGTATGATAAATGAAAATGATATTATCGCTTCCTCCTACCGGCTCCGAAACCCTTGAAAACTGCTCCATCATCGTCAGAGTCGTCCGCTGCTGATCGCCTCGTTGTCCTTCTACCCGTAGTAGTTGTCCTCGACCTTTCTGGAGACCTCGTGGGTGCCTTTGCGGCTGTACTAGACCTCAAAGTCTGGTCATCATCCCCGTATTCATCACCATCCCCTCTCGGGTTATTTTGTGACTGTACTTCGTCTCCCAATCCATCATTCTCATCGTCAGAGATAAGAAACAAAGCAGGTTGGTGAGATTTAGCAGCTGTGACTGAGCCTGCTCGAGAAGGAGGATTCGATGTGATAGCTTTTGAGGGAGCTCGAGAACCCGCTCGTGAAGGTGGCATAGTCTTGAGTGTAGAGGATTTACCAAATCTCGGTTTTTGCTCTTCGTCACTACTATCCACGACAATTGTATTTCGGGAAGCTGGCCGCAACGGCATTGACTGGCTCTCGCTCTCGATCTCCATTCGCGATGAGCTTGTTGTGCATTGTGGTTTTAGTTGCTTTTGAGTCCGCCGAGCTGTTGAGCCCAATGTATCAGCAGGTTGTTAATTACGAGGATAGAAGATACTCACGCCGCGTGTCGAAGTCCACATCATCACTCATCACAAGCTCTATAAATGCCCTGCGTACTGGGGACAATTTCTGGAACGTAGTATCGAGTATCAGTTTTAGCGTTTGAAAGGCTGCAACATACCTTTTTGAATTTCTTGAAGTTAGGCTTGTCTCTCCACTCTTCCGGTAACTCTTTGTTCCTCGTTTCTCTTCCCATTCCCACTGGCGTACTCCCTCCTTCATCATTTCGATAAACGTTCATTTCCATTACAACCATGAAATTTCCCCTCAAATCTGCATCATCACCAAAATCAGTAAACTTTCGCCATTCTTCTTCTTCATCCCTTTCTTGCCTCTGTACATCCTCATGTTTCGGCTTCGATATCCTTAATTTATTGAATTCACGATCGAATGCATCCTCCGTCCTTTTTCCTTTCTTGGTTGATGCAACAGCCTTGAGGAAACCAGCATCAGTATCGGGTTTTCCAACCGGTGCACCTAGATCGCGCTCTTTGTCTTTCTTATTGAATTTTGGTGGTTCACTTGTAGTGGTTTCATGTTGGGCTGACTCGGAATTGTTCAGGGCTTGTTTCTTCCTGGGAGGCTCATCACCTTCTGCTCCGATACCCACCATCTCCACATCCCCATCCTCTTCACGAACCACATCCAACGGTCTTTTAACACCCCTCGCCGCACTTTGCGTCGACTCCTCGAGCTCCTCTTCTTCTTCCCTCAAAGCATTTAGACTGCTTCCAGCAGCCGGCCTTCTGACGAATCCTTGTGTTTGGGACTGTGTCGGACTACTAGCGGTTCCCATGATCGCATCTTCATCATAAGATCCAGCACCAGAACGTGTCGGATCACTAGCATCAAACAGCGCCTTGAATTTCTTCAAAGGAGGTTCGTTCTCGCTTGCCATTTCGAGATCAGGAAGCTGGGATTGAGCTCTGGCATTAGACGCTTCCGATGTAGGAGCTGCGCCAAGTCTGCGTTTGAGACGTAGTCGACTGGAGGGCTAGAGTATGAAGACGTGAGCTCAATTTCAAGAGCAGAAGATAGAGGAAACTGACCGCAGCCGGAGGAACGGTTGTAGCATCCACAGGTTTTTCTTCAGGTTCGGCGGTCCTTCCCCGTCGCGATAATAATTTCTGTCAGAATGGTGAGAACAAGTATTGTTAGTCGGTGAGCGGACGCACTCGACGATGCTTTGGAGATTCAGTTTTTATTTCCTCGACATCAGGCTGAGACGTAGGTTCAACCGAAGGCTGTCGTGACGTTGCCCGCCGGGAAAGGCGCCTTCTAGGTGGCTCCACGGGAGGGACGGATGGCTCATCTGGCATAGAATTGAGCACAACAGCCGGCAGGGACCGTATAGAACCGTTGTCAAGGGCATCTGAATTGAACGGACTGGGCTGTCGAGCGGTGAGTAAGGCAGGTTCAACATCCAAAACACTCTGCACGACCGTTTCCGGGTACGTGATGTGTAAATCGAAACTGTAATAAGCCAACTATCAGCGAGATACTAGTGATAGCATGCATTGAATGATATACCTCTCGACTTCCACAACCAACTTCTTCCATTCATCCTCGCCAATACAGGCTTTGACGTCCTTGACATCTGCAACGACAACGAGCTGTTGATTCTCTTTCGCTTGGCCTCTGGTTAAAGCCTTATGCAATTTGGTAACACCTCCGGCAATATCGAATGTATCAATAGCCCCTTCACCTCGCTTAATCAGAGTCCTCAGGTCACCATCCATGTCTCTCGTTTTTTCACCCAAAACCAGGAACCGATATTCCGCAAACATGTTGATTCGTTCTTCATTCGGCTCCCATACTTTGAACACCTTCTGAGAGGGACTAAGAGAGGGCGAGAAGGTTGGACGATACTTGCTAATCGTGGGCAGAACATACTTCTCTTCTAGCGCGTCTGAAGATTTCAATATCTCGTGAAGCCACTCGAATTTGACGAACTGAGCGGCGGAAATGAGAGAGGCGGCGATAGAAGCGTTGGCTACATAGGTTGGGATGAGATGATGAGTTACTTGAGCGCTGGGCGTATAGACAATTGAGATCCCTGTCGAAACAAACTTATGAGGAGATGATGGGGTCGAGGCGAGCAATGGTCGTACCTAGCTGGGCGCATGTTTCCAAAGATAAAGTTGGCTTTCCACGCAAGTTAGGAGAATAACAGCAAATTTGCTGCCATTTCACCCTGATTCAACAATTCAACGAGGGATCGTAAATGACGGAATCAAGGACATACGATATTGGAAGTCCCGTCACGATATGAACAACGTCTCCATCCCGCAACTCCGTTGTACAATGAGCACCGGCAACCAACTGCTCGTCCCCTCTCATCAGCCTCATCGGCTTGTCTCTTTTGCTGACGAACTCCAACTTTGGTCGTCTTTCCGGGTTATGCTGGAGTAATCTGTTTTCAACAAATCATGAGACATGACGGAAAGAAACATACCACATCATCCAAGGTATACTCTCCTACATTAAACAAACAATGCTCTTGAGAGACTTTTTTGCTTCCAACGATTAGAGGCTGGCTTTTCCGACCAAGAGCATAGCTCTTCCCCGACTTGAGCAATTTCAACTCTGCGACAGTATCAGGTTGTATTCGATACAAGACAGCGGGAAATGGAGTCACTTTGAAAAGATAGGTCTGCACCAATTTCGGTATCGAACGGACCAGTAATTATCCACATGCTTCACACCTATCACATCAATTAAAATATGTAGAGGTATAAAACGTCCGACGAAACACTCACCAGATGGCCATATGAGTTCCGATCGAGATAAATCGTGCGCGAATGTCTAGAAGGGAGAACTGACCTCGTTCGCCCAAATCCCCTGCGTCTTGACTGAGCTATTTGCTCGCTCTCAAATAAGAAACCTCACTACAATCACGACTGGAGCGAAAAAGTGGGTAGTCAGTGGGAACTCATTAACGCGTCTGTCACAAATGTAACGCGGTTGTGACTGCCTGACTCGGGCGGCGCCGCGGCGGGAGCGCAAGTGATACGCAAGTGATATCCGCCGGCATCAACTTTTTTACTGAACCCAAAACCCAAAATTGTGAGTATACCCACGAGGTGCTTCCGAATGTACTCTAAATTGAAAGCGTTGGAACATAGGAAAAAACGTCGTGAACTCATGTCAATAGCTCATCACGAAATTACAGGAAACATCCTTCTTCCAAGTTCAAACGACGCGTTGGCCGCGTCGCGAACAGCTGGAATAATCAGTAGGTTGATGATTTTCAATCCGCAGATCCCCTCGCAGTGCTGCATTGCCACAGGTCACCGGTCACCGAAAGCAAAGCTGAAAAATCTCACAATCTACGAATAATGTACTGACTGATAAGATAATTGAGAGACATGTTAGATATCGGGAACAAACTATGCCTCGACATACTTTTCCTTCCGATTCCAGAAATGGCCTCTGTCCTCTGTCCCCATATCTGAGACCGAGATCCTGGATTATAACGAGACAAATTTCCAACAAATTCCAATTTGCGAGCTGCCCGAGTTACTCAAGGAATAATTTTCCCTTTCCGTCCCGAATATATGTTATTACTCGTACTGTTCCACACTCTTCCGGAACTCAGCCCATCTCCCATGTTCCAGGTCATCAATTCTTTGAACTCGTGGCTATCCTTTCCGAGAACAACTTCCATCCCATAAATCCTCCCAGCGACAGCCAAATCCACAAATGTAAGGGTATCGCCTATGAAACGGTCCCGTGCTCTGATTCAACCAACCATAGAGCGTATTAAACGTCGCTTCGAGCTTTTCCAAAGGATAGTGCGAGGTAAGGAGGAGAGAGAGAGAAATGTGTAAGCAAATGGGCGTGTATGGGCGCATATGTTATATGTGTGAAAAAAAATCGGAATTTTAGTTTGATAGGTTGTGTCTTATTTTATGTATGCCGAAATAGTAATAATTGGAATAAGATTGTAATTGGCGCTTGAAGTCTGCTATTAATAATTGAGCAAGCGAATAAGTATGTTCCACTTCAAAAACTCGACGATTTCCCGGCTATAAAGACATTACTGCACCCTAGTAATTATGCGATCATAGGTTTTTCAAGCCGCGCCACAGTGTGCTTCAACTGTAATGAAATTGTCCATACCCGTCAAAAGATCGAGTGCCGGCCTCGTGGCACTGTGGCAGTTGCCACCACCATCAGCGCATCATGCATCAGCCATCACTGATGCGCGGCTTAAGTAATCTGTTCCCACCGCTGCTAGCCTTTTTTTACTCTGCTTCTTAAGAAGGAGTCAGAATCGCGTCTTGCTCCTGTAGACGACAATGGCTACGGCAGCGACCGCTGGTGTAATAGTCCCCCATCTCAAAACTCTTGCCGACCTTTCCCCGGCCCAGATAGTTGGTATCCTCGCTCGTGCTCACACTCTCAAGAAACACGGTGCAGCATACCTCTCGCCAATAGGGTGGCCCCCCAGAGAGTTTATTAGCCATAGACGTCCTGGTCCCACTTTACGAAACAAATCTATCGCTCTTCTCTTTTCTAAGCGCAGTACCCGCACTCGTCTTGCAGCCGAAACCAGCGCCACTTTTCTGGGGGGCAACGCAATCTTCCTAGGACGAGATGATATCCAGTTGGGTGTCAATGAATCGCTTCGAGACTCCGCTCGCGTCATTGGTGGGATGTGCGCCGGTATCTTTGCTCGAGTCGATGACCACTCAGAAATTGAAGTCAGTCTTGTGTTCTGCTTGTTTTTCTTACCCTTGGACGATTGTTCATGTTCGGGTGTTTCAGGAATTAGCCAAGTACTCTCCCGTGCCTGTCCTCAACGCCCTTTCCTCGCTGTGGCATCCAACACAAGTCCTTGCTGATCTCCTTACTCTTCACGAGAAACATAGATTATTTGAGAAGCCATTGGAACTAGCACGCGAAACACCCGGAATCCCCCCACTTTCCCCTTTGACGGTCGCCTACGTCGGTGACTCCGCGAATGTCTTGCATGACATGCTCGTCACTTATCCTCGTATGGGACACAAGCTCCGAATTGCCAGCCCAGAAAAGTACCGTGCTCCTTCCGAAGTTTGGGACCGCGTTGTACAATTGGGTTGTGATAAGGATATTGTCTGGACTGCTGACCCCAAAGAAGCCGTACATAATGCCGATGTAGTCGTCACGGATACTTGGTAAAGACTCTCCCCTACTTGATTTGGATGGTAATACTCACTTTTGCGGGTATCAGGATCTCAATGGGTCAAGAAGCGGAGAAAGAAGAAAGGTTGCAAGCTTTCCAGGGTTATCAAGTGACTGAAGCATTATGCAAAGAAGGTGGCGCCAAAGAGAATTGGAAATTTCTCCATTGCCTTCCTAGGAAATCCCATGAAGTCGACGACGAGGTGAGCCTTATTCTTCTTCTTCCGAGAATGCAACTCCGCCAGTTTTCTAACTTTGATGGTGTAGGTGTTCTACGGACCTCGATCACTTGTATTTGATGCAGCTGACAATCGCATGTGGACGATTATGGCACTCTTTGAGTAAGTCTCTTTATCTTTTTCTAGGCGGTGTTAACTTTCTGATTACTTACGTTTCACTTTATAGTCTTCTATTTGCCAGATGGTCTCTTAGCCCTGAAAGAATAACGGCGATCCAGCAAGCGCATAATGCCAGGACTACGACAATGCAGGGCAAGGGTCAGAAAAGTCCATTGAAACCTTTGATAGATATACTGGCAGTGAAAACTCCGAATCCTAGTGAATAGGTTTTCATAAACCTGGGTAATGCATTGCTGCAATCTATACAACTAATCTGCTGTGCTAAATACATCGTATCACAATCTATGACTTTGAGAATGACCAAGGTTGGAGTGATAAGCATGGGAAAGACATGCAAGCGATATGCTAGTGGCTTTCACACGGAATGAATATAGGCAGGGAAAGGTAGCTAAGTATGATGCCGGGGGTATCATCATATAGACTGCTCACATCTCCCCGTTATGAGTCACGCAAATATGACCTGAGTGCTTCTGTTTTCTCCGAGCTGCCAATAACGATACAAGCTGTTTGTTAAAGGAGAATCTATGTAAGGAAAGGAGTGGATCTATCTTCTCTCTTACCAGTATCATTCAAATATATTTTCAAGCGCGATCACACAATCGCCTTGGGTAATGAAGTAAGAAAGAGTCACTAATACTACATTATACATTCGCAAAAAAATAACAACAACAACAAAAAAGTCGCATCGCAAACGACAGTCACAAGAATACCACAAACAAAAAGAAAACCAAAGAAAGAAAGATTCGGTATACATACATACATACACAAAAAAAAGAGTCAAAAAAAAGAGGGGGTGGGGCCTTTCTTCGAGATTCAACGGGGGGTATAATCGCACTTATTGTTCCGTGCGGAGTATTTTGAATTTCGGACACCCAAATGATTAGTTTTCGACAAGTTGAGTTCTCGCTATGAATAAGCAGGAGCGAGGTAAGGTGATGATTGTAAAGGTGGCTTCGTAACTTCTTCATAGATCAACACTACCGAATAACGATCAGATCAATATTCCAATTTCTGGAAATCGCTCCAAAAAAAAAAAAAAAAAAGAAGCACGCAAAACCATGTGCACCCCGACTCACCTTTCAGTTCCTCCTTTCCTAATGGCTCTACATAGTCAAAGTCAAAGAATGACGGGGGTAGGGGAGCCCCATCGGGTTCATCATGAGGATCATGGTAAGGCTGTGTGTTCAGATGGTTTGGAGTGAGAAAAAGAAGAATCAACTGGAAGAACACGGGTTGTGGCGCACTTCTAAATATGGATGCTGCAATGCCTCCTCAACCGTGATTCGACGCTTCGGGCTGAATGTCAGGCATTTTTCCATGAGATCAACGGCGAGAGGGTTGGCCTTTGAGAAAACATGATGGAAATTGACGCGTTTTCTGAAAGGGAGAGCTCGTAGGTATTCTCTGGATCGAGCAGAAGAGATGGCATAGAAGTCGTCGATGGAGGGAGTACCAAGGGTATCGAGAATCAAAGACAATTGATGGTGATCTGTAACACCGAATAAGATAAGAAGCCATGAAATGAAAAGGACGGACTAACAATCACGACCGGGAAAGAGGGGTTTGCCACTGAGCATTTCTGCGAGAACGCATCCGACTGACCACATATCGATCGCGCGAGTGTATTCCTTGAATGTGAGCATGACCTCTGGTGCACGATACCACCTGAAGTGGTCGAGGTTAGCATTTATAATCCCCATAGCCGAATGACAGGCTTACCGAGTGGCGACGTATTCTGTCATAAAAGTATTACTATCATTGGCAAGGTTGGGAGGAGGACGAGCCGAGCGAGCAAGACCGAAATCGCAAATCTGACGCGAGTAAGCTTTTTATCCAACAATGCCAAAAGAAAGATTGGGGGATTAACCTTCAAATCGCAATTGGCATTCAGGAGAAGGTTGGATGGCTTGAGGTCACGGTGTAGGACATCCGCAGAATGGAGGGTTTTCAAAGCGCGTAAAGTCTTTACAAAGGGACTTTGATCAGAGAAAAAAAAGATATTGTCAGGATTTGGGACGTACCTGGTATATAAAGTACTGGCAATGATCATCGCTGAGTTCTTGGGTACGAATGACACGATGGAGATCCGTCTCCATAAGTTCCTGCACGAGATAAACCTCGTTAAACTGATGGATGCTCGGTGGCTTCAAGATATCAAGAATCGCGATGATGTTTTCATGATGAAAGTGTCGAAGTAATTTGATCTCGCGTAGAGTCCTGAGGCAAAACATGGTATGGTCGAAAGGAGTGATACGTTTGATAGCGACCTTGCGCTGAGTGGGTAAGTGGAGAGCAGAGCTGAAGATGGTGAGCATAGTCGGAAGGCTTCGAGGTCGAGCAACACCCACCATACAATGCCATACGCGCCCTCACCGATGAGCTCGAGAGGCTCGTAGCCCGATGCGAGAAGCGAGCGCTGCATATGTTCCTCCATGTTTAAGGGTATGGCCAACTGTAAACTGTGAAGGAACGGAGAAGACAATCACAATAAGTTAGTCACTCGTTGTGACACCGTGACTAGGGACGGATAATAGATGCGTCTTTTTTTGATTTCTCACAGGAAGAACAGTTGTCAAGATCACACAATTGGAATGATGATATGATCTACACATTCCGTTACGGGCCCCGCCACCATGTTTCAACAACAAAGCTAGTAGAGGTTTATCTCGCTCGCAACGAGGGACGGCGATTCCTACCATTCTAAATTCGTATCTTGCGCCAACAGTTACAGCGGCTCTTTAATGGGAGATATCCAATTTTCACCCCATTCAAACAGATCAGATACTTCACAACAGCACTAAATTTAGATTCACCGCTCCCTCAATCACCGGCGGACCAAGCATTCTTGTCTCCATTGAGCCTACAAGCAGAAATCAAAAGACCAGATTTACCTGGGGAGAGAGGCTCATGTGACGCGGGGCGCCGCCGGTGCGGTAAATTTAAGCAACGAACGAGATAATTTTAGCAGCAATCGGAAGGTCAAAGTGACAATTATGACTGCAGGTTGTGGACTTGGTAACAGAGGCGAACCGGGGTATCGAATTAATAATACTTGGGCGGTATAGACAATACACTCAATGCATTGCGACAAATTGAATTAACCTACTTTGTAACCTAGTAATAGGACAATCGATGGGAACTGTACGACGGGTTAAGAGGCGATGTCGGCTTAAGTTGTCCGCAGCTGTCAGTGAGTCCCTGCCATGATCTACATGACTACAAATCTTTTTAAGTTCAACACTCTACAGCGCTGATGGCGGGTATCAGGGTCGTATAATACCGACGGAGATATCTCCATGGTTCGTGTTCGTCGTGTCATTAAGATAATGGAGGGTAGTACAAAATTGGCTCATTTGTAGCTACATAGTGACTCAGTAATAAGGGCCTGGACTCAGATACACTATCAGAGCGTTCTCGTACAATCTACGAACGCCATTGACAGATTGTTGAGCATTTGACAGATTTTATTATGAAGGTATTGCGGGGACAATTTATTTTTCCAGGAGTAGTTCTGGTGAGTTGACCAAGTCTGGCAAAAATGACCACTCCGTCAAAACCTTCCCGTCTGACAAAACAAAATCTCAGCCTGACAGTCCACTACACTCAACATATCTCCATACCTTGGATATTTTTTTACCACTCTCAACACTCCATCCCTCAATCAAACAAATCCAATACACAAACGTGGAAAAAAATGTATTACTCCATAGAGAAAAACAATCAAAAATAAAGAAGAAAAAATATCATCGTATCTAAAAAAGAATGACCAAAAACAGAAAGAACAAAAATATCCGAACCACCTTCCCAACTTCAATGAGCGTTCAAAACAAAAGGGTATACTCGAAGGAAAGAGGGAGGTTCAACTACAAGAGGTTTTGGAGTACCGATATAGGAAATAAGTGAGGAAAAGTTCGTCAAGAAAAAAAATCAAGGGTATTCGACAGAGAGAGAGTATCTGTTCATCTCCTGTTTGTACCGCGACCATAGTTGAGGTTGTCTAGCTCAGCCTCGAGCTGTTTAATGGCACTATGAGCCTCTTCGAGGTCCTTGTTGAGACGGTCACGTTCTTGAATAAGCTGGGCAAAAGCGTCAATAAATCGGCATTCAATAACGGATCAAAAATCAACGTACGTGTTGCTCCCATTTCCTGAAGCGAGCCTCCTCAGCCTTGACTTGTTCAGTGAACTTCTTCCTGAGTGTTTCCTCTTCTTCCTTGAATTTGGGATTGTCAAGCTTCTTAGGCTTGGGCTCCCCAAATTTGCGTGTCTCCATTTGTTGCTGACGGTAGTTCTCGTAGTGGATATCCTCGGTCGTCGAAACAAGGTCGAGCATGTGAGTACGGATCAAGAGGGACCGTAGCTTCTTGAAGTCACAGTGGTTCTCGTTCTCGACTGAAATCATGAATTAGAAGGGTGACCTGTTAGTATATGGAAGAACGAACCTTCAGCAACACCCCAGAGGTATTCACGGCCTTTGACAGTGCGACCATCAGCCGTCTTGACATCTTCTGTAGAACCAATGATAGAGAAGGGCATAGAATCGATGAGAACGCGAGCTAGGTCAGCGCTTTCATCGTCAGGCTCGATAGGAGGTGAATAGATGCGGATTCCCTGAGCATCAACAACCTCGCGAATCTGAAGTTTACGTACGCGAAGTTAGCTCCTAAGGCGTATCCAGTATAAACAGAGTCATTTACCCTCTGTTTGAAAGTCTGGAGGTCGTTTTGAGTCAAGGTGTCGGCCTTGGCAATGACGGGAATCAAGTTGACACGAGTACCAAGACGTTTCATGATCTCGATATCAAGAGGTTTGAGACTTGGTTTAACCGAATCCTAATTAGAGTGAAATCTAACATGAAAAGGTTGCTGTCACATACGTGTGGCCGGTGGCACGAATAAAATACAGACAGGCGTGAACTCGCAAATCCGTCTTCTCATTTCTCTGTGGTTGTTGTTCTTGTCTCATATAGGCCTCGTGTTGGTCATCAATAAATTCAACGATGGGGGTCCACGAGTCGGCGTTGTTGACGTAGTCACCGAATCCGGGGGTATCAATGACGGTGAGCTTGACTTTGAATTGTTTCTCCTCGAGCTCGGCCTTGATGATTTCGACTTCAGTCAGCTTGTCAAGTTGCTTATGATGACGCCTATTGTAGTTTTTCGGGGGTGAGAGTTCGGTTGAAAAAAGGGTGTTGATGAGGGTGGTTTTTCCGAGACCAGACTCGCCTAGTCAACGAGAGTGTGAGTATGACGCGTCAAACGAGAAAAGGAAAGTACTGACCGACGACCATTAGCGTGAAGTGGGCACCTCGCTTAGCAACGATCTTATGCCTCTGAGAAACGCGTGAGGGGGAGAGGTGAGGACAGTGACGGGGAGGAGGCTCACTTGGTTGGGGAGGTTTGCGATACCGATACCATCGTTGACGGGAGCGAGCGACATTGCGACGAACAGTGAAGGAGACAACCGCTGCCAGCAAAAATCGTTTGAGAACCACGCCCCTTATTTGCCTCTGTTTGGCTCGCCTCCCGCCATCAAAGAATTAACAGACGCATCCGATGTTTTTCACATTGGAATCATGATATTTTAAAAGATCCACCTCGACGAGATGCGTTTAAATCCGTTCACTGCTAGCTTCTGCCCAATAATTGCTCCACCGATTGATTTGTGACAAAGGGAGCTTTTACTTCGCCAAATGAACAACTCGAATAAACGTCTTTCCTCTCACGCCACGAGCAATCCGCGTTTCGATATAGGCACCGCACTGCCGAGTCCCATCCCAGGTGGAGTAGTCGATTATGGCTTCAATACTATCAGTGATCAGTAGTTCGTTCAGTCACACTTGACAGTCCTTCTGGGCATTTCTAAAAACCAAAAATATGGCACAAGTTGAACTTTGACAATCTGCATTATGCAATTTAAAGTGTAGTTGAAAGAAGCGATATTCAGAAAACGGCGGTGACCGAACTGTTCATCACTGATGGTATAGACTGCCGTTGCATTGCGAGATGCACGGACGCACTAGACGAAACGGCTTCTTAAAGTCTAGCCCACTCTTTGTGTTGCGGCAATGCGCAGTTCCTATACAAATTGCTGGGTCGTACTTGCCTTCAACGTGTTTTAACTTTTATCTTAGGCAACTGCCATAGTTAAAAGGGCCCGAACTGAATTGACCTGATTGAGTCAGTCATTAGTTATTTTTTATCGCTTCAGGGAAAATATCTGTTGTGGTTGCTTTATCCCAATGTGAGTATTCAATATTCAGCGACCATCTGCATGAACCGGGAACGTTAATATCATTCCTTTTTCTTTCTGCCTAAAGAAACATCGTACAGTAATAACCATACAAGATCGCCGTCAGTAAACGAATGTTCTCTTGAAAGCTGCGGATGATATTATTGCAACGCTAACGGGGATCACTTCACGGATATTTTTATCTTGCTTAGCACTTTGTTCGTTAAACGACTCAGTCCATCCCTGGAAGGACAACAAACGTGAACATATCAAATACTCAACATCTTGATTCATCGGTTTCCGAACATTGTCAAGGTGTAATTTTGTCGACATCCGGCATCGGGGGGTGAATAGGAATAGCCTTCGTTATTCCTTCCTTCTGATCTGGGACACGTTTTGGTATTCTAGTTAAAGTCGATGGATATCACTTATCGTCAGCGTTCAGTATTATGGTTTTTCTACCTAAACTCGAGCCGCCCACGCTACTCGATCAGGAAATTAACAAACTGCAGACTCTACCAAGCTGAACGATTTCACAGCAATGAGATTATTGCTCGATGACTGGATAGTTGACACAAACTTTTACGTCTTGGTGACAAGCGTCATTCATATCTTATTCGGGAGCAAATTTTCCTTAATATTTCGGTATGATCTCAGTGGACGACTGTCCGTAGGATTTGGAATTCCAGATTCTTCCAGGTTTCGTTCTAAACTCTATATGTTTCAAACTCCGCTGGTCATTCCAGATCTTTTCTCATCCGTAGACCATTCGTCTCCAGACTTCCAGATATCTTACTGCTAAAAATAAAATGAAGATGACAGAGAGCATTACCACACTGTTTTTCAAGTTACAACTCATATGAGGGGACCCAACTCAATAAGGAGATAAAGCATGAGCCGTTTCACCCGTGATAAGTTCGTACCTCATCGTTGCGCCTCTAAAATTTAAAGGTGCACACCAGCACTTACAATTACCTACCAAACTGTGTATGATGGACTCATGATGAACACTCCGAGATTCTAATCGAGATTAAATCTCGCACATGACTGATTTTACGGTAGAAAGTGATGTAAAATGAGGTAAAATGCAGTCTGTAACAAGTCTGGAAGAGCGAAAAAATCTGGAGAGGGGGGGGGGGGGGGGGGGTGCTTCCAGATTTTAGTCTGGAACGACTCTGGAACGACGTCGTTTCAAGATCAACTGATGGGTTGTCCCGATTTAGCGGGCGGCATCAACGGCACACAGCCACATTTCCTTTTTAAAAAATCTGGAATCTGGAAAGTAGGAAAAAAAGTCTGCGGATGTTCACCCAGTAATATGATAATCCATGTATCCTCGTCCCTATCCGCCGTTGTGAAACACGACGCAATTTGTTGCCTAAAGGGATAGCGAAGATCCAATGACGGTGACGTCTTTTTTTGCATCCCTAGCCACAAGTTCAGAGTTTATGAAATAGGGTACAAAGTGGCCTTGACATTGCCAATGATCGACAACGAGGTTGTAAAGGGCATTCCTAATCCTTAATAACCTAATAGGTACTTGCGAAGCCTGCCCCACAGGGCCAGATCCCCAACCTTTAGACAGATGATGAAGAATCAGAGACAAGTTCCGAGGGAAGATAGGGTATAAGGAACGCAAGCCGACCAAGCTTCTCCTAGTCTGGAATGCCCCTGAACAGAAGTTGAAGAAACCATTTTGTTCTGGGGGGATTAAAGGCTGGTGGCAGTGAAACACTACCTGAAGCTACATACTCGCGTCCCGCATCCGAAATTGACATGTCGGATTCAATTTTCTAAGCATCCGAAAAGTACATCTTCTTAAGTATCGAGAAGACTTGCGTCTTGGCACCTGTGGTATTCTATTAAGCGCAAGTTATATATTTGATTTAAGTTCGACTACGGACTTTTTATAAATTCTATGATCATTTCAGTTTGGACATGAGAACCAAACGCCATTTGATCGTCGCGTGGTTCAGCATCAGCTCAATCTCGGCCGAAGTAATGTCTGAGTTGGATGATAATTTGATGTTCCCCAGGCTAATGAGAATCACTTTACCCTGCAGGACCGTGAGTCTAGTCTATCAGCAATACATACACGGAGGAATTATATGATAAGATAAAATCGGAGCTTCCATTCTGACAGGCCGTCACCAGCCATGGAGCGCTCCTGGGATGCCAAGGTGAATAGGCCGGCCAAGTGATCGTTCACAAATAGGTTCCGCAGGTCGGTGACAGCGGAGGAACCATATATACTGAATCGGAAAACTCATATAGCAACCGTGACTTAATCTCCGATAGATATAACTTTTTATCCTCTCTAGAAGCTTAACCCCCAATGCCATTCTTATTCGACGGAAGTCTCGTGTCCGTAGGTTTGTGATACACCGGTGATTTATAGGTCCGAGCAGCGGAACCTTCCTATAGTACATTCAAACGTTTCCGATTGCAGACCAAGACGAAAGGGGAATGTAGCACAAGGGGCGTAAATTCTGGTCATTTAAAGGTCATAAATGACGCAAAATGCCAGACAGCAAGGAGAACAGGTGTTAGTATATATGAACCCTGGGACAGCGTGCTGCGAGCGTGGTCCTGTTCCGAATAAAGGTGTCTGAGCTGCTAAAGAGCAATCTAAACGCCGGCTTATGTCAGCCGAGGTGCCGCGTCGAGCTTGCGCGTCCAGAACATTTAAACTCTCCGTCTTCTTTCTCTCTCCTGCACGCCATGGACCATTTTCCGACAAACTGGGGCAATCCCGTATGTTTTTTATTCTTCCTATCCAATCCAACACTCACGACAGGCACAGCGCAAAGAGACATTTGACGCCTGCAGCACATACCCCCTTCCCCACAGGGCAACCAACGACACCCAAGATGCTTTCTCTTCTGGCGTGCAGCACACCCAGTGAGTGTCCAGCTGCTTCCATGAACATAGCTGCGCAAACTGATTCGTGTCCAAGGCAGCCGATCGTGACAGGCACCAGTGTTCTTGCGCTGAAATACAAGGATGGTGTCATGATGGCCGCAGATAACCTAGGTGCGTTTCCCTCGTCGCACCAGTCGCGTCGTCGCTGAAATTCTTCCCCAGCGTCTTACGGCTCTCTCGCCCGCTTCAAGGACATACAGCGGCTTCACCCAGTCGGCAAATACACTGTTATCGGCGCAGGCGGCGACATGTCCGACTTCCAATACATCCAAAAATTCTTGGAGCAGCTAATCATCGAAGAGTTCACCTCTCAAGACGGCCACGATTTGGGACCGGCTCAAATCCACGAATATCTTTCTCAAGTGATGTACTCCCGTCGGTCAAAGATCAATCCCCTTTGGAATTCCTTACTAGTCGGCGGCTTCAAAGATGGAAAAAGGTCCCTTGATTTCTGCCTTGTCGATATCTTCGTCCGTTCTTCTGATCTGTAAAATTTTATAGTTTCCTCTCGTATGTGGATCTTTTGGGCACGACATACTCGGCTACCACCCTTGCCACTGGGTTCGGAGCTTACTTGGCCCAACCCATCCTTCGTAAAGAGGTTGAAGGGAGAGAAAATGAGTTGACTGAAGAAGAGGCCATTCGGGTTATGGAATCGTGCATGAAAGTGCTTTACTACAGAGATGCACGGAGTCTTGATAAGGTTTGTTGCCCGCTCTATTAATAGTGACGTGTTAGCCGAATCTTTGACCTTACCTTTCCTTTCAGTATCAACTCGCTGTTATCACTGCCGACGGCGTCAAGATATCCGAATCTCGTCACCTTTCAACAACGTGGTCGTTTGCAGAAGGAATTAGAGGCTACGGCGCTCAAACCCAATGATGCAAAAGAACAACTTGTATAATACATCGTCTCAATCTGCCGCTGTTAATGGTAAATAGCTTCGTTGTTGTACCTCTGGTCGTCATCAAACCTTCAACCCAATGCTGAACGGGAAAAGCATCTAATCTCACAATTTCGGTTGGTCTTCAGAGCTTGTACCGTCACGTGGATATCAGCCAGTATTGGATCCAGGATTTCACGACTTCACATGACTTGTCGAATATCTCGATGCCACGTATGCTTTCTTCCCGGGCTAAAAATGCTGACGCTTTCAGACCGAATGGCTGAACTGAATTTATCCCCTCAACACTGTGTCCACGGCCCCTACGGGCATTTGGATGTCCTAACTTGCCGCCAGGGCAATTCTGACCTCGTTCAGATGAGATGAGGCTTTTCCCAACTCTGTTCTATATCGCTTGTATCATACTGCTTGGCATTCGCCTTCGTCCTCTGCATCACTCTGCTTCGAATTCTTTATCCAGTGTTTTCTCGTGGTGCCAGAGGGCGACGCTCGGTCCTCGAGTAGGATGGATTTACAGACTTATAAATACATCTTTGACGTGGTTACGCAAACATCCCTCCTCAGATTCTTTATTACCTCTGACAACGTCGCCTGCCGGGTCGGGAAACAACACGTATTTCACTAATATGTGGAGAGTGGATGTTTTAATCAGGGGTTTGGCGGTTCGGGGTTTGGAGTCCGTAGGACGATTTTGGAGGACGACATTGACGGTGGTTGTGGATGAGGTTGGGAGTTTTGGGATTGTGCGATTTCGTGAGCGGGTTAAGGAGTTTATGGGAAGTGAGTGTTTTTCCTGTGATTTTTATTCATCTTTTATGTTACCTGCAGGATATGTCTGATCTGATGATTTTTTAGCGTGACATGCAACGAGCTTGCATTGGCCACTTTCCTCTCAAAAAAAATTGGTTTTGTCGTGGACTGGGGACTCGACGGTTGATTTTTGATCCATGACTTTGTTGATGATGCATTTGTAAGGTACATTAGTCGTATTTGCATGTTATCGGTCAATAGGGATCAACAAGTTCATCCTTGATTTATGCCTTGCCTCCCTTCGTTTCACTTTGATCCTTTATGTAAATCAAGTGGGAAAGAATAGGTGGGTGTAGAAGGAGGTTTTGGGATGCTTGGTTCTACATTCACATTGTTCACGGAGACAGTTCCTGTTCCTCGATACAGACAGAGTCTTGCCAGACTTGTTTTGACGAGAAAATGACTTCTCTGTGTGGTTTCTTTCCGCCTTGGTAAACATGAAATTTAAGAAACAATCTTGCTACTGACGTAGGGAAACAACCCCTTTTCGAACAGTATTCAACTTTCTGTTTATACTCCTCACCCATAAATGGCACTTTATTTATCATTCTGGGATATATGTAAAATCGAAATCGAGAATCTTAATGGTTTGATGTCCTTTTGGGAATCAGACCGACATCTCCTTCTTTCCTTTCTTTTGTTTGTAGAGTATGAAGGTCATCGGTAAATAAACTATTGGGATCAAGCTCGGCCGCAACAGACCAGTTAAAGGCAAGGAATCCATAGAAAATCCTTATAATCTAGAACATTGATCACACGCGGAACTGGGATAGCACCGACATTGCATACCGAACGACACATGGCCTACTACTATTGCGTGATAAGAATGAAAAGAACCTATATGTGATGAATATTGAAGGGAAGGTAATGCCGCGTTCAAATAAGAAACTCATGAGTCCGTCTGTTGACATGATTTTATGTTGTACTGCTCCGACTCGGGGACCGAGTCGTTCGTCAAATCTCAAGCTGTATGGACCCTCCTGGATTCAACGGTATTTTAGATATAAGATAATTACGATAAAGTACAGCTATAAGGTTGTCTACATTTGTATGATCGTATGTGATTCGAATCAGAAGAGAAACACGTATCGTTGCGTGATGGACGACGATTTGACATTGTCGGCACGAGGTTAAAATTAACGGAATGCGGCCAGGAACACCACTTCCACAAAGTGATGTTATTACGTTACACAGGAACTGTTCGTTGATAGCAATGATGCGAAGAGAAAAGAGAGTGGTCATAGAGTCATGATAAGAGGAAAGAGGGTACCACAGGACACATGCTATGATGAAAATAAAAGGAAAGAACGTTACTAAAATATGAGCAATGTCCGAATGAAGATGGTCAAGTCAAATTCATAACTAAACAATACAAAAAACATGTGTCCCACCCTGAACGTAACTCAATTAACCACCAGCTCAACTTCCCTCTGGTCTACTTCTTTCACCTCCAGAATTTTCCTGCAAGTGAGGCGGAATATATGGAGGTGGAAGTTCACGAACGACTTGTCCAGCATCCTGATGCTGATATATAATCTCGCTTTCCATAGCGGAAGTGCTCATTGAATCATGGTGTGGTGGTTGCAATGAGGCCGAACGAACCGGCCAGTCTGGAAGAAGTCTTGCTGAAGATGACAACATTTGGCTCCGATCATGATGGGCAAGTGTTGTTTGTGCAGCTTCTCGTGCCTTCCCTGAGCGCCTAACCGAGGACATGGGGAATTGAGCGAAACTTGGCCCACCCCGTTGATCTGTACCACTGCTGGACGTCAGGTGGAAGTGAGGTTGAGACTGATCAGCGGTAGAATCTCTTCTATCATCGCTGAAGGGTTCTATAGAGTAAGGGAGAGAGCCTATCGGGGAAAATGCGGTCTTTCCGGAAGAGGGCGTGTGGTTGGGGCTCGAAGCCATGAACTGCGTGACGGAGAGGACTTGCCCACTAGGCCCCGAGTCCATGAATTTTCGTGGCTCAATGTCTGGCTTTAAGCTCTCAAGCCTACGACGCCTATGTATCCAGAATGCAATTGCACCAGCGATAAAGAGTACCCCGGCCACCGAGACAACAACGCCGACGATAATGGCAGTGCGTTTCTTGGATCTTTGAGAATCTTCGCGTGCTTTTTCCGCGTCATCGAGCTCCTTTTGGGTGGTGACGATGGTACGAAAACCGATGCAAGCATAGTCTATTGAGCCTGGAGTTGCAAAAAATTTCAATAAACCTAACTGTGTCCGACAACAGCGGTATTCCTCACCAAAAGTCGAAATGTATTGCGTCCCTGTAGCCCATCGCCCAGTTCTAACGAAAGAAAGGCAATGTAATTGAGGATCTTTTGGATTCAGAGAGGGTGGAGGACTTACTTGTCAACGACGCCGGCTGCGGCAGAAAATAATAGAGTTAATAAGACAAAAAATTCGGACCGAGTTAAGTCAATACTTACCGAAAAGTGTAGTGTCTGGGTCAGCACGATTACTATAGACCACAGCGTTGTTGCCGTCCGATAGAGAGATATTCGTTATGACAGGAGAATTCACAGCATTCAGCACGACCGTATAGGGTGATTCTCCTCCATTAATGTTCAGTCTCCAAAAATGACAAGTCTCGACTCTACCACCATCAGTAACGTTTGAGGTGATAGTGAAATCATTAGGGGGTGTGGGTGCTGCGCAGTCTTGACCTTCAGGATCTATTGGGATATAGCTATAAGCCCGGCCAACTGCAAACATATTCTGAAGAATGCTCACTTTCGACGACCTGGTATATCAGCCCTCCATCTCCTCCTGTGAACCCATCCGAATCCATTAATTGTAGTGAGAAATTAGTGCCTAAGAAACCCTTTAACCGTATGGTCCGAAATCGACAACACAAACTCACCAACGGGGTGCTTTGGAGTCCATGACAGCGTATCATTGGTATTCCCGATAAGTTGTGTTATAGGTTGACCTCCCTGAGGAAACGACATCATATAATACGGTGGAGTACCAATGAAATTGCCAGCAGTCGTATTTTTGGGATCGGGAATCACAACGATAGGAAAGTCCTGACATATTGGTACTCTCTGCGGTGTGGCCTGAATGGAAACAAAATTGAGCTTCAACTGCGAGAGAGGGAGAGAAAAGGCCACGCTCTATACTTACATCATTTTCAAATTTCCAATTAAATCTCAGTTGAGAATTTTGGCCCGCTGCATGGAGGGCGAATATGGAAGCGCCGAATAAAAGTCGTAAAACCAGCGACGATGACATTCACGGATGGAAATGATCCTCGTATCGTCCTGGAACAGGTGCAGAAATGGCAAAAGGTGAACCGCAAGGAGGGGAAGGAAGAAGGGAAAGAAGCTGAGGGACGAATTAAAAGCGGCCGTGATCCTTATGCAAGGCAGTGACTCTCCAGACCCTGGCCGGAATTAGAAAGGTTTTGAAGTGGCGCCGGGGTATATACAAATGGAGTAACTTGCCACACAGTGGCAGGTTAGGCGCGAATTTCGGAAGCGGTGAATGAAAGGGAAGGAAGAAGAGAGAGGGATGCACTAGAAGACCTCCTCCGGTACGATGCGATGATGCATCATGCAATAACATATGTACACGTTGGAAGTCGTTGGGAAGTCTTCCCATTCGCTGTCATCAGAAAGAAATGTCAGCATCGGGGAGAGAGCGTAGCGATGTAAACATGTCCATCAGTTTCATCAGCCGACTGAAATGTGATATAAGCTGCCAACTTCCGGACGGGAGTCACTGTGCTCGTATCATAACGACGTGATGGAAAGTCTTCGCACCGATTGAATGCGGAGATAACCTCGAGAATACTTGAGTTTTCGCCATGTATATCAGATGTATATTGTGGACAATGAGCATCGTCCCTGCCTTGAGAGAAGCTTACTAC
The DNA here is from genome assembly GCF_000300575.1 of Agaricus bisporus var. bisporus H97. Lineage (NCBI taxonomy): Eukaryota > Fungi > Basidiomycota > Agaricomycetes > Agaricales > Agaricaceae > Agaricus > Agaricus bisporus. The sequence continues at coordinate 450,265 of NW_006267350.1, forward strand.
GCAAGTGGCTAGAAGGGGCTCATCATCAGTACTAGTCATCAGTTAAATATCATCCAAAGATAATTTATCATATCAAGATAGAAGCACTGGAGCATTCCCATGCTGTGCTCATCTGCGCGCATGCTGTGAACAGGAAATCCAACAGTGCATGCAGGTGCTTGGCGCCTGGCCCTTGGCCCTTGCGTGTACCGGGGTCTCAGACTTCAGTTGTATGCCGGCACCTCAGATTGTACCTGGTCACAGTTGTACGTTAATGAAGTTAACTCGTCGTTTACATAGCCACATCATCGAAGAAAACATTTCTTAATTGATGCACGTACAAAATACACAAACTCTCCTTTAATCATTCTAAAGTGTAGCCAATACAGCCTCCATACCTGTAACGGTAAGATCGCTCGGGATATTTTCCACCGCAACCGAGTTCACTGTTCCATCTTCTGCCACAATCACATATCGCTAGATCATCACCATTTTAATTAGAAAATGCGCCAGAATTAAGTACCTGTTTGGACAACTCCTTACCTTTGAGCGCGGACCTCCCAAGCGAGGAGTCGCATCAAATAACATTCCGAGTGCACCTGTGTACGCACCCTTGTCATCGGCGATGAAACGTAATTCTGTCAAAGAAATTTACAATCAATGATTTCTCGTTGGAATTCAGGTACTCACTGGTCCCTTCTGGAGCCAAGTTCTCCTTCCAGGCTCTAATCATAGATGAGTATATGCGCTTCCAATATTAGAGTACGATCACCATGTTCTCACTTCATGACAAAGACATCGTTAACCGAAACGACATAGATGTTCTTAACACCCTTAGCCTGAAATTCATCGAATTTCCTGATATAATCCGGTATCTGTCTGCTACAAGTCCCCGTGAATGCTCCTGGAACACCGATCTGACAAAGCGTCTTCACTTTCTTGTTCTACAGAAACACAACAAAAAAACATACAATGAGGATCTTTCCGCTCAAATCAAGATCGACAGGTTCATCTGCGGCGTTTTCTTTAAGAACAAGAGAAGAAGAAGGTTTGGGCAAAGTCGCTCCAGGTTTTATTTGGGCGACTGAAAGAACAGAAGCTGCGACGGAATGGGCGGCTTGGGCGGCGGCGGCAATAGCGGAAGCCATAATCTTGATACGATGTAAATGAGAGTGAAAGGAAGAGTTTGGTGAGAAAGAAATAAGGGAAGGGGGCGGGGTTTGAATTCTGATCTTCAGCTCCCTTTTTTGGGTGACGTCATTTACTTTCTTTGAATCGGAGGAGATGTAGAAGGCGCTGCAAAGGTGATGTTGAGAACATTAAAGTACGAGAAAATGTTAGGTAGATATTCGCGGAGACAGCTCCACCTAATTTAATGTTTTTTTATTCGTGAGATAAGTATACTCTAAATGAGCTACTCGCATCAAATATTATCGTCGTGGGAGTTGCGATTGGACTCTCGGCTTGAGCTCCGTAGGAGAAGCACTAAAAATAGTGATCGATCGCTGCATTATTTTTAGTGCTTCTCCTACAAACACTCATGATCAACTCTGACGACGATGACAACTTATTCCGAAGGCAGCTAACCCTAGTATTCCAACTTGCCACTATGTGTGATCGTCAGCCACCGATCCCATCAAAAAGTCTTCCTTTCACCCTCGAGTTCCGGATAAGTTTCCTATCCACTACTTACGCGTATCTGTGGTTTATTCTTTTCATTGTGTACCGAATAATCTATCATTGCCCAAGGAAAAACCCGTCGGGGCCGCGTGCTCTCCCTCGGTAGGAATGCTTTCATCCAATAACAATATATAAAAATTTACTAGTTCAGTAATGGATTTAAGTGTACGCTACTATTTAATTCGCTGATGATCAACTTGTACTAACACATGATCGAACACTACTGAATTAAGATGTACTTGGTATACAAAGATATGTTCTTCGCGATAAGTCCGTACAGGTCCGTACCGAGCCCTGATCCGCTCATTTGATGACAACTCAGGCTGGCCATGCATTAAATTGAGACAGTTATCAACACAGGGGCAGTGAACATAACCCTGTGTTTCATCCCCTGCAGCATCTCTATGTTCCACGGAACAGCAGTAAAATATAAATGGAATCAAGTTGTACAGAGAAACGGCTAGCGACAATACAGAGAAAATATCTGGAAGTTTCAATTATATCTCTTTATATGCCCTTTCTGCCAAATCTTTTTAACCAGTCCCTTCCGGCTTCCCATGCAACCTTGGACGCCTCCACTCCATCAATAGGGTGCCCTTCTCCGTCAAAGACAAGTACTTCTACGGTTTCTCCCGCACCTTTCAGCAAATGATAGAATCCAAAACCTTGTGTCGGTGAAACGCGTTGGTCAGAGGCGCCGATACAGAGCAAGACCGGGGGAATTCGTTTAGACCCTCCAGAATTTTGTTGTCGTTCCTCTAAATAATTGACCAAGGCCGTCGACGGAGAAGCAGCATATAACTCTCCAAAAATACGAGGTGTAACATGTGGTGCCAAGGAGCGATCACCACGAACTTCTAAATCATCCAACAAAGAACCTTGTGGAAATGATGACTCAATCGGATATTCATCTTGAAAACCAAATTCTGCAAAATACCAATCTGGAATATCGGTACCAGCAATTTCACCGCAGGTAATGACAGGATTGCGAAGCACGGCGGCGCTGTAGATGTCTGGAAAACGACTGATAAGATGTGCTGCAATGAAACCACCATGACTTCCTCCCCAAACGAAGATTTCGCCTTTTCCCAAACGAGCCAAATGAAGGTCGTTTATAAGAAACAAAGTTGATGCATGGACATCCTCAACATCTAGAGTTCCGCATTTGCCCAGAAGCTTGTAAACATTGTCTTGTCCATATCCAGTCGTTCCAGTATAATTCGGTTGTGAAAAGGTATCTGAAAAAGTTCAAGTTTAACAAATCAAAAGTTAAGATCTAAAGAACTTTGCGCGTACATCCTTCTAAAGCCAGCGCGGTGGTTGCTGCGGAAAAAGAAGTCGTAGACCCAACATGAGGACCTCCGTGCGGGGCCGTGATCAGTGGTCCTTGGGATTCCTGAAGCGTAGACCGGACTACAATAGTTTCCAAAGGCCAACGATCAGATATCTGATGGACACTAGTTCGTATCGTTTGCAGAGCTGAATAAACTAGGGGAAAACCATATTTTCAACCGTTCGAAGACGATAGGTCGGCCGAACGTACCATCTGTTGCCAAATCAGGCTCATCCACGACGGACCATTGAATATTGTTGTTGTCAGAGACTACTCCCAAAAGAACTTCATATGGAACGGCTGGTGAACTCCTTGAGCATATAATACGGCTCTTTCCATCTGTTGTTAAGAGCGTCCAGCTAAAGAGAGCTAAGAATTCATCAGTGCCTATTTTGTTTGAGACAAAAAGAAAACCAACCACTGACCTGAATCGGGCGGTGTGATATCTTTGATTGAACCGTCAAGAACTGATATAGAGAGAATGGTGGTACGAGAGCCCCATTGGGATTGAATGATAAGCCGTGAAGGAAAAGCTTCCAATTGGAGAAAGGGACTAGAACACAGATTGAAAGGAGGATAAAGCCCAGGAAAATCTATCAACTTCTCTACTGGGATAGTAGGGACAACACTCCGAATGTGAGGTCTGATTTCTGTAGGTGCGTTTGAGCGAGTGACTTCTGTAGATAGAATGGCAGTTGTCGAGATATGGGGTCCTCCAGCGTCAGATGATAGCCAGTACAAAGTCACTTTGGAATCCTCCACTAGGACACGCGGAGAACGTCCTGACTTCTGGTCGCTTATCTTGCGAGCCGAAAACACAACAAGATCCCGTTTCTTTTCCTCCGATTCCATATCAGATTCCTGGAATTGTAATTCCCAAATACCAAAAGGACGATTGAAACATCCCTTGATTCCAAGTAATCGCCCATTCGAAGTATATTCATATCCCGTTGCATATATTACGTTTTCTTCGGCATTTGGGAAGAATACACCTTGGCCAAAGAGAACATTGTCGAAAGCAAGTTTGATTTCAAACAACCGAGGTTTTGATGGCGTAACATGCGTATCGTTAGGTCCTCTCCAACGTAAGAGAAACAAACGCGGTTGACGTTTCCCACCAAAACCTTCTCCGAACGAAGGTTTATAACGAAATTGGGTATAGGGATCATCTGTTGTATTCGTTGGCGCATTCGCTTCGGCCGTATAAAGTAAAGCCGTCTCAGAAGGCGAAAAGGCAAGCGTAGATAAATATTCTAGATTTCCCCATGTTAATCGAAAAAATTTCAAATGAAAAACGCTGATTGTGGATTCGTAGGCACTTACCATCAAGATAAAATTCTCGATGAAAATCAGTCACTTCAAAACAAAAATCCATCCTATTCTTAACCCAAATCTCCAAAAACCGTTTCATCAAAGTACCCTCCTTTCTCTCCCTCAAATCCGCACGAAGGTCACACGAAGGAGATATAACAGATGCCACAATTTCGCCAACCTCTTGAAGAGGAAATTTGGTGGTGGGGACATGTGCATGAGTGTTAAGGGCCACTACTTTAGTCAACGTTTTTTTGGTGTTGGAAACGTGATTTCGTGCGGTATATGAAATCTGGATGGCTATAACAATATAAATCAATAAGTGGGATGTTGAATGCCGGAAGAGTTAAATGTACCATCGTCATTCAGAAATGTTGCTGCTACTGGAGTCGGGATCTCGGCTAGCCGGGTATACATGGCAGTTGGTAGAGGATTGATAAGATGATCTTAAAGGACCTTGTCCTAGATTTATCACGTGTTATGCAGTATAGGATTTTGACGAAGATGTCAATTTTCAACCCACATCATAATCAGAGAAGGGAGATATATACACGTACATCCATACAAAAACAACCAATATACACCAACTCATCATCAGGGTAACAAGTACTCAAAAAAAAAAAAAGTAAAAAGCTCAAAATAATCATACAAAAATCGTTCTTTTTCTTCTACTCCCCTCTAGGCGAAATAACAGCCACCACAACCGAAATATCATCATCTTTCCCTCCACAAAACCTCTTCCCAATCTCTCTCGCTCTTCTCCCAAACGGTATCTCATCCTTATCCTCATCCTCATCTAAAGAAGAAGAAGAAGAAGAACGTTCACTGACACGTCTCGCTCTTGAACATAACGCTTCCGAAAGCATCCCAGCTAATGATTTCCTTTTCAACGTCGTCGTCGTCGTCGTCGAATTGGATTCAGCTGTAGTAGTTGTAGTAGGCCGAAGAGTCGAACAAGTAGACGATTCCGATGAATATCCCGAATCTTCTTCTTCTTCCTCTTCCTCCTCCTCCTTCGGTAGGGTAGTAGCAGTGGTGGTGGTGGTGGAATCCTCCATCGTATCCAAAAAAGTCTTTTTAAACCTCACAACCTCATCCAAAACATCCTCATCCCATAAATTATCACTCAACCCATCACTCGCCAAAATCAAAATATCATTCGCCTTCACAGGAAGCGTAATCACCATCGCCGAATTCCTCGGCGTCACACTCGTCGACGTCGTCGGTCCAAGTTGAACTGGGGTATTAAACTATTTTTACAACAAGTTCAGTCACTTGCACTTGAGAGAAAACGAATAAAACTTACGTCCCACCACATTTCTTCCGATCTCCAAACGATATCTTCACCTCTCACCAACATACCCATACAATCACCTACATGAGCAATCTTGATAACAGCATCATATTCCCCTCTCCTCTCCTCTCCTTCAACCAATTCACATTCAACTTTACTCGTCGCACTCGGAGTAGTAGGTGTAGTTGCTCTCAACGGACTTTCGGCGGAAATAGAATTTGCCGAAAGAGGACTAGCCGAAGAGGACGAGGTTATTATTGTTGTCGAATGACAGGAATGAGTGGATGAAGAGGATGATGCAGGCGTTGTAGGTGGAGGAGATGGACGGGGTGGATGATCTAATACAGCGAGTAGAGCGGTCGACGATCCTTCAAGCAGAGGTCGGCTATTAGTTTCGCCCTGATTTGATGGAGAAGTTGATTGAGATCTAGCACGCTCGGTTCGCGGCGTTAACGACTCGGAAGATATCACATGAGCTTTGAGCGTCTTATCGTACGCTCGTTCGAGAATCTGCAAGACATCAATACCCTCGCTCAATTCCTCTAACGAATCCTCAAGATCCTGTTCCAAGTCCTCTACAGGGGTAGACGGGCGATCGGCAAATGTAAATGTCTGGGTATGATCCGGTTCGTTAGGAGGGGTGGAAAAGACGTCGTGAAGGGACCACGATGCGGGTAGTGACGAGGACATGGACGAGCCGGACCATGGCCACGATGGGGGAGAAGGGCCGGGTCTCGGTCTGAGATGATGTGTGAAAGAGAATTGGGGGCGGGAGGGCGGGAGTGGCGACTGGTATTTTGAGGGTGGAGTCGGTATGAAGCGTGGGGAAGCAGTGGAATCCGGTGCAGGATCGGCAGGAGGAGGGGGAGGGTCATCGAGAGAAGGAGCAGTAGCCGTTCCCACTTCTGTAGAGCAGTAATGCATTAGCCTGCGTGCAAAGATAGCGGAGGGTGTGGTGGATGAAGGGAGTCTTGGATGCGATTTTGCCCATCCGCCGACACCGTCGGCTACACCCATGGCATTGTCCCTGACAAAGTAGGCATCCTCACCGACCTGAACGGCGAGAGAAGCTGGATCACCGGAAGGAGAAGGACCATGACGCCTGGAGGGAACGGGTCTGCAGCGCTTTGGAATGCCATAAGCGCCGACGTCGAGCTGGTACCTGAGGCGCTGCCGCTTGGGCCTGGGATGGTGATGCTGGTCCTGCGAGGGGTGAGATGACGGGGGAAGAGGGTACGGCGAATGGGCGAGGGAGGAGTAGGGGAAGAGGGCGTACTGGCCCTGCTGACTGGATTGTGCGAGGGACTGCGACGACGAGGACTGGGGCTGGGCGAGAGCAAGCGAAAACGGTGGGTGCGAGTGCGAGTTGTGCTGCGAATTCTGCGCCTCTGCAGGTTTGCCCTCGATAGAGAGTCTGTTGGTGGAGAGAGTCGGGCGGGACGGCGGGGGAGCAGACGAGTCGAAGAGAGAAAGTGCCGACGAATTCGAGTATTTGCGGGACGAGGAGGAGACGCTGTTTGAGCGCACCCTCGGCAACACCGTGCAGAGGTGTTTCTGGATCGTCTTCATCGACGGCGACGACAGTTCTTGCAAGCTTATTCTCTTATTTTTCACCTCTCGGACTCACCCGTGTGGTCACGTGAGTCAATGCTCCGATAAGCAAGGCAGTGACTCTGTTGTCCGCGTTGACAGACGGGACCGCAGTGAGAAGCCGCCGGGTGGGTGGGTTCTCGTCTAACGACTTGTGTGCCTGTTGCTCTGATTGCGATAAGGCTGATGTATTACAGATATCAACAATTCTTCTGCACAAGGGTGTGATGTCATTCTCTCATCATCCAACGATAGTATTCTTACAACACCCAAATAATTTCGACCTGAGTTCATGGAGATAGAGTCAAGCCATGAGGTCGGCATCACAACATCAATGACTCGTCCATCCTGCGTAAAGTCACATGGTCTCATGTATATATAACTGCGACACGCGTTCAGCACTGCCCAACAACTACACTCACAATCTTCATCGTCTTTTTTACTAGTTATGAGTTACAACAACAGAGGCCATAGGGGTGATGGTCCTCCTCGAGGACGCGGGTTCTCTGCGCGAGGCTCCGCATCTAGTCGAGGAGGGTCTTTTACCAGAGGTAGCGCACCTGGTCGGGGGGGTGGGCCTCCATTCCGAGGCCATTCCGGTGGTGGAGGTAACAGAGAAGTGGTCATCTTCAAAGGTGACACTCCCGCCACAGTCCAACCTCACCTCTCCAACGCAAACATGAACACTCTCATCTCCTCTCTATCTCCTTTGCGCAACCAGAACACACCAGATCGTCCCGTCCGACCAGGTTTCGGTACTCTCGGTACACCCGTCATACTCCGTGCCAACTTTTTCGCTGTCAAATTCAGAAAAGGCCAAAAGTTTTATGAATACACTGTCACTATGTCGGGTCCGAAAACGAAACTCCCAAATACGATGAAGATTCGGTTATTTGAACTTTTGGAACAACATCCGGATTTTGCTCAATATAATCGTCATATCGCGCATGATAGGAGTGCTAAATTGTATTCCGCAAAACCACTTCCTCAGCCGTTGGAATGTGATATCAAATATTTCGACGACCATAAGGAGGGACCTGATGATAATGCGGATGAATATAAACTCGAAATTGAATTTACCAAGGAACATGATCTATCCGCGTTGAACGAGTACGCTTTCTCTCTCTCTCTCACATATATACACTGTTGTCTCATTTATCGCTGTCAAGCTATTTGAATGGAAACCCCGAATCAAAGGGTCTTGACATCCAACCATTGACCACCGCCTTGAACTTGATCGGTGGAAAGTTTGCTTCAGGACGTGGTACACGAGTCGGACGTTCTATTCTAAAATATTTCGATCAAACTACGCGACCCTATGAATTATCTCACCAAATCGAAGCTCGCCAAGGGTTCTCCTTGTCTTTCAGACCAGGCTACCAGCAATTTATGGTCAACGTGTAAGTCTTCATCATTACCCTCCTGAACTCAATTATCGTCTGAAATTCGATTCGATAAACTCTAGAAACGTTTGCATGGCGGCATTTGTCACTCCTGGAAACCTCGCCGACAAATTGAATAAATTCCAAGATCGATCTCATGGTGCGATGCTCACTCTTCCTCGAGGATTAGTAAAGAGTATCAAAATCAAAACTACCCATCTTGGATATAAGAAAAGCGTTTTTCAAATCATGACTACTTCTGCTCGACAAACTACTTTTACTCTTGATAATGGCAAAAAAATCACTGTCGAAAAATATTTTGAACAAAGTACGAATTCTTATTTATTTTTTTTCCTCATAACCATTTCTCAATATTTAATTTTATTATTAAAGCTTATAACAAGAAACTCAAGTACCCAGACACACTCCCTGTGATCAACGTCGGCAACAAACGTAAACCAAATTACCTCCCAGCCGAATTATGTGAAATCATTCCAGGATGTGTCTTTCGAGACCGGTTATCTGCAATGGAAACCAAGAACATGATGAATGTCGCATGTAATCCTCCTCATGAAAACGCTCAAGCCATAACACAAACTGGATTTCCTTTTCTTGGATTTTCTAATGAACAAGGCAACAACAATAACACCAATTCGCCTTTGGAACCGTTTGGGATTTCTATCGATCCCGAGATGGTGGTTATTCCTAGTCGAGAATTGGGTCCACCGACTATATTGGGGAATAAACCGATTACGAACGTGAATAAAGCGTCGTGGTATTTCGCGAATGGCGTTAATTTTGTGCGAGGCGCTACAATTCGTACTTGGCAGGTTTTGTCTATTCAAGATGGGAGGTATAGAACGGATTTCAACGAGGCGATGGGGACCGTTGATCAATTTTCGAAGAAATTGGAAAGGTGTGGGGTGAAGGTGTTGGCGAAACCGAATGTGAAGGAGATTGAGTTGGTTGATCCGAGGGGGGATGATGCGTCGAGGTCGAAGAGTGTGCAGAAGATTAGAGAAGGGTTGATTGGGGCGAAGAATGCGTCGTTTGTTTTGGTGCTGTTGAGGAATGTGGATAAAGTCGTTTATGCGGCTGTCAAGGTTAGTATATCTTATTGCTTTTTATTTATTTATTCGGCCTGATGATTTTTTAATAGACAATTGGAGATGTGGAATTAGGTGTTCATACGGTTTGCATGCAGGTTGATACGGCGTTGAAAAGGGGAGAAGCATATTTCGCGAACGTGGCATTGAAATTGAACATCAAACTCGGTGGAATCAATCACAAGGTAAAAACTAAACTCGCGCTCATATATATATATGTATACACCATCTCAAAAACTCATTTTTTTTTAGTTGGATGGACATTCAACGAAATGGTTGACGAAAAAATCGACAATGATGGTGGGAATCGACGTGACACATGCGGGACCGACGAGTCGATATGGGACACCGTCCATCGCGGCTGTGGTAGCTAACGTGGATGATTCGTTTGTTCAGTTTCCGGCTAGTATGAGGATTCAAGCTGTTGATGAGGATAAAGAAGCAAAAGAGGTGCGATTTGCGGTTTTGTGCTTTTTTTTTTTTCGTATAGCCGACGGTTTTTTTTTTAGATGGTGACGGATTTGGCTGAGATGATGTGTGAACGGTTGTCGGCGTACGAGAAAAAGATGAAGAAATTACCGGAAAGGGTGTTTATCTTTAGGGATGGTGTGTCTGAAGCAAGTACTTTTTCTCTTCCCCCCTTTTCCTTGTTTGTAACATTTATCACTTAGGGACAATTCGACGTTTCGCTGAGAGAAGAGAAACCCCTCATTTTGGAAGCGTTCAAGAGGATGAAGGCGCCAGGTGGGAAGGCTTATAGACCCAAATTGTCTATTATCATTTGTGGTAAACGTCATCATGCGAGGTAGGTTCTTGGACACAGGTGCTTGCATTGGTTTTGCTGATCATGAGCTTCCCTTAGATTCTTCGCCACAAATTCTCAATATGCGAGTCAAAATGGAAATACTCGTCCTGGTACAATCGTAGATAAAGGTATCTCTGCAATGTAAGTTGTCCCATCTAAACCTATTGTCCGCCATGAACTAACCAATAAAAATAAAAAAATAAATAGCTTCGACTTCGACTTTTACCTGCAACCCCACGACGGCATCAAAGGCTCAGTCAAAGCCACCCATTACACTGTCATCTACGATGAAAACAGTTTCAGCGCCGACGAAATCCAAAAGGGAACGCATGATTTCAGTTACTTGTATGCCAGGGCCACCAAAGCCGTAAGCTTGATGCCACCGGCGTATTATGCGGATTTGGCGTGTGAGAGGGGGAGGTGTTATTTGAATGATCTTTTGGCTTTGGGGGATGGGAAGAGTAGTTCTGGTGCTAGTACCAGTACTGGGGGGAAGAAGGGTAGGAAGGACGAGAAAGAGGAGGTGTTTAGAGCGGCGGCGGAGACATGGGGTGATGGAGTGAGTCAATTTTCTTTTCCGATGGTGTTTTGTTTTGCTAATGGGTGTCATTTTAGATACACCCGAATATGAGGGATAGCATGTTCTACATTTGATGATCCCCGTGTTGGACCCAGTGTTTGCTTGATCTTTTTGCTGTAATATTGTAGACATTGTAATGGCTGAGTGCGAGCCTTGTGGCTTGCGCATTGATTGTTTCATCATATTGCGATGAAAATAGATATCTGGCGTTTTATTTGTTGTACAGGTGCAATACTGACTATCTCCACGATCCCTTCAAATCGTTGGCTACAGTTGTTGTTGAGATAAAGACGTTATGAATGTCGCAAAAGCCTACCTTCACGGCTGCCCATTGGGAAATAACTTCCTTGATTCTTTTTCCTAATTCAGATCGACATAATTCGCAGGACAGCTTTTCGATCAATGGTTCGAATGTTGTTCTCAGACTCGCAGTGGACAAGTCTAATCCGAAGAAAAACAAAGGCAAAAAGAAGACAAAGGTCAGAAACTGTAAAGCAAACTTTTTTCGCTTCGAATCTCACCTGCACGAGCATCCCATGCCAAATACGCTGAAACCAAAGCCCAAGCCCGAGTCAACGCCTTTTGTTCGGTAAAGTCACAATCCTTCGTAGGGGGATGCGGGTGAGGAGAAACCAATAAGATCTCTTTGAGCGCGGTCATGCGGCTGAGATGCAAACAAAACAGCCGTTTCAAATAAATCGCTCCCATACGTATTGCCATTTCGTCGGGAAGAGTCAAAAGTGGGAATGAGAGTAAATGTGACGATGAGGAGACTGCGAGGTCTTCAAGCTCGTGGCGCGCTGCGAGCGAATATAGGTGCAGCGGATATAGTGGTGCATATATAAGGAGAAGTTGGTGTAGCGGTGTATGTATGGTAATGAGATCCTTGGTATTCATGTCGTAGAACCGCATGCGATCGACCGCAACCATGAGCGTCTCGAAAGTAGGTGAATTCTTTGCAGGAGACGTTCCATATAGGGTGTGCAGGATGACGTTGAACACCGCAGATGAGTCGGGAATTTGATGGATAACCTCGGAGCCTGGATTGGCGAGGTTCTCATTTTGACCACCTATGATTTGACCAAAGGCTTTCGGAGAAACGGCCCTCAAAACTTGGGAATGGGCATAGAAGAGGACCTCATCGAAGGTACTGAATATCAAATCCGGCGTGACTGAATGCGAGGTAAGGTTGAACGATGTAGATATGGAAACTACCCTATCCTCGTTTTCGGGACTCTTGGATGTCGCTGAGGCATTACCACTATCTGGCTTGAGGTTTCCCAGTATCAGGAGAATGAGGCTGACATTTCTGGGAGAAAGGGGTACTTGAAACACATACTGGCGTCGGAAGTAATGGGAGCTCCGGTTCGGGCGGCCCGGCCAGTGAGTTGGGCAGCAGGACGTCATCAAAGTTCTTGAGGGTGATTAGGTATTTATTAGATTAGACCACTTCAACGAATTATTCACCAGCAAAGTATCGGAAAGTGGATCGAAACCATTAATGAGATGAGAATCGTCGTAGAAGAATGGTACATCAGCCATGTTCAAAGATGCACTCGTCTGTGATGTCACTTAGGTACATTATTCAATCATGGTGAGCCAGTGGAATGTGTTACCTCTGAATCCATTACAAGAGGGTATTTGGAAGGGAAGGATGATGCGGAAACGTCGAGGTTATATAGGCGTACACAGACACCATTTGATAATACAGCAGCCTAAATTGGCCCCCGATCTGACCTTCGTTACAGTGGTGGCGAGTGTATATTAGGAGTAGGAGTAGCCGATGGGAATAGCTACTAGCGCTCCACAAAACCCCGGGGAACAAGGCCATCCCTGGTGGTGACGTCGTAAGGTAGTTTACAAACATCAAAGTTCCAACAGTTGCCGTCAGTTGATGCTCTCATAGATTCAATCGGAAGGATATAATTAGGCCGCAGCACCCGCGTGCCTCAAACACACCCCTCGTCGTCATGTCTTGATAAGTGATTTCAGCATTGCTGAGCTGAATAACCAAATACAGGTGACTTACGGTTCTCAGGGATAGACTTCTTGACGTTCGTCTTCGTTCTCGGCAATCCCGTTCCCTTCGATCGGCTCCCTTTTCTCCCTCGCTAGCCGGTTCCTCCATGAAACTGGTGTCCTCCCTCTATTTTCAGGTCGCTCGAGAGAGGTATTTCTGAGTTGATAAAGACTCATGATGTTCATTCTGTGGTACTGGAGTATGTATGACGTGAGAAGTGGATCATCTTTACAATCGCTAAAACGAGGAAATGAATAAGTCCGAAGGTATCCAGTTGTCTGTTTAGGTTCAGCAACCTTATTTCCGTCCCGTTCTTTGTTTAAATGCTCTTTACTTTGGTTACTTCACTTTGTTTTATAGCACATGTTCTGTTCTTTTCTCTTATCTTAATTAGACTTTTTCTTCCTGTTTCTCGCTGCGTCTAGCTAATGAGGTGTAGGTTTCGTCCCTATTACCCGAGTTACTTATGTAACATAGCTAGCAAAAGCAGTGTCATATCGCATCAGGATCTCTCCAGGTGGCCGGCGGCTCGCCAAGTTCTTGCGGCCGTGTGATTTTTCAGGCTCATTTGTTTTAGTTCGTTTTCGGCCGCACTATGGCCGCGTTGTTGGACATTCTGAGTACTCTGCAACAGTGTCGGTTATTTAATTATTGTGGCTGAATCTTCGGAGAAAATTGATAGTTTTGTGAAGAGTTCTAAGGTTTCAGGGTCTATGTATTTAATGTTTTTAAGTACGTGGAGGTTGATCGGATCAACCATCTTTAGTAACGTGATTGGTCTTGCGACCGTCGTTCTCTCTCTTCTCAATCCCGGAGTTCTCGGCTTTCTTGAGTACTCACTACTCTGTGTGGTTCGATTCTGGTATGAAATCATCGTCACTCGGTTGCAGTAACTCATACCCTTTTTTTCCCGGAATATCGACAGTCTCGGACGAATAATCTCACCCACGACCTTTTTTCAAAAAAGTAGTATTTCGTGGGAGGTGTTACCTCGAATTTCCTAGAGGAGGAAGAGGGCAACCAGAGAGAGAGTCGACAAGCTGGCAAGGTCACCACCCGTAGACGACGAGGGTGCGAATCTTAGCAACTCGGACTCACCAAAGAAAAGGCATAATTCGGCGGATTCTGTGTCTGGTTGCATCGATTTGCAGGTAAACCCTGCGTATTCTGCTCATGCTCAATCTGGTGAGGGAAGCGGTACGGTATCCAGTAGACGCCGCGTAGTTGTATCGGGTACACGCTCCTCCCCGGGTCATCATCATCATCATCATCAACGACAACACCAAAACGAACCCTCGCCCTTCGGTATGACGGAATTCGGTTCGAATCCAGGTGACGAAGATGTACCCCTGCGTATGAAGAAAAGCGCATCTTCACCCGTGTTGTCTGTTCGTTCGATCGATTCTGCTGAGTCTTCACGTAATGTTACTCCGGGATTTTTATCAGAACCTCCACCGTATACATCGTTATCGCCACCTTTGGTGCCCTCCTTACATATAGCTGAAGTCTCTTTGCCTGTCCAGCAAAGTTCCCTGCGGTCAAGTGTATATCCACGTAATGATGAAGAAGTTGGGGAAAGGGAGGATGGCGTTGAAGACATGATTTATGCATCGCGGAGCGCTCAAGGTCAAAATGGTCTTATCGCACCAGAGCATAAGGATGGCCCCGATCTTCTTGCGGCGCCATTTTCGCATTCTTCCAATGCTTCAGTTCGTCAAAATCTACGAGGTTCTCATACTCGAGGACGTCCTCACCCTCACCCTCACGTACCTTCACCCTCGGCGATGAAATCCAGCGACAGGATGAGCTTGCGCCACCGAGTTTTTGCTGCGATATCTTCAAGGCAAATTGAAGGAGCGGAAGGCGACTCGGAAAGTGATTGGGAGGCAAATGGGAAGAGTATTTCTACAACTCTAGGGGTTATGTGCGCCGGCGAGACAGAAACAGAAACAGACGAGCCAGTAAGCGTTTTTTTATATAGCTAGAGTATCCATTTTGACCCCATAACTTCATTTTAAGTCTCGCCACTTACCTACTACACGTGTTTCACGGTCCTCGGGATTGTCAAATTCCTTCTCAGCTTCGCGATCGACGTCGTTTGCGGCGCTTCCGTGGCAAACGCTTCTGTTTGAATTTTCAAGGCTGTTGGCGATCGTGCCAGCTTCTTTAGGGTTTATATGGTGTATATGGCATATGTACGCTTATGTGCCTTGCTCGATGCCGTGCACGGCGAGATCAGTACCGGATAGAATCGACTACTTTGTTGCATCTCTTTGGGTGAGCATTACGATCACAAAATTGATTGCTTTTGCTGATTTCTCCCAAGGCACTCCTCACTGCGCATCAATGTCTTTCTTTGACGACCGGTTTATTGACGCGCTGGAGACATTACTACCCGCCCTTATCCACTTTAGTCCGCTTACTTGCACTACAAGGCATCTGTTGGCCAGCAACTCAACTTACCGTCAACATTTTCGAAGTGTCTAAACGCCCTGCAGTCGTCTGGGCTGTCATTGGTACTACGACTTGTACCAGTCGTAGCATTCAGATGTGGGTAGTCAGTAATCTTCCAACGAAGTCTGCGTCATCACAGGGTCTGTCCACTGATGCGAGGGAGCGTGAAAAACGAAGAGGCGTGGAAGCGGAAACAAATAGGTCAAAGACATTGCGTGTAGGAAATACGTACTGGAAAAAGTGGAACAGGTGGCGGAGGAAAAGGAGATGGGACTGGCGGGAAGTTTCGATCAGATGCGTATTGCCTGCTGGAGTATTGTACTTCATTATGGCCTGGGCTAGCGAGCTTCGCAGGGAGCTTGGAGGCTGTTAGGCAGCTATAGAGTCAAACATGACGTCGGGGCAATAGCTCCCCACCCATGGTCTATGGCGTCATAAGACACTTTCGACTCCGACATAAAAATCCTAGACAACTTCTCCTCTTTCTCACCTTTCCCACTTTCCTTTCAAACAATGGATAAATCTTCCTCTATTATCGCTGCTCTCGACGCTGGGAAGTTGCCTTCTACCCAGCAATTTGAACAATTTCTTGACTGGCTTAGTGATGTTGGTATCACCAATATCGAACCTATCGCCATG
Organism: Agaricus bisporus var. bisporus H97; assembly: GCF_000300575.1. NCBI lineage: Eukaryota > Fungi > Basidiomycota > Agaricomycetes > Agaricales > Agaricaceae > Agaricus > Agaricus bisporus. Next base: position 466,438 of record NW_006267350.1, read on the forward strand.
GCGCAGCTTAGTTCTCAGGGCCGTATCCTTGCGAATGATTTACGTCGTATTCTCGATGCGTACAAACAATTCTTGACCAGCAAAAACGGTATGCTCCACACTATATCTTCACTCATCTGATTAACGTCCTCGTTCTAGACGACAACATCCTCCAAGAAGCGATCTGGCATCTCGAACAGGGCGACCTTGTCGCTACCTCCGAAGCGAGGGAAGATCAAGAACAAGCCCTTAAAGACATCCAAGCTCTCCAACGTTCTCTCCGTACCGTCGTGAAAGTGGCTTATCACAATGTCACTACCGAAGGGGCGCACCTTTTTAGTGATTTCGCATCTGTTATGCGAGTCATGCTCGCTGACGCTGCTGAATTGGTGGAAACGCAAGCAGGCAAGGCGAAAGAGACATTACGTCATGTGGAGCAAGATGTCAAGGTGGGCAAGCGGGATTCTTGGGGACGGGATAGGGAATCTTTGGAGGCGAGGAGGGAGGATTTCAAATTGCAATGGGAGCACGGTGTTGACACAGTGAAGGATACTGGGTCGATGGTGATCGGCGCTTCGAAAGCTGTTGCAGGCGCGGTTGAAGATACGACTGAACGGACGACAAGCCGCGTGCAGAATGCGTTTTATTCCGTGAGTGATTCTTACTCTTATGTGCCCCAGGATTCCGTTGACAATTCTGGTCGTAGGTTTGTGATCGTGCTCAATCAGATCCTAACTATCGTGATGCCCTCGACTTTATCTTCGATCTTATTCAAAAACGCCTGGACCAGGGTCTGAAAGCAGTATCCGACCCTAATTTCACTCTTGGTACATTCATCGGAGACCCTACTCCAGAGCAACATGTTCCCAACGCTATCGAGTGTCTTAAGACGTTCATCGAACGCCTCACCGACACTCCACTCGACCCGCTGACTCGCAAACTCCGTGGCGTTATCGTTGCGGTCGTGAAGGATGAACAGCTCAAGAATTGCGTCCATGACTTCCTAGAAGAAATCAGACGTGGTTTTACCGAAAAGGGTTATGCGCGTAGTGATGTTGCGTCCGAGAAACTCAAGGAGTTGCGAGAGCGGTGGCAAACTCTTCTCGAAAAGGACGAACACATGAAGAATAATATCGAGCAATTAAAGGATGGATTTTCGAAAGCTTTCGAGGATATGAAGCAGGATAAGGACCTTCAGCGTATCAGATCCGCGCATCTCCGCTTCAATAATGACCTCGCCGAAGGTTTAGTTGAAGCTAGCAAGGAAGCAGAAACTGGTTTGCAGGCGGCCATGGAACAAGTTACCTGGTTCTGGCAAGACTTGTTCAGATTCTATCTTCCGCGTGTTTTGAACAAGATGAAAGGCATTCCTATTCCTCGGTAAGTTCCTATATGTTTATGATATCGTGGCTGGTACTAAAAAAAATGCTAGAATTGAATATAAGGACTCGGACATCGAATTCGTTCTCGAAAACCTCGATGTATCTTCTTTCCATGTCCTACCTTCTCACGTCTACATTCGTAATATTACCGACGTCGACATCAATGCCTCCGCGGATCCTTACGAGGTACCTCGTACTGCTGTCGGTGCTCTCACTCATATCCGTCTCCAAGCCGTTCGGCTCGAGCTCAATGATGTCTCATTCTGGTACAAGGATAAGACGCGCGGCTCAATAGGACCGAATGAGTTCACTGGACTGATGGGATTCAATTTACCCGACAAGGGACTTGATCTCGATCTCAAGATGCGCCTCATTCCGGCGACGGTCAAAGGACCTTACTCGCGTGAAAACATGAAGCATTTCCACATTATTGAAAAGGTTTCGGTCACTCTTGCAGAGGATATCGGTCTGGAGGTGAAAGAGAGTAATCATTCTATCCTCGTCAGACTTTTCAGGCCGATAATGACTTTACGGTTGCGTGAGGCTTTGGAGAGGACTCTGACCGAACAGGTTCGAGCGGTCGTGGACTGGACGGATGGTATTGCGTTTGATATCGGGAAGAGGAAGCAAGTGTTCCAAGATACCGGGCTTGGCGGCGGTGGCTCTTTGATGGCTGCTATCTGGAGCGAGGCAGGCAGGATTAGGAGGGAAGGCCAAGAGAGGGGTGAACTGGGCATCCATGCCACAGGCACAGGCATTGTCGTTGAGCAACAGCTTTATACGCGACATGGAGATGAAGCAGGCAAAACAGAATTTGCGGTTGGGGCTGAGCCACAGATCTTGAGTGGTGACAAGCGTGGACCGCTCGGAACAGGTTCGAAGCCGCTGAGAGAACGTGCGGAACAGATAGGCGAGGAGGTGGGTATCTCGCCGGGCATTGTAGAAGAAGGAGTGGAGGTTAGAGATTATATTGCCGGAGCGAAGCAAGAAGCAAAGGGTATGTTAAAGGAGGGTGAGAAACGATTCATGAGCTTCAAGAGGAGCGTGGAACAGAAGACTGTACAGGAGAAGCAGAGGGGCGGATGGCAAAGTTCTGCGTTTGATTTTGATTTGTGACATCGAACTTAGCATTCGACTTGCCCAGTCTATTTGTATATTATAATATCATTACTTCTAGTATTCCTATTTCTATGAGGGCGGGAATATTATTATCTTCCTGCATGGTGACTGACTATGGTATCCTACGGTGTCATGCTACTGTCGTCTAGGCCTTTCCAGCCCCGGCAGAGGAAGTAGGCCTCTTCTGAATCTTTCCGACTCGCCTGGGGTTTGACTATGCGTACATCATTAAATCGGGGCGAAAGCATGGTTTCACAAAACTCTTGCAAAAGCTGGTGATAAAAAAACTTGACTCTACATCGCGCGAACGTTAGTAACTTATGAGACGTCAATCCAGCGACTCACAATAGAACGCCGCTCAAATCATCATTGTATTCCTCCGGAGCACGAAGATGGCCCATGGCAAAGCGAAACACTGACTCGCACACGTCCAAGCTCTGTTGAGTATCCCTCATCTTTTGACCTGTGATATTAGGCGATATATCTGAAAGGACGACATCAACTTTGCCATGTGGATTGTCCGGATCCGTGCTCAATAATTGGCGTATTTGTTCGTGAGTTGTAGGCTTGAGAAAATCTCCTTGAAAGTCAAAGACGCCGTGAATAGGTTGCATCGGTAGGATATCCACAGCCACGATTTTTCCATGGCCGATTGTTGGATTGGGATAGACGTCGATAGTGTCAATGTTCAATGGATCAAAAACGTCGTCCGGTTCCACCACCTCTGACTTTCCTTTCCCCTTTCTTTTCAGACGACTCTCTTTCTGTTTCTGTTTGAGGCCTACGAGTTTAGGCGTGCTCCATGTCCCATGCCTCTGAATAGCACTTTCACGGTGTTTACCATACCCGTATCCTTTCAACTGTGTCGGTGGCTCTTTAGCACTTTCATCCCACCCTAATCTCTGAGCAACGACTTGACTCCAACCACCAGGCGCCGCGCCGAGGTCAACGACAGCATGTACATTCGAATTCGATAGAATCTTATACTTGTCGTCGATTTCGATGAGTTTGTAGGCCGAGCGAGAACGGTAGACAGTCGGTGACATGTAGCGTTTTTTGACATAGGGATCTGAATTTTGTCTTGCAAGCCAGGTGCGAGATGAAGGAGAGACTGAGTGAAGGATTTTGGTGGGCTGCATTGCTGGGTTTGGAAATTCGTACATTATATTTTTAACCCAGTTGTTTGGCGAACAAACAAATCACTGGACAATATCAATGTTTACCACCACAAACTATTCAGTGATAGGGTAATTGTAGCCACGGTTTGCTTAAATTTCCCTATACTACATGTTTCGAGTTTTTACTAACGCAAAGGCTATGTTATCAGATTTATGAAATGCAGTCATAACAACTATCTATTCTTCGGACAGGCGAATGTTAAGAATGGCTTACAGTTCTCGTACACCCTCGATGGAGTCGACAAAACCTCTTGAACACTGTGATTATCTGTGCCTTGTCACCACTGGCACCATTCGCCACTGATCGAACTTTCCTCTTGCTTTGCCCAGCTGACGACTGCTGTGCTTGATGCTGAGTGGTTCAATGCCAACGCATATACTAGTATCGTGTTATCCACGCTGCAAAGGCACTGTTCATTTCATTTAATCATTAAACTTCTGTGCTACTGCGCAGCTGGCATCAATGAGAATCCTGTGCTCTCTCCTCAGTCTATAAACCTTATTGTTATGAGCAACTTGACGATTATTTGACAGGTTCCACCACATCTACGCCCAGAAGCAATGAAGCACTTCTAACAGTTCAATAAGGATGGTATCGTATCTTTGCTATTATTTCTACTCGTCTTAAAAGAACGTGCAGATACCCCTGATGAGCACGGTCCACCCCAAAGTCACTGCTCCCTCATGGATAGCCAACCCATCAAGAAGTTACTTGTCGCTATCGCATCCCATGTAGCATCCATGACAAGTGGCGTCGAGGCTGCAACCGCCGTTGCAATCACATGCGTTGGCGGTCAATCATTCGGCACATTCTTAGTTTTTATTGCCAATTTTGATTTCCAATGTCGCCACCAAGGAATGAAACTCGCTTTTGGAGAAGAGACTGAAATTTTCAAAGTCGTCGGTAACCACCCACCTGCCGAACTTACCTCAAATGACTATGACCGGTTCGTCAAAGCTGCGCTTGAGGCTTACGAAGCCAGAGACGAAGCCGCTGCAGCCTCTGGACATAACATTGTGGATGACAGGCAGAATTATTTTCTTCGTCATTATACCAACTTTCCAGTTATCCGATGGGGTAGGACGGTGTACCCCTTGGCCGTTGCCATCACCTATACCTTCATTGCCCTTGGATCAATTCCTTTCCTCTTCTCAAGTAGAATCATACTCCAACCCGAGGTGTCTTCGATCATCCTTGAAGTACTCTACATCGTCGCATTCCTCATCGTGTCCGTTTACTCTTGGTTAATCCTTCGCATCGAGCGCCAGGTGTGCTATGTGGCAATTACAGAAAACTGTGTCAACAACGGCATGGTAGGAGACTTCCAGAAGCTACGAAGCCTCGCTGCCCCATATCCCAATGACGCCAAGGAGGCAATTGGGAATATGCGACAGGTACTACCGAGCCTGTTAACGATGGAAAGTGATACCTTATTGATGCCCATTATGAGTATTCGCACCCTAGTCGAAGACGAACCTGCTAGTTGGCCGCTCCTTCTCAACGATCTCCGTGGGATACTCATGGCGAGTAGTTTATGGTTAGTTCCCCTGGAGGGTAGTAAAATCGATTGGGGTATGTGGTATGGTATTGCTGCATACATTCAAGCGCGACTGCAACACGCAGTTACCGAACGATGTTTGAGGGATGTAAAAACCAACAACGTGTTTTGGTTCAGGAGATATGCTAGCCATAAAGCGGATTATCAGATTGTACCAGACTGCAACTTTGATTTGAAGAGTCACCGTAAGAGTCTCTTGCTCGTATTATATATGAATTGACTTGACAATTGTATTGTAGTTCACAAAGGGTGGTCCATGCCAGTGTTCGGCCCTCCTCAGAAGGAGGAATGATGGAGTAGTCGGTTACGTGGATCTTGTCCAAGACTCGTACTGTAATTGTGATTTGTGATTCAATGCCGCTGTTACACAGAATGCTCATGTTCGTATGATACACGACCTCAATACAATAATTTGGAAAGTACCATTCGAGCTTCAACACTGTAGCCGGAACAGCGAATTCCCTAATGACAAGGACGCTAAACGTCGGTTGTGGCTCATAACACATGATCCCAAGCTCACCTATCTGATAGTCCGAATGCGTTATCCGAAAAAGGAATGAAAAACTGTAATAACCATGCCAAACGATAGCTGAAATTTAGAACATCAAGGAATCAAATCAAACTAGCATGATAGTCTTCCAAAAGAATAACAAATTTTCGCTAAAAAATCAAAAATCAAAAAGGACAAGCAAGCACACATAGTAAGTAGAAGGAAGTCCAAAAAAAAATCAAAAACTCAAGCAACAGAGATGAAGTCCACCTCTTCAACACTGTCATTATCTTCCCATACATTATCGCAAAGAAGTTAGAACAGTTCTTGCACAAATCAAACGAGCAAGTACACAACATCGAAAAAAAAATCATCAAACTAGCATGTCATTCTTTCATTCAATTTTCGCTAACAAAAATCAAAACACACATAGTAAGTAATAAGAGTCCAAAAAAATCAAGCAAAAAAACATCAACCTAAATCTCATTTTTTCCCCCTTCTCAATTCCCACTCCCACCCCCATTCTTCCCCTGCCCACCCGTATCCTCATCCTCCCCATTCACCTGACTCAACTTCAACGCCGCATTCGCCTTTCTCAAATCCCCCTCACTCAAACTCTTAAACGCTCCCACCCCTCCCCCACCAGGTGTACTAGCCCCACTTCGACTTCTCACCGAACCTGATCTTGAACGGACTTTCATTGCGAGGGGGCTTTGAGAGGAAGAGGAGAGGAGAGGAGAGGTTAGTTGTGTGATGATGAGGATGAGGGGAGAGAGAGAGAGAGAGAAAACGTACAAGGGATAGGTATCATCTTCGTCTACGTGATCGGCCCATCCATACCCTCTATAATCACTCGTCCCCAGACCTTGCATCTAAAAAAAAAAGAAAAACCTCATAGCTCGATCAGGGCCTAGATCGTTTACAGTCAAGGCA